>NC_060121.1:746993257-747309923 GCF_021461395.2 Schistocerca americana | reverse complement strand
ATGGTCCCAAAGCACCCAGCAGTACTACAAAAGAGGACGGACAAACGTAGTGTAGGCAGTCTCTTTAGTAGGACTGCTGCATCTTCTAAGTGTTCAGCCTGTAAAACATAGTCTGTTGCTCACCTTCTCCACAACATTTTCCATTTTTTACTGTTTAGGTTGTTCGTAATTGTGATTCATAGGTAATTCTTTCAGTTTATGGCCTTTAGATTTGACTGATTTATCGTGTAACCGAAGTTTAACGGATTCCTTTTAACTCTCATGTGGATGACCTCACACTTTTCATTATTTAGCGTTAGTTGTCAATTTTCGTACCACACACATATCTTTTCTAAATCGTATTGGAATTGGTTTTGATCTTATTACAACTTTACTAGAAGATGAAAGACAGTCTCCTCCTCAAACAGCTGAAGACGGCTGCTCGTATTATGTCCTAAATTGTTTATGCAGATAAGGAACAACAGATGGCCTATAAAGCTACTTTGGGGAACGCCAAAAATCACTTCTGTTTTACACTGTGACTTTCCCTCAATTGTTACGAACTGTGACCTCTCTGACAGCAAATCATGAATCCAGTCTCGTAACTGAGATGACATTCCATAATCACGATCTGTAAAAGATCTTAAATCTTGGGGACTGTGCCTTCATTTCAATTTTTCATGTTTTCTACGTTGTTTCTGCAAAAGTGCTTCGTCCTTTTTTGTGAGGCATGGGAGATCAGCTCCGTCGTTTGTTAATTTATTTGATATACACCTCTCAGTTGCTGTCGATACTGTTTCTCTGAATTCCATCCACATCTGGTCTACACTTACTTTAATTTGGTAAGAGTGGAGATTGTGTCTAACAGTCAACTGAATTTTTACCTGCTTTTTGAACCGATACATTATTCGTTTACTTCTGGGGGTTTGGAAGTTACGGTATTCAATCTCGCACCGACAACCCTGTGTTCACTAGTCCCTGAATCCGTTTCAATGCTCGTTATTAGCTCAATTCATGTGTGGTTCCACAACCGCTTGCTATTCGACTGGGTTCATAAACTAATTGATCGAAATAATTTTCAGAGAATGCCTTTAGCACAGTTTCGGGTGATATTTTATGCGTAACTCTGGATCGAAACAGTTTTTTTTCGCCAACATATCGAGGGTAAATTGAAGTTACTACCAACGATAACTGTATGAGTCTGGTACATGTCTAACATTAGAGTCAAGTTTTCTTTGAACCTTTCAGCAATTATATCATCTGAGTTGGGAGGTCGGCAAAAGGATCCAATCATTATTTTATTCCGGTTGCGAAAAGCGGCCTGCAGCCATGCTAACTCAAAGGAATTATCTATTTCAATTTCGACACAAGATAAACTACTTCTAACAGCAACAAACACGTCACCGTTAACTGCATTTGGCCTGTCCTTTCTGAACGGCCTTAGGTCCTCAGCTAAAATTTCGGCTGAATTTATTTCAAGCTTTAGTCAGCTTTCAGTGCCTATAACGATTTGAGTGTCAGTGATTTTTATTAGTGCTTGGAGCTAAGTTACTTACCCAACACTTCTACGACAATTTACAACTGTTACACCGATGGTTCCTAGGTCTACTTTTTTCCTTTGTTCCACCTGCACCTTTTAGGACCGAAGAACTTTTTGTTTCCCCGAGACCCCCTTACCTAAAAAAATCCAACCACTCCACATTGCATATCCCTCACAAGCCATGTAACCACCTCCTGCTTGCAGAGGGCTCCTGACCTATCTCGCGGAGACCAAAACCCAACCACCTTATGGCGCAAGTCGAGAATCTGCAACCTACACTCGGCTCTCTACCAGTGGTCTGGCATCGATCCTCTAGACTGTGCTGCATATGGTGAACTCTGCTTTCATCTCGCGCGCAAGACTATCAGCCTTTACCACTTCTTATAGCCTCTCGAAAAAAGAGAGAATCCCTTCCGATCCAAAGTGACACATATCATTGGTAACGACGTGAACCATCATCTGCGGTTGGCTGCACCCTGTCTTCTGCATGCCATCCGGAATAAGTCGTTTCACGTCTTTAATGACGCCACCAGATGTGCATACGGAGTGCACACTGACCTTCCCGTCTTGTTAGCCATGTCCCTAATGGGCTCCATAACACGCCTAACGTTGTAGTTCCCAACTGCAAATAGTCCCACCCTCTGTGATTGCCCATATCTTGCAGAATAATTGGTTTGCTCAGAAACAGGACAAGCGACCAGCATCTGACTGAGGGACAGTGTCAGCAACAGACAGAACCTGGAACCTGTTTGTCAGACTAACCTGGGAGGCCTTACGTTGCCCCCTCCCTCCACCCCTCCCTTCCCAGGAAGTTTTTCGCAGCTTGCCACGACTGCAGATGAGGGGTCAACTTCAGTGTGAACAGTATCTGGTCTGGCCACCGGTGTGGAACGATCGACGGACTCGTGGGTCGTGCTGGACGTGAATTGCATCCCTGTGGCCGGACCACAACAGTGATGTCCGTCCACTGGAGCCTCAAATTGTGTAACTGAAGCCAGCACAGCCTGGAGCTGAGAGCAAAGTGTCACCAACACAGCTTGCATTCGCACACAGCAATAACAGTCTCTATGCATATTAAAGACCGTGAAACACTATGCAGACGAACAAATGACTATCGAAACGGACTCTGCTGTAGACACTGACGAAAACTCAAGAATTGTGTCTAATAAATTGAATTAACACGCAGAGATTCAAAAACTAAACAAGCAAAGCACAAGGTGAGACTAAATAATTCGCTCCTGTTTAGGAATCTGCAAAAGTCACAAAATCGGTTACTTTCGGGCTCAAACGGAAACACGAGAGCAATATCTATTAAATATTAAATTAACACACATGAAACTATATAATTCATTTCTAGTCATTGCTGTTGTTTCTCGGCTGGTTGCTGCTGCCTGACTGACCTGTAATTCAGTGTGAGAAAATGATACAGTGGAGCAGAGATATACACGTAGTAGGAGTGATGGGAAAATGATAAGTATGAAGGATTATCTACAGAAAGACTGGGTAAATGGAATGTTCTGCGATAAGAACGCGAATATGTTAGCATACCAAAATTTTGGTGAGGTTGGTAGAATGTGGATTAAGACTGCTGATTCCCCACTTTTCCATCAGAGTCTTTTAAAGAAGAACATATTCGCCTTTTTTGTGCTCCGGTAGGAGTATTTTATTGCTGGTTTTTAATTTAACTGATTTTAAAGTAAAAGATCTCAGTTAGTGTTTCTAATAACATGCATGTGAGTAGTAAAATCATAATGCAGACTTTCATAACTGATGAGTACATCCTTGTTGATTTCTACTTTATGGGTCTCAGGCTCTGCTCTAAGGCATTTCTCAGGACCTAACTTTTCGAATCTTGATGCTGGACACATCCTCAGTGTCATAATGAAAAACTGCTGTAATTACTTGATTTTCGTACTTAAACAAGTTCAGCAAGCTGTTTGCTTTTCTTCTACATCTTAATCATCAGTATTCTGTTGTGAGGTGGCGAACAGTTTCAGGCCTCTCTGCTCACGTTTTGAACTATTTGCATACTGGTTTTGTGTACAAGATTTGTGAACTTCCCACATGTATTGTGTGCTGATTACGTAAGGGGCTCCGGTATAGCGTGTAGCAATGCAGATAATCCATCCCTCTGTACCTAATCTAACATTTCATTCTTGTAGTAGATTTTTCCATTAGATGCATCTGGTTTTGAGTATGGGGTCGAATACGGGAGGAAATTTCGCACTTTCTGGAAGAACTGCTGGCCATTTAGAGTGCAGGGTCTCATGCTAGTTGGTCGCATGGACAGTCAGACGAGCCTTTGCAGGGATTATCCTCCTGGCCCCGTTTCCGCGGACAATGAGTGGTGTTCTCAGTCCGGTGAGAACTTTGCTTTGTTAGTAAATTTCGGTTCGGATCCTCAGCTGTCCACTACTCATTATGGTGCTGTATGATGTTTCCTCAAACAAAATATATAGCCAATCGTGTGTCTGCTAATTTCCAAACCGATTTCCAAAAGCTCAATAAAATTTCCAGAATTTGCGACAGACAATTCTGCATGCGGAAATGGGGCGATGCTAGTTTCCAATTTCCATACGCACGTATCTCTTTAACGGATACGATTTAACTTTGCAGTGGGATTTAGTGAAGGGCTTCCAGATCCCTCACTGGAAGAGCGCTTATCCCGCTTGTGGGACTGGCTAGGAAAGTTTGTGCTCGGTACCATTCCAAGAACTGAAGGAAGGCTATCAAAATTCTGAGAGGCAATCGGATTCGGATGGGTCTTCTGATTAGAACTTCGACTTGGTGATGCTACGCTCTCGAGCATTTTTCTCTTGACTTCGGTTTCCTGCCAAGTCTTTGACGTTACAAACTGAACGTACGCGCATTCACGACGAGCTATCAGCACGATGACAAGATTAGGGATTCACACTCACATCACATCGACTCACCCAAGCAACAGTTCGGGGCACTGCGACTAGCGCCAGCCTCCTCTTCAACAGTCATGATATACCGCATTTGCAACGCGCATTCCCAACTTCGGAAATCACGATATAGTGGAGGACGAGGAGTTCATTCCCGCTTGCTAAGTTTTAGTCTCCCTAGCTTGATCCAGATACTTCACGCACTAGTATGCCGCTTTTTCTACAACGTAATTCTTGCCTCTAAGGGGATTTTTTTTCGTAAACACTCAGTTTTAGTTTCATTATCGAGTTAATTCATTGGAATTTAGTCACCTAGTGATGTTTCTTTCTGATTCTTCGTTCGTTCATTGATAGTTGTGAGCTCTGTTCGGATTTATACCGTTTTGTATAATTACATTGTTTTGCAACCTTTATGTGTCTGGGAACTATTTCAGTCTCAATTTTCCAGAATCATGCTGGTGGCGGCGCTAACATCCATTCACTTCCCTGTCATTGTTGTATTTTAATTATGTAAATTCAATCTCAAATTTTTTATTACCTCGACGTTTATGCCTTACGGTAATTTTTATTAACTGGTTGAATAAATATTATTTTACCAAATCGCAACTCTGTCATTCAGCAACCATTAAATTCAATTATTCTATTGAAACGCCCTGGGCCTCCAACCGTAAGCAATAGGTGAGGCCTCTGACACGTTTCCCGATGTGCGGGGCAACTGACTTTATCAAGTAGCCTATTAGCTACATGGGGGAAATCTATCATTTTAAATTATCTATGGTGATACATTCAGCATCAATCTAATCTCTGTACCCACAAACACCTGACAAGCAAGAGATAGTGTTCACAGCACTCACCTTCCATGACCACTGTTACAACCGTGCTCACGGAAATGCTCCTGAGCACTAATGAAGATTCAGGCAACCAGACACGTTAAATCATCCGGCCTTAAACTGACAGGATAGGTATGGAACTATCTGGGGTACCAATCAATGTTCCCTCAGTTTGGCAAATCTACGGGATCCAGTTATCAATGAGAGGTTACGGTAAACTTGAAGACATTTCTGAACTATCTTCTTCTCTGAACTGAGGTCGTTATTAGGGCACAATGTTATACGGAGCCGGCCGAGGTGGCCGAGCGGTTCTAGGCGCTACAGTCTGGAACCGCGCGACCGCTACGGTCGCAGGTTCCAATACTGCCTCGGGCATGGATGTTTGTGATGTCCTTATGTTAGTTAGGTTTACGTAGTTCTAAGTTCTAGGGGACTGATAACCTCAGAAGTTACGTTCCATAGCGCTCAGAGCCATTTGAACCATTTTTTTGTTATACGGAACTAGAGCGATAGCTCCTGAAGGTGATAAGTTTTTTTCCAGTATAGTTCATGCAGCCAACTGAATCCAATCTCGCAGAAACAGCAGTTACAGTACGAATTGCGATGGAGGGCCGTAGGCAGCAGTAGTAACGACTAGTCTTGGTGCACGCATCTTCCAACTTCTCCTTGCAAAGCCACCTTGCACCGCTTTTCATTAGACCTGCCTGTACTAATGTTTCCATCATTTGTGTGAATATCGCTCGTAAGAAACAATCGGCTGGAGGTAGACTAATTGGTGGTATGAGTAGTCGTAAAACTATAATTGTTACCAATTTTTTATCTGTCTCTGAAGGTTCTCGTAACTATCTACTGTTACTGGCATTTTTACATAGAATAGCAAATACTGTTCTCTCTAAAGCATTTGCTGCACACCTGCTTACCTTGAGCCTACCAGGCTGCGCGAAAGCTGCAGATGCATTCGTTTTGAGTGTCGCTGTAGTGAGGTAGGTCAGTCATCGTACTGTATTTTCACCGACAAGTGGTGACCTCTCTCTGCATTCATAACCGCATTCCTCAACACTCAACACCACTTATCCGATAACTGATCTTCTCCACGTCCAGAAAACACTTGTCAGCACGCGAGAAACACTCCTAAGACACGCGCAGGAAGCAACAGGTGCGATAGCGGGTTACCCGTTAAGAAAACCACTTATTCTCTCACCTCCCGAATTGGTACAGATTTCATGCTCTGAGAACACCATACTTCACTTCTCAAACGGGTATGCACTGCAAACACTATTGCTTAGCACGTCTGAGACTAATTACTTAATTGGTGCCGGCCGGAGTAGCCGAGCGGTTCTAGGTACTACAGTCTGGAACTGCGAGAACGCTACCGTCGCAGGTTCAATTCCTGCCTTGGGCATTGATGTGTGTAATGTCCTTAGGTTAGTTAGGTTTAAGTATTTATAAGTTCTAGAGGACTGATGACCTCAGAAGTTACGTCCCATAGTGCTCAGAGCCATTTGAACCATTTGAACTTAATCGGTGCAGCATCTGCACTCACGTCTCATTTTGATACTCTCTGAAATCAGGACCTTAGTCGTACTACAATTAACAAACGCTTTCCC
Source organism: Schistocerca americana (assembly GCF_021461395.2). Taxonomy (NCBI): domain Eukaryota; kingdom Metazoa; phylum Arthropoda; class Insecta; order Orthoptera; family Acrididae; genus Schistocerca; species Schistocerca americana. Next base: position 747,303,061 of record NC_060121.1, on the reverse strand, counting down.
TTATGGGCTGTATACCGTGGGTTAACAGCGATGAACATACGCAAAAGCAGGGCCCATTTTTCCGGCTTCTTCTCGTAATGAAATACACAAATTCGAACTGACAGTTGTACTTTGCACCTTTTAACAGGTTCTGGATAATATAAAATAACACATTTTATGTTAACGAAGTTATTTTGAACCATGAATGAAACAAAATACCGCAAATTAGTACGTGCAGAGAGCGCAGAGATGTCGTGGCATGAATGACAAGTCCTGTACACATAGAAATCATTTGGATGATTTCCTTACAGGGAGCGTTAGCTTCTGATCTAAATTCCTGTGACAAAGAGCGGGTTATCATCGTCTGGCAGTTGTACCATGTACATTGACAGGAATGTCTGATGTACGATCCTCAATAAGGCTGAAAAGAAGCCGTATTTGGCATTTCATGCAGAAACAAAATCGTGTTTCTCTACACAACCTCAAATATGCTCAATGCGTTTTTTCCAAATTCTTTGCATTCTTATAAATGATATTTGTTTCCAGTAGTCGTTACAGCACAGATTATCTCTCTATTCTGCCCAACTTATTTTTCTCTCACCTAACGGAGATACGTGTAGAAGTCAAGATCGAGCGTCGTCATAATGGCCTACGTTCCAGGAGCTACTGTGTCCTGACGTAAGACAAAATTTAATCCTACTAGCCTTACATCACTATACAAGTCGTGTGCGCATGCGTGTGTGTGTGTGTGTGTGTGTGTGGGGGGGGGGTGTTTGTGTGTGTGTGTGTGTGTGTGTGTGTGTGTGTGCGTGCGTGTTTATAAGCTGGCTAAATGTGCATTATCAGAATGAATTTTCCATGGATATCACGAGGCAGTGCAGTGGAAGTCATCTAAAACATAACGATCTTAACGACCTTGTCGTTAGATAAACATTTCTCTAGCTAGTTTTCCGTTATTTCCGACAGCAGCCCGATGCTATTAGACACAGACCGGATAATGTTACTACAAAATCTCCATCTAATGTTGTACCTGCATTGGCTTCGCCCAACCAAGTGACAGTACACTGAATCGTATCAAAACCCAAAAAAGCGAGTGGTCGCGTATTACATCCACATAATCATCAACGAACGTATTACTCCGGTTATTTTGCAAGAATAATTCATTACCATTCCGAAATGCTTTGCTCGAGCATTTTTAGTTTAACTTCTCCGAAAAGTTAGTTTCTACCTTTTCAGAATATTGTTGATGATGAATTTACCTGCTATAAACTTATGTAGAATCCATACAACATCTGTTTGTATCCCATCGGTCCTTGCTTTCCGAATAGCCCTCGTCCATTAAAATTAAATAGCCGTATGATTGCCTCGCACTACAGAAGAGGCGCTGGCCTAGCAGAACATTTCATCTTCCCAGCATTTAGTCTCACTACCCAGAAAGACGTTGTGCAGTTCACAGCTAGCGGAGACTTGTTGGCTTTGGCTTCTCATGATGGCTTGGTAGACTGAAGAAGGCAGAGTAGTATGCAATCTTGATAAATGGTCCCTAAATACATTTATGTTTCTATTACAAGTGTGAGATTTTTGTGGGAAGAATTACTGAGAGCCATGTGCGTATTAATGGTACTCTAAAAGCAATGTGGATGTAATCATAAAATTTAATCAGAGCTTACACTTCTTTTTAGTACAAGCTTATGTTGAAACTTAGTTTTCTTGTCTCAGATGTGTCTATCGGAAGCTGCTATTTCTCTCTTTCAACAGTTAGTTCTTATTATGGTGCGTTTAATTATCTCTGCTCTGTGATTTGCTGAGACAGTATTTGGTGAGTATTCTTCGCTAACCCCCCACCCCTGAGAGGACGTTAGTTGTCCTTGTCGTTCGCGGAAGAAACCCTGCATCAATGTTCTAGCTCTCGAGATGGTCATTGCCAAGAATATGCAGCGAGTTTGATCTGCAATTGGCCCCGATAGTTACTCGTCGAGACCATTACAGAAAGCCCAACGCACACAGTCTAAGTGTCGAGCTTCTTCAAGGCATTTTGATAACCGCCCGAGTATACTGTACGTTACACTATTTGTATGAAATGCATAGCCTCTCCACAATCTACGATGGGTCTTCGGAGCAGTCAGCCGTCTATTAAACAATGACATTGACAACTACGATTCCAGGGATTACAAGAGATGAGTGAATCCATCATGGAAAATGAAAACTTTACATCGAGTTACACTTATTATTTCGCCACGTGAACTGTCGTATCAGGATACACTACATTAAAACAGAGCACCCACTCTGTTAATTAATAGTGAGACGTGAAAATCAAATAATGACTGTATTATGTTATGGGGCGCATCCAGCCGAACATCTTAAGGAGAGGCGCAACTGGATAAGCTCCCAAAGCACAATTACTACGGTGGTTTCAGGAACACGGTGGCCTCCAAATTTAGTGGTTCTTATTAACAATTATGGCCATATCAGATTGAAGAAACTGGACTCAATCGGACAACTTACTCTTCCATCTACTCCATAGCCAAGTATCCAGAATTTGGAGATTCTATACCACGACGCAGTACAGCTCTTCTGCAAGGTGAAGGGAAACTAAGACGCCATTATTAACATGTTTATATGGTTTTCAAGTCTGCAAAATACACACAAAATTTTTAAAGTTTAAGTAAATATTTATCGTGGAACACACAGAAAGTATCGTTATCATTGTAGCTATTCACTCAGCATGTAGTTCTTTCGACATACGCTTTTAGTTATGAATTTATATGATCTGTGAATATTGTGGAAATACTGTAGGATAATGAGTACTCTCAGAAACTAATGACACATAGGTCATCAGACAAGATGTGGAAATTACTAACGTCCTCAGTTAAACATAAGCAAGAAAAGAGGTGATATTCCTCTAGAAAAATGCGAAAAACATACGAAAGTTCGGTAAAGGATACAAAATAATGTATAATCACTGGACATGTAACAAACGACCATGACCATAACACATATTTCAAGAGTTCTGACTTCAGATATTGGTACTGGAAAACCTCTTTCTCAACAGTAAAACCTTTAACTACCACACAGACGTAGTGACGCATCCACGTCAAGGTTTTGATGAGCCCTTGATGAATTATGGCCTGCCGTTCGTCTGACCTTGCCGGTGACCTTGAAGGCCAGTACATGCGGCAGATTCCTCCATTAGATGAGAGCACCTGCATTGGTATTATCCTCTCTGAAAGGGACCAACTCTCGTAAACTGACTTACGGGCGGGAGAGCGGTGTGCTGACCACATGCCCCTCCATATCTGCATCCAGTGACGCCTGTGAACTGAGGAAGACATGGCGGATGGTCGGTATCGTTACGCCTTCATAGCCTGTTCGGACGGGCTTTCGTTTTAGTTTAGAAAGGGGCCTACGTGGTAGCTCATCTTTGTGCATCTGGGCGTTCTTCAGACCACAAATAAAGGCATAACGTTCCATACATCCGTTCAGAATAATGATGTCCTAGACGACCACGAAACCGAACCGTGATTGAACCTGCTAAAAATTTCAATCCGCTCTGCCGACCAACGAACATTAACCTGTTATCTTTGTGTATTTGTACTGTAAACTCAGCAGCTAACGGGCTCGATTGTGCACTGATGTGTGGACAACTGTCCAACCACTTTTGTCATCTGATGTTCATTTTATTGGGTAACAACAAAGTCGCGAAGAAGCTATATGGTTGGATATATCTGCAATGGCTGTAAAGTGCTTACTCTTTATTGACCTTATTTTGGATGATTACGGTCTTTTCATGTTTCTAGAATTGGTTACCAGAATTAATAGTCAATGGTTGATATAACCACAGTCTTTGGCCGACCAGTTTCAAGTGTTACGAAGTCTCTACTCTGCTAAACAGCGTCTTGAAGTGCAAACACGACTGACACTTTATTGGCCCTTTTTGACATTACTGTACTATCAAAGCACAGGACCACTCTCCAGAAGCTGAACCGAAGGGCAAACATCGTAATGTTCTTGGAGTACCTTCAAGTGAGACAATCACCCATCAAGAGAGAATTGCTTCACATTTTTCACCCTACCTTGAAGAAACTATGGTGAATACCCGTCAGCCGCTCTATATCTCACACACTGCGCAATTTTCTTCTACTTGTCCTATGCCCACTACGCCAGCATTAATGCTCAAGTGACGGCATATGGCTGTACGAGCGGTAATTGCAATAGATACCTAAAAAATATTTGAATAAGTTGACGTTGGTGGACCTTTGAACTTCGTTTATCAGCAGAATTTCTGGTGATGTAAACTCCTGACCTACGTCGAGGTAGATAATTCAGTGATTGTTCAGTCGTCTCACGTGAAAACGTGTTATGAGTTACCGTGACGCACGTTTCTGTGGGAGCTGAAATCTTCGATCCTGTGGAAAATAAAATTTAAGGTGTTCATCGTCCACACAGTAGTAAAATCTACGTCTGCTTTCCACAGATAACTTCGCAGTTCTTGGCAAAGCACTGTCATTACCTACCTTGCATGCTTCGTTTGCGAATGATACGTGACAAGTTCGACAGTCAGTAAGCCTCTGAATGAGCTCTACTTTCTCTGATTTTACCTCTTGGTCATTTTGCGATACATATATCAGAAAAATAATATATTTCTTTGCGTTCCTTGATATGTGCATTCTCAGAATGTTACTAAAATTCTCCGTGGTTCACAGTTCTTCGGTTGTAGCGTCTGCGACTGGAGTTAGATTACGTTCTCATATATACTCCTAACGGAAACCATTTACTTAGGATCTGTTCACTCAGTCATAGTTTGGCTAGTGTCTTTCTATAACTCTGTGGCCCTTGCACTTAAAATTGGATAGTTTTATAAATTTATGTTTCTGTCTGTTTTCGGTTTTTCCTCACCTCTCGTGTTGCGGAATGACAGTGGGTATTTCCATCTGTTTGTATCCAGTAAGGCACAGTCCTGCCACGCCATCTGCCATTCTCTGCCCAAAGCGTTCTTGTCTACAACGTACAATGGCATTTTGTGAATTTATATTCAACGTCTTTGCTCGGAGATAATACACTCCTGGAAATTGAAATAAGAACACCGTGAATTCATTGTCCCAGGAAGGGGAAACTTTATTGACACATTCCTGGGGTCAGATACATCACATGATCACACTGACAGAACCACAGGCACATAGACACAGGCAACAGAGCATGCACAATGTCGGCACTAGTACAGTGTATATCCACCTTTCGCAGCAATGCAGGCTGCTATTCTCCCATGGAGACGATCGTAGAGATGCTGGATGTAGTCCTGTGGAACGGCTTGCCATGCCATTTCCACCTGGCGCCTCAGTTGGACCAGCGTTCGTGCTGGACGTGCAGACCGCGTGAGACGACGCTTCATCCAGTCCCAAACATGCTCAATGGGGGACAGATCCGGAGATCTTGCTGGCCAGGGTAGTTGACTTACACCTTCTAGAGCACGTTGGGTGGCACGGGATACATGCGGACGTGCATTGTCCTGTTGGAACAGCAAGTTCCCTTGCCGGTCTAGGAATGGTAGAACGATGGGTTCGATGACGGTTTGGATGTACCGTGCACTATTCAGTGTCCCCTCGACGATCACCAGTGCTGTACGGCCAGTGTAGGAGATCGCTCCCCACACCATGATGCCGGGTGTTGGCCCTGTGTGCCTCGGTCGTATGCAGTCCTGATTGTGGCGCTCACCTGCACGGCGCCAAACACGCATACGACCATCATTGGCACCAAGGCAGAAGCGACTCTCATCGCTGAAGACGACACGTCTCCATTCGTCCCTCCATTCACGCCTGTCGCGACACCACTGGAGGCGGGCTGCACGATGTTGGGGCGTGAGCGGAAGACGGCCTAACGGTGTGCGGGACCGTAGCCCAGCTTCATGGAGACGGTTGCGAATGGTCCTCGCCGATACCCCAGGAGCAACAGTGTCCCTAATTTGCTGGGAAGTGGCGGTGCGGTCCCCTACGGCACTGCGTAGGATCCTACGGTCTTGGCGTGCATCCGTGCGTCTCTGCGGTCCGGTCCCAGGTCGATGGGCACGTGCACCTTCCGCCGACCACTGGCGACAACATCGATGTACTGTGGAGACCTCACGCCCCACGTGTTGAGCAATTCGGCGGTACGTCCACCCGGCCTCCCGCATGCCCACTATACGCCCTCGCTCAAAGTCCGTCAACTGCACATACGGTTCACGTCCACGCTGTCGCGGCATGCTACCAGTGTTAAAGACTGCGATGGAGCTCCGTATGCCACGGCAAACTGGCTGACACTGACGGCGGCGGTGCACAAATGCTGCGCAGCTAGCGCCATTCGACGGCCAACACCGCGGTTCCTGGTGTGTCCGCTGTGCCGTGCGTGTGATCATTGCTTGTACAGCCCTCTCGCAGTGTCCGGAGCAAGTATGGTGGGTCTGTCACACCGGTGTCAATGTGTTCTTTTTTCCATTTCCAGGAGTGTATTTGGTAAGTGTGTTCAGATAATTTCATATATGCTTCCTGTTACACAGAAATATTTTCTACCTTACTCAATATTCCTTTAAATATTGCAGCCATTGATTTCTCTAGCTAGGTTACAGAGGTAGCTTTCGGATAAAATATTCAATACATCACAGAATTGACTCATTTTGTCATCGACTCTAATTATGTGAATATCCAGTCTATAGTCGGTAATTTAAAATCATGTATAATCACAGTACGATCCGGAAATACTCGACATTATCAGATCGTACCTAGTACCCCAAAGTGGTCCTCCAAACCAGACACAATCGTAGGGACATTATTTTATTGATGCTATTCGACATCTTGGAACTTCTAGTGTAATAATAAAACGAAATGGGATTCACTTTTCCCCTCTCTCGAGATTCTATACGAGACCATTCACATTGTTATCAAGGACGTAAAATGCAGATTTTATATCGTGTTACTACTTGTTCATTTTAAACACGAAAAATTGAAGATAAGACCTATTTGACGAGCAAAATAAAATTTATGTCAGTGGTCAATTTCTTCAAGTGCGGTATCTGTTAGGAGACTTAACGAGAACTATCCAGTTAACTTTTTACGACGTGTAGCTATATAATAAAAGTGAATATTGCTGTTAAATATTTCATTTCAGAAACATAAATATTTAGTTATTGTCGCCCTCAATACAGTCCCCTCCTCTATCGTTACAAGGCTCCATGCGAATTTTCCGTTGATGGAAACAGCGTGGAAATCCATCGTTGATGACACATGATGCTTTTTCTTTCACTGCCACCACGAACTGAAATCTTTTCCCTTTTAATGCAGATTTGACCTTGGACAATGGATAAGTCTCGTGGTGGTCTGACACTGGGATGCTGTACATCGTTAGAAACCTCTTAATACGCAATCTCATATGAGCCGGTTCGTTGATTTGATGCAGAATCCATGACGGATTTTTCCACAATTCGGGTCGGTTTTTTCTTAGTTTCTCACGAAGTTGAGCATGAATATAAAGCCTATAATGTTGATTAATAGTTTGTCCTTCGGGAACCCATTGAAAATACACAGTCTTGAACGGTTGGAAGCTTGATTTACTCATTCGACCGGTTTTAGCTCTTGGTGAAGTTGGGTGCATTCCAGTGCATCGATTGTCGTTTAGTATCTGGTTCATAAGTGAAAACCAAAGATTCATCAGATTTTTTAGCTCTATGCAAGAAATCAGGATCATATTCAATGGTCTTCAAAGTGTCAGTAAAAACAGTTTCACAAACTTCTTTTGGTTCGAGCGTGAGAATTGCGGCGCGTTTCTCACAGGCTTTTCTCATGTTGAACTGGCTGCGTAAAATTTGCTTTACGCATTCTTTTGTCAGTTCCTAGAGTTTCAGCAATCATTCCAAACTTAGACGACGATCAGATCGAATCAGATTACCTACTTTCATTCGTTTTTTATGCTGAGGGGCGTCCCAGGCGTGAGTCGTTGTCAGCGTCCTCTTTATCATCTTGGAAACTCTTGAACGACTCTAAAACTCACGTACGTGATAAAGAAAAGTAGACTTCTTTTAGTAATAGTTAGATTTTAATAGCAGTTTTCCCAAGATTCACGTGAAACTTCACTTCATTTTGTAACTCTATTGTTAACTGAACATTTTTCCTGCAAAACAAAATAACAGCTCTTGCACAAAGAAAAGCCACGGGTACACTGATTTCTCTGTACATCCCAGGGACGTCGCATTCAACATGGCGAATTCGACTGAAAACGCTTCACGTTTCACAGCTATTGGTCGTTCATCTTTGGCACATACGTATTTACTATGTGACAGGATCAGTTGCGTTATGCTATAGCCACACCTCTTATGTTGTCATATACTTGCACGAACATGACTCGAATATGTCGGATGCTAACAAAAATATCCTGGTACAAAGGCGCTTCGAAGCTCAATTCTGCATTGGCATAAATTCCTTATGCAGTACTAATATACAAGGAAGGCTAAAAATTCGAGGTGATTAGGTGTTTACTTACCAGAATACAATGGTTTTGACATACGCAAATACAAACTCGGCACTACATTATCTATAGTAGGCAGCGGAGTTATCGGATTTCTCGAAAGTTGAAATATGTAGATGCCCCAATATTTCACGTGCTCACGGTATGTATGCCACCTATTACGAGTTTTTAACGCAAAGCGTAATCATGTAAGTGTTTCTCATTCCTTTCGAAAGCTGCATCTCCACGGAATTCTGTGCCTTAACCTACTATTTGTGTTTTACTGTCTCCTGTGGGAAAAGCGACAGATTTTTACTGGGCACGTTCTGCGACAATGCTCAGGTAAGCGTGGCAGTGAAAGCATTGGTTACAAGAACGGCGTACTTTTCTTATGGCCTTGTCCTTCGTGAGAACTGGATCGGAAACGTAGAGGACAAAGTGTGACTAAACTGAATAGAAAGCAGAATATTTATACTTTTGTAGTGGCGTGCAGCATTTATTTTATTAAACGTTTACCCACATCGTCGCATTATTAGTTCTTCTAAAACATATTTATTTAGGCAACTTCTGTAATTCTACTGGTAAAACGGCAAACAAGCATATCTCAGAAGTTCTCCACCCACTGTACTACAGTATATTACAAGAAGTTACTTTGTGCATAGTATTTCAACAAATTGTAATGTAACACAGACACTGTCGCGTCCTTTTAACCTGCGTGTAGGATCTTACAGAGAGCAGTGAAAATAAAGAGCTTATAGATGAAGTGGCATCGGAAATATCGCCGATAACTATAATAAATCAACGTACAAAATCGTTATGAAAAATCTGATGCAGTTGTTAATATACTGCAGTCATATTAGTGCAGTTCTGCGAAACGTGACAAACAAAAACATTAAAGGTACAAAACTAAATATTTTGTGTGAACCCACATTGCAAATAAACAGGTTTTAAAAAATATCAACATTCCACATCTTCGGATCAATTTCCGAGCATGTAGCAAGGAACGCCATACATTTACTATCCGATACTGCTTATTACTTTACAACCATTAAGTAATGCGAGTCGGAGACCTTTTCTTAGTGCAGTTCATACATAAATATTCTGTGAGATGGAGAGAACATGTGACTCAAAAGTATGGAGTAATATTTAAGAATCAAGCATACATTCGTAGCTGCAACTACAGCACCACGGTCATAGAAAAACTTTAGTGTCTTTATAAGACCTATATTAGAAACGAAATTCCACAAATATCTAATACAAAGAAGATCAGATCCACTAGATAGAAGCTGAACGACGGTAGCAATTGCCAATCGGCTAACAGCTGTATTGCTTTTGGCAGGCATGAGAAAGGCGAGCACCAGAGCATTTCAGCAGAAACTTCTTTAAGAGGAAATAAAAAAAGGAAATTTAATTAATTACCTACCTATAAGCTTTCATCTCTGTTACGTAGGGTGTCTGATAATGCCTGGACACACACACACACACACACACACACACACACACACACACACACACACATACATACATTCAAACTCGCGCATGCAAACGTAACAGAAAAACTCGTCACTGTACTAAAGAATTATTTGTCCTTGTACGATGTGATTGCTTGATGGTGTTACAAACTTTCAGGGATATTGGAGAAGAGTAAATGTATCACTCTGAGGTGAGAGATCCTAGTCCTGACTCGAAAGTTATTAGCCAGAGCTGTTCTAATACCTCTCGCAGTGGATCTCTTCTGTCACAGGCACTTTGCTCTCCATATTTTGGACGAGGCAGTATGAACCAAAACAAGATATAATTGTCCAGTAAAGATGGGCTCTAAAATGCTCACTTTAAGAGTCATGAGCACTCGTTCAAGAGAAAATACGTATTACACAGTAGCAAAGGTGAACAAGTGTTCATAGTTCTTAAGGTATGCAGTTTGGGGCCCATGTTTACTGGACAATTTTTTTCTTGTTTTGGTCCTGACTACCTCCTCCAAAAATATGAAAAGCAAAGAGCTTGAAGCAGAAGAGGGTCACTGCCAGAGGTATTATAATTATTTTCGCTTGTAACTTTCGACCCGTTTTTCCAGACCAGGTCCCTTCAGATTGATACATTTAGCCTACTCCATCATCCGTGAAAGTTTATAACAGCATCACTGTATCACCCAGTATATTAGTTCCGATCTGGAATGCCCGAACGTTTATTCGAAGTCTCAAACAAAGGAAACATCGACGTTGTGTATTCAAAAGTTCGCAGATTGTACTGTTGTTAAACAGCAATCTATCTGCGTCCGTACCAACCTATAGGCAGTGGCTCCACGACCAACAAGATGCCTACGTGCAGTTTCAAGTAAAGTCCGCAAGCACTTACTTTTCAGCCGTGCAACAAGTGGTTTCTGGTGATATGGTCCTCAATTGTCACTGAGAAGCTCGATTTTGCCAAAATGTGTCTGCATAAAACACAGTTGAAGGCAGAAAAGTACTTGCGCGCTATTATACCACAACGAACACTTCCTTAGTAAAGCGACCAGCCTCGTTTAATTTGCGTCGAGGAGCTATTTCCACTGATTCCTTGACCTCCGTGTACTATGGCTGTGGAAATGATATGAATTTTAATGACTCTGGTGTATGGAAATACAGCCAACTCTCGATAGTTCGAAGTTCACGAGACCTCAGAAAAGTTCAGAATAATTCAGAGATCAAGTTAACCAGAGTTCGAATGAGCGAGGCCTCATCAGGAGGAAGTAAAAATCAGAGTTTAACCAAAAATATTCAAATACATTAGTTTAGTTAGTATTTGTTTGCAAAGGGACCCATAAAGTGACATTTAGATAGCAATGAAAAGAATTTAGATTTTTATATGATTCAATAACTTTTATCTAACCATTTTTGACTAATGATATCTACAGATTTACTAAAATACACGAGAAAGGTTCAGTTTTAATTTTCAGTGAAATCAGAGATCTGTCCCTGCTTCTGCGACGTCCTTGTTGAGGCGCACTACTGCGACCAAAGCTGGAATAGACCGTCGCCTACTTTCGTTCAAAGGGTATACCGTAAATCCTCTTTTGTTTCGTCTTCGTTCTTTTCACAAACATGCAAAATTTCAGTCAAGGCACCACAAACTTGCTTGTCAAGACATACGAGATCATCATCGAGTCATAAAATAGGCCCGAATCTATTTCTTCGCACTAATACTGTTGCTGTTGATTCTGTAGTTTCTTGATGAAACAGTTCGAAATCGTTCTTCCATTTGTTATCAGTCATGGTCATCGTTGCAAAAACTTACGTTAGGCGTAGGACCATTTTCAGAGTCATCCATTATCACAGTCACAATTTCTTTTTGACAAAACGTATAAAAGTAAGCATATAAACATCGACAGATTTTTCCCGCTAGGTTGACTAAGCAATTTCAATAAATATTACAGAAGGCGTGAGAACTCATCGTATACGCTTCCTCCCTTTGTATGATCACTTTTCAGCAATACAGTATTTCTGCTTCGGGGTGGTCAACAACGTCGATGGAGGGATCCCAAACGTTTTCGCTGTGTCCTTTCTTTTTCAGTCCGTATTATGCGACCTCAAGAATCTGTCTCTTTCTGCGACCACCAAAGCAAATGTCCTTCGTTGAAGCCACTTTTTCAACTGATTTATGTATTTTGATACATAATGACGATGAGTAAACAAGGAAATTTCTCAAGAAATTAAATGACTAAACAATTAGCGAAACAATTGACAAAGTAATTCGAGTTACCGACAGTTGTAACCACCGCCGGGTGGTCTGTTTTGACAATCGCTTCAATTGATCTAGTTTCCCAAGATACGTGGGATATCTTCGATGGAAATGTTTCCAGGGGAGCACGCAACTAGTTCGATTGATTTATTGAGATTGAGACGACTGTAACCTCAAGTGTTTACATTTTACAGACTGTATTGTGTCTCACGCGTTTGTGCAGAGTAAGATGGCAGAAACATCTATTCTCTTCATTAATAAATCTGCTTGTTGCCTGTGTATAATAACTTATCGTTTGACGTTTTATAGGCCTTATTTGATACTTTCAGCCACTCCATTGTCTGGTTGCATCTTAAAGTGAATGTCCAATGAAGGTGAGACGACTGTAACCTCAAGTGTTTACATTTTACAGACTGTATTCTGTCTCACTCGTTTGTGCAGAGTAAGATGGCAGAAACATCTAAACTCTTCATTAATAAATCTGCTTGTTGCCTATGTATAATAACTTATCGTTTGACGTTTTATAGGCCTTATTTGATACTTTCAGCCACTCCATTGTCTGGTTGCATCTTAAAGTGAATGTCCAATGAAGGTGAGACGACTGTAACCTCAAGTGTTTACATTTTACAGACTGTATTCTGTCTCACGCGTTTGTGCAGAGTAAGATGGCAGAAACATCTAAACTCTTCATTAATAAATCTGCTTGTTGCCTATGTATAATAACTTATCGTTTGACGTTTTATAGGCCTTATTTGATACTTTCAGCCACTCCATTGTCTGGTTGCATCCTAAAGTGAATGTCCAATGAAGGTGAAATGATGTATTTCGGTGACAGAAGAGCAGCCGCTAATTGGCGACAATCTTCACCAACATTCTGATTCTGCCATTCCGCCGAAGACAGCGACAGTATTGTGGGGGAAGGGAGCGGGGAGGGGGCAGTGACAAACGGCGGCGGGGCGGCCGTGAAAGGCCCCGGGTTATTTTCGCCAGCCCTTTCTTTCTTGCGCCGCAGTCATGCTCCACTAAGAGCTGTGACGGGCAGTAGCCGGTCAGCCCCTCTCGCCGTTTGCCGCCTAATGACCGCCGACGCCAGCAGCAGCAGTCGCCTAGACGAAGGTTTTTCACCTCGCGCCGCCGCCTGTTGTATGGACGCGGCAACGAGCCCCTCTCTCTCTCTCTCTCTCTCTCTCTCTTTCTCTCTCCCCCTACCACTGAGACCATAGCTTCAGAGTCCACCTCCTCCGCTGCGAAGAGTCTTGCCTTTTACTTTGCGCAAGATGCCAACTCACGGTACTCTATTTCGCGTGCCCCAGATAATAATGCGGACTGACTAGCGTCACTTTATTATTGTCCTTTTTGTTACCTTTCCCCGCCCCCTCTCCCAACAGGAACAGAGTTCTTGTACGCGTGCCACGCCGTTGGCAGTGAATCGGCGCGAGGGGTACAAAAGAGCAGGTGCCGACCACCGAACATCGCAGTGCACCGTCCTTCTCCACTGAGAACGGACGGCCTCTCGCATTAAGGACCCAGCGGCGCTGATAACATACAGCTGTGTCTTGTCGTTCCGTCTCGTGAAGGGAGCAACAGTGTTCGTTAAACAGTGAATTTAACCGTCTCGTGTAAGTAAATCAATGGAAGGTACCAACAGCGCGTTGCGACGACCTGTGTGGTTACTCCTGGTGTTACTGTCCCCGGCGCTACGTGCCGATGTCGCCGGCAGCACCGCAGCTACCTCTCCGTCTAGCGTGGCGACTCCAGCCGCCGCTGCTACCGTCGCTTCACTGCTACTCCCCAGACACGCCCGACAGTTCCCGCACTCGTCCGTCAACCAGATTCCCTCCGGCGATGACACCCTATCAGCGGCGCCGTCCACTCCCCGCAAGGCTATCAACAAGGGATGCACCGGAGCGCAGCGCTTCACTCTGACGTGCCTCAAGTTGGACGTGGCAGCTCTGGTGGAGCGCATGTCCTCTGCCAGGGAGTACCAGCTGATGCCCGGCGTGTCCGTGGTGCGCACTAACGGATCCGATGGGGACGGCGCGGCAGCTGAGGGCACGACCTCCACCCCAGACCTGGTGGCATCCGTCGCCAGGGACTTCCCGCACGACTCGGAGGCTCGCGTCGACGCCTACCTGGCGCGCCGCGTCGCCCGCTACCTGCAGACGCACGCCATCAGCGTCAAGCTCCTGGACGCCGACAGCCTGGCGGCGGCTCGCCAGCTCAGCCACGAGGTGTTCGGCCTACCCGCCGCCGAGGGTTCTCAGGAGACAGGTCAGTATCGCGAACACGCCTTCGTCACTGCGAAAAGTAGGAAAAGCAGGTGGAACGCTGAGATTCACAGGAAGAATCCTAAGGAGATGTAACTCTTCCACGGACGAAATTGTTTATAAGGCGCATGTTCGACCGACTCTTTAGGATTGTTCACCAATGTGGGATACTTACCACGTAGGGTTGATAGAAGAGATAGAGAAGATCCGACAAATAGCCGTGCGTCTCGCCACGGAATTGTGTAGGCTGTGCGAGAGCGTTATCGAAATGTTCAACCAACTCCACAGGCAGACGTTACAAGAGAGGCGTTGTGCATCACGGAGGGCGAGCATTTTCCGTGAAGAGTCGAACAACTTTACTTCCTCCCATATACATCTCACGGAATGGCCACAACGAGAAAATTCGAGACATTGGAGCCAATGCAGGGGCCTGCCAACAATCATTCTTTCCACGCGCCATTGACGACTGAATAGGATAGGGTGGATCAGTCAGTGTTATCAAAGGTACCCTCCACCACAGGCCGTTGGATTGCTTGCGGAGTGTGATGTACATAGATGTAGATGTTGCATCATTGCCTCTAACAGCGTACCCAGGAGCCGGGGTAGAAACGAGGGCGGGGTTGCACATTAGTTTCACAGTGAATGGCGACATACTCTTGAATGTGATTTGACGATAATGCTTTGTATGCCTGTCTTTGTAGAAGATGGCTGGATGTCGGCTGGTCAGTTTGAAATAAACAGCAGTGCACCTTCACCCGTAAATTTTGCACGCTTTTTTAAGCCATCGGTTTCTATGTTACATTACATCGTCATCATGCCCCTTAAGAAAAAGAGATCGGATATAATCCGCTTGTATGTTGTCATTGTAGGACCCGTAATAAGATAACCGGTGTCCTCAGATCTCTACTCTTCTCAAGGGGCCTGAGGATGATCTAACGTGGAGACCTGCTACTTGATAAAGAGTTCAAAATTTATGGTGGAAAGTGTAATGCTGTTTTCTTCACTTTAACGACATATTATTCTGCGTTAATTTGCTAGCAGTCAGTACACATTACGTTTTTCGCCTTTCTTCAGGTTGGTATCAAAATCGTTTTGCGGATTCCGTACCTCGATCAGTGAAAACGATATACTCATAGCGTCGTTTTGTTGTTCGAGTGTCTGCCTGTACATCCGTCTGTTAAAACTCCTTTTTCTCAGGAACGGTTGCATGTATTGAGTAGAAATTCATGTCAAGTACTAACGTGTACAGTCCGCTGCTGAAATAAAAAATTTAAGCGTGTAATTCAATGCAGTCAAAAGATAGGGTCATTTATGACACACATTTCGATAAACTCGCCCATCAAAACCTAGAAACGCATGATGTACGTGCATGCTGGTTCTCGTCGTCTAATAGGAAAGCACATGCCTAGAAAAGCGAGAGGTCGCAGGATCGAATCTCGCTCTGACCACGGATTCTTGAGTCCTCATGTCACCCTGCCTTCAACATCAAACGATGTGAGGAGCCACCAGAACAACACATAGTTCAGATTCCAAGTTAAACAGTAGCTTTCTTTCACCTTGTGGTAGGTTAGGTACACGCATGTCGCAGGAGCGTCAACTAATACGAAGGCTGTACCAGGCAATTGAGCCCACGAAATTGCTATTATTGTTGTCTATATACGTAATTAAGTTTGTATGGAACTGTTCATTTCTAAAGGGGTTTGTGTACGCCTGTGATGTCCTCTTTCAATGGTAGCTTCTGGCGGGAGGCAGTTTGAAGTAGATACATGACAGATAGTGTATTGGTTAGCTTATTATTTAGACGTGGATGGCTGACGTCTCCCACGAGATATATTCCCATGGTCTGGACGGAACGTTAGGAAGGCTAATGACACATATATTATCACGAGGCATTTATTACCATGCATGACACCTTACGGAGAATAGGGCAGGGCACTTCTAGTACCATTACCAGTTTATCTTCTCTGCTCCATTTGCCAGTGGTGCGTGGGAATATGGAATCGCTAAGTTTCCCTTTGAGCTCTGAGTTCTCTGATATCCTTGTAGTGGCCATTTCGTGATAAACATGTGAGAGGAAGTAATACGTTGCCAGACTATTGATGGATGATTATTACTTGCTGGACTGTCCCATGACAAAACGTGCCGCTCTTCGATTGATCTGATCTGTTCTCCTTATCCAGCCTGATACGTGTCAACGGTGTTGCAAATGTGTTTTATAAACCATTTCTTTCGTAGGTGAATTACATTTCCTTAACATAATCCCAACGAATCCCAGCCAACCATCAGCTTTTGCTCTAATCACTATCAAGTGGTATTTCCAATTTAGGTCTCTCCAGACGTTTACTCCTCTCTATCTTTTGAATTTTACTGTTGCAACTGTTGTGGTACTGCGAACGGCTGAAAGCAAAGGGAAACTACAGCCCTAATTTTTTCCCGAGGGCATGCAGCTTTACTGGATGGTTAAATGATGATGGCGTCCTCTTGGGTAAAATATTCCGGAGGTAAAATAGTCCCCCATTCGGATCTCCGAGCGGGGACTACTCAGGAGGACGTCGTTATCAAGAGAAAGAAAACTGGCGTTCTACGAATCGGAGCGTGGAATGTCAGGTCCCTTAATCGGGCAGGTAGGTTAGAAAATTTAAAAAGGGAAATGGGTAGGTTAAAGTTAGATATAGTGGGAATTAGTGAAGTTCGGTGGCAGGAGGAACAAGACTTTTGGTCAGGTCAATACAGGGTTGTAAATACAAAATCTAATAGCGGTAATGCAGGAGTTGGTTTAACAATCAAAAAAAAAAAAAAAAAAAAATAGGAGTGCGGGTAAGCTACTACAAACAGCATAGTGAACGCATTATTGTGGCCAAGATAGACACGAAACCCATGCCTACTACGGTAGTACAAGTTTATATGCCAACTAGCTCTGCAGGTGATGAAGAAACTGATGAAATGTATGATGAGATAAAAGAAATTATTCAGGTAGTGAAGGGAGACGAAAATTTAATAGTCGTGGGTGACTGGAATTCGACAGTAGGAAAAGTAAGAGAAGGAAACGTAGTGGGTGAATATGCATTGGGGCTAAGAAACGAAAGAGGAAGTCGCCTGGTAGAATTTTGCACAGAGCATAACTTAATCATAGCTAACACTCGGTTCAAGAATCATGCAAGAAGGTTGTACACGCGGAAGAATCCTGGAGATACTAAAAGGTTTCAGATAGATGATATAATGGTAAGACAGAGATTTAGGAACCAGATTTTAAATTGTAAGACATTTTCAGGGGCAGATTTGGACTCTGACCACAATCTATTAGTTATGAAATGTAGATTAAAACTGAAGAAACTGCAAAAAGGTCGGAATTTAAGGAGATGGGACCTGGATAAACTGAAAGAACCAGAGGTTGTACAGAGTTTCAGGGAGAGCATAAGCGAACAATTGACAGGCATGGGAGAAATAAATACAGTAGAAGAAGAATTGGTAGCTTTGAGGAGTGAAGTAGTGAAGGCAGCAGAGGATCAAGTAGGTAAAAAGATGAGGGCTAGTAGAAGTCTTTGGATAACAGAAGAGATACTGAATTTAATCGATGAAAGGAGAAAATACAAAAATGCAGTAAGTGAAGCAGGCAAAAAGGAATACAAACGTCTCAAAAATAAGATCGACAGGAAGTGCAAAACGGCTAAGAAGGGATGGCTAGAGGACAAATATAAAGATTCAGAGGCTTATCTCACGAGGGGTAAGATAGATATAGAGGGTCTATACAGGGGCGATGTTCTTGAGGACAATTTTATGGGAATGGAAGAGGAGGTAGATGAAGATGAAATGGGGGATATGATACTGCGTGAAGAGTTTGACAGAGCACTGAAAGACCTAAGTCGAAACAAGGCCCCGGCAGTAGACAACATTCCATTAGAGCTATTGACAGCCTTGGGAGAGCCAGGCCTAACAAAACTCTACCATCTAGTGAGCAAGATGTATGAGACAGGCGAAATTCCCCCAGACTTCAAGAAGAATATAGTAAATCCAATCCAAAAAAAGAGCAGGTGTTGACAGATGTGAAAATTCAGTTTAATAAGTCACAGCTGCAAAATACTAACGCGAATACTTTACAGACGAATGGAAAAACAGGTAGAAGTTGACCTCGGTGAATATCGGCTTGGATTCCGCAGAAATGTTGGAACACGTGAGGCAATACTGACCCTACGACTTATCTTAAAAGAAAGATTAAGGAAAGGTAAACGTACATTTCTAGCATTTGTAGACTTAGAGAAGGCTTTTGACAATGTTGACTGGAATACTCTCTTTCAAATTCTAAAGGTGGCAGGGGTAAAGTACAGGAAGCGAAAGGCTATTTACAATTTGTACAGAAACCAGATGGCAGTTATAAGAGTCGAGGGACATGAAAGGGAAGCAGTGGTTTGGAAGGGAGTGAGACAGGGTTGTAACCTCTCCCCTATGCTATTCAATCTGTATATTGGGCAAGCCGTAAAGGAAACAAAAGAAAAGCTCGGAGTAGGAATTTAAATCCATGGAGAAGAAATAAAATCGTTCAGGTTCGCCGATGACATTGTAATTCTGTCAGAGACTGCAAAGGACTTGGAAGAGCAGTTGAATGGAATGGACAGTGTCTTGAAAGGAGGATATAAGATGAACATCAACAAAAGCAAAACGACGATAATGGAATGCAAACGAATTAAGTCGGGTGATGCTGAGGGAATTAGATTAGGAAATGAGACACTTAAAGTAGTAAAGGAGTTTTGCTATTTGGGGAGTAAAGTAACTGATGATGGTCGAAGTAGAGAGGATATAAAATGTTGACTGGAATTGGCAAGGAAAGCGTTTCGGACGAAGAGAAATTTGTTAACATCGAGTATTGATTTAAGTGTCAGGAAGTCGTTTCTGAAAGTATTTGTATGGAGTGTAGCCATGTATGGAATTGAAGCATGGACGATAAATAGTTTAGACAAGAAGAGAATAGAAGCTTTCGAAATGTGGTGTTACAGAAGAATGCTGAAGATTAGGTGGGTAGATCACATAACTAATGAGGAAGTATTGAATAGAATTGGGGAGAAGAGGAGTTTGTGGCACAACTTGACTAGAAGAAGGGATCGGTTGGTAGGACATGTTCTGAGGCATCAAGGGATCACCAATTTGGTACTGGAGGGCAGCGTGGAGGGTAAAAATCGTAGAGGGAGACCAAGAGATGAATACACTAAGCAGATTCAGAAGGATGTAGGCTGGAGTAGGTACTGGGAGATGAAGAAACTTGCACAGGATAGAGTAGCATGGAGAGCTGCATCAAACCAGTCTCAGGACTGAAGACCACAACAACAACAACATATGAAAATGAAAATCATTCTGTTTCCGTTAAGACTCGTCACCCTGCAGCTATGATAATGATCTGCAGATGGGTGACACTGTCCGGAACCGGTAATTTTCAGTGAATTAAACAACAATGTACCAAAAATAACTGACAAACGGCATGATATACAGGCAAACGTAGAAGGATAGACGAACATAGAAGACATTACGATAATGCGATTCCTAAATCACTAGAGAAAATACAGAATGGGAAGAGGTTCATCATAAGTAATATAAGAGACAGAAAAATATTTGAGAAAAACCTTCGTTTTCAGTTCTGGGTTAGTAATGAGAGGCAGTAGAAAAATCAGTGCTATGCTGTTTAGAAATAATCAAAAAATACTTTTGTTGGCGCTGAAGGCAATGCGCGAAGAGAGCTGTTCTTCAAAACCCGATATGGAGAATCATGTTGCTAAAGGAACCGAAATTCACGAGTACTTGGGCGTAGAAACATTTCAATTATATCTGGGATCTATAGTAACAAAGGGACAGAAGTAATCAAATGCGCTCTCTGCGCAGTAGAATTACCTGAAGAATAAGCGTGAGAAGATATCAAAAGTGAACAAAATTTGTTAAATGCAATACGATATTCAATTTAAACCTCAGAATTGATAATGACAGTTACTGAGGCTGTCAACGGGTACTAGTACGAGCAGTTTGTTCCGTCTACGCAGCCTTTATGACTTGATCTGAAAAGAGCGCATTACTTCAGTATTGCACTTGTGGAAGAGGTGAAGTTAGATAAAAGACTATGTCCTCTCAGGAACTAGTACAGTTCACTTCTGTTCCGACAGGATGCACAATGAAAGTGCAAAGTCATGATATTACAGACTACTTCACCCACTTGGAAAGGAGGCCTGTAGAAATAATTCTTTATCATGCTCCGTAACTACAAACGCAATTTGCAGAAATACACGTCACGCATGTGAGCACCACGTATAGGGGCACAACTGTGACAGAATCCCAATTAAAGGAAGATCTTTTAAGAAGCACTCGCAGCTAATGGCATCCGTTTGGAGGCTGCAGAGTCATCTCACGGCCTGCACTCGTGTGAGCTGGTTGCAGCTGCAGTCCACCAGCACAAAATCACAAACAAACAGTACGCTGCTTAAAAGACGAGTGGTTATTGGACGGTGAATCAAGAAACTTGTTTTAAAATGTATTGTTGAGGTTATACATTTATGATCTACTTTACATTGTTACTGCGTCCTATGCTTAACTTAAAGTAACGGCACACGACCCAAATTTCAGTGTAAAGTATAAACACTGTTTCGACATGACATTGCCTTCTTTTAATATTTTCGCAGTCTATTCAGTAAGTAACAGTCTTCGTGAACACAAACAAAATATCCGAACTCGGCAGGGTAGCCGTGCTTGTTAGAACGTCGCTTGCAGGAACGGGGAGATGCGCCAGTGCCAGATGGAATCCGCACGGCGGCTCACAGGCAAGGACCGGTGCACTGGCCAGACTGGAAGCGCATTTTAGTCGGTTTCCCGCATCCCACTAGATGAATACTGGGTTGGTTAAAAAAAAATGGCTCTGAGCACTATGGGACTTAACATCTTTGGTCATCAGTCCCCTAGAACTTAGAACTACTTAAACCTAACTAACCTAAGGACATCACACACATCCATGCCCGAGGCAGGATTCGAACCTGCGACCGTAGCAGCCCCGCGGTTCCGGACTGCAACGCTAGAACCGCTCGGCCACCGCGGCCGGCAATACTGGGCTGGTATCCAAGGCCCTCCTCAGTTACGCGATTCGCAATTTGAAACTTTTCCCTCACTTCCATGTAAATAACAGTACATGCGAACAGTTGAGGGTCACATATTCCGCCCCTGCGGGGTGTGGGGGATGGCGGGAATGGGGGCGTCAGAGGTGGGGGGAGACTGGCGACAGGGACGGCATCGGCCACCCCTTACATTAACCAAGCCAAATGCTGAAATAACCACGCTGACAATGCGTCGATGCAGGACAAAAATACAAGAAACAGAAGAAGAAATCAATGGACAATGTGGAATTTCTGCAGTTGTGGTGGTACTGGAACAGTAGGCTTTTACGCTGGGTCCGATTTATTGAGTTGCAAATAGGGTGAAATTTTGTACGTATATTTTGCACAATAAATTTGGAAAACAGTTTTCAGACGTGAAATTCACTTGATATCAAACAATCAAAAACTTAGGCCCAGCTATACCCAAAACGTCTCACAAACAACAACGTAACACTCATCACCCACTGTAAAAGCTAGTGTGACTAACAATTTCTGAGAAGTTAGCAATTATGAGAAGACCATACTTAAAAATCAGAGTACCTTCAAAAAACAGCTTAATGACAGCAAATGTAACATCTCAAGAAGAGTACGAAAGGATTATAACATAAAAGTGAAATGACTAGGAACAGCATTTCCCTTCCATAATTATTCACTGACACCTATGCTATTAAACCTGGTTTCATTACTCATGTAGGCCGCTAAACACTCAATCCTTTTCAGCATTCTTAGTTTCACATCATAATTAACCACTGAAATGTTAATCTGAAACAATTTAGTATTAGCCACAAGATAGAGCAACATGTTACATCAGCTTAAATGGACTCGAATAATACCTGATCTGAAAGGCTAAACCATTAAATTTGTAAAGCAGCCTGCCAGTATATCAAAAAACAAGTTACGTCGGTTTTCGTGTAACAAAAATGACAAAACAGCTGCCAATAAGCGAGGGCAAAATAAACAAAACATAGGCTTGCAGTACTTGACAAGAGCACTATCTCTCTAGGTGTATGATAAACACATTTATTTGCAGGAAGTACTCGTACAATAAGCTAGCTAATTCAACGTGTCAGAAATCGCGACCTCAACTGCCCGCACAACACCGGTGAGCCACACCTTCCACAACGCAGCCATTGGCACAAAAATGACGAGGGAAATAACGAACCTATATTCCACAGGACGAGTAATCATCATTTCTTCAAAATGGGCATCGTAACTCGAAGACGGTTCCAGGTATCTCAGGTGGCGCCTTTCAGCCGTTACACCAAATCATAAAAATTCGAGTTTCTGCCTCATTTCTGCCTTAGATTCAAAGCACGCAACTCACAGGTATTGTACAATCCACGTAAAGCTGGCAGATGTATCCCCCCCCCCCCCCCCCCCGTTACTTCTCTTCTACTTTTCAGTTTTATTTCTCCTAATAGAAAATCACATGACTCTCCACATACATATTGTTAAGTGACTTAAAGGACTACAAAAAACTATGTCGAGCACACAACATCTTTTAAATGTAACCTGGTATGATGGTGGCAATGCCTAGAAACTAAAAAATAGTTGCAGTGTCTAGAAACTGCCTTGAGAATGCAACAAAGTTAAAAGTGTTCCACACGTTGTATGCGTGCCTTTCACTTTTTGCATTTTTCCTGAATGTTTTTAGACGAATTTTCAGACAAATTTGAACAAACAGACTGTTAAGAACCTACCCCAGCAAAACAGTGCTGTAAGTTAGCGACAAATTCTGTCAGTAAGTCAGTAAGAGCTTTCAGAAGTTTTCGAATGCCGAAATCCTGAGAAACGATCTTTATGGCTGCGTTATCACTGGATATAGAGACACCTCGAGTGACATAATTTTGTTTAGATGTCCTTCAGTTTTTATTAAATTCGTCTGTCACACCCTAGAACTACTCGGTAATAAGTCAACGTTTTAACAGCAAAGGGAAGTTGAAGGTCAACCTTTCATCGACGTAGAGGCAATTGGAGACGTTGAATTAAACATATAAGGTAGGCCTTGTCCTTTGTTTTATGTTTCCTTTGAATCCCAGTTTCTAGTCAGAGATCAAGAGCCGTAGTTGCAAGTATTTAGTGGATTACAAATTCTAGTTTATTTAACGGAGACCGCACCAGAAGTTCTAAGTCATTGTATGTTATGGTAAAGAATTCATACGACATGTACTGTAATGTCATATTCAAAATCCACAACCAAATCGCATTAAGAGGTAGCTAAGCGGCCTTGAGTCATACCTGAACAAGTGATACTGCAGGTTACCTCAATCGTCGTGAGTCTGTATCTTTTTTGGAACAATATGTTGGTATACAAAAACAGAATGAAAGAGGTTAATTACTGACGATTAATTTGTGAACTTCGAAACTACAATTGCTGAGATTGTGTAATGCCTAACCCACATCAGAGTAGCATTTTCAGTGTTCTGTAGCTCTTTCAGTGTGTGAGGATTATTTTAGCAAATTTGACCCTTCTATTTGCCCCACAGGTGAAAATCACACGGAGAGAGATCAGGTGCTCAAGGTAACCAGGAGATTGCATTACCTCTGCTGATTGTCCTCTCCTTACCGAACAACTCATGCATTCGTGACAATATTGTCAAGGCCATATACTCTTGCTACGTCTTGCTGAAAATATCCATGCTGTCGTTCATCTACTGTTACTTAATCCACTCCTTGGGATTAAACAGTTTCTGGAAAAGTCGGTTAGCATTTGAAGTTTGTTGAAAGAACCGTGCTACGATGCGGACATCAAACACTGTGTAACAGTCACCATTCCGACATTATACAACGGCTCTCCAGAGCAGTAACGCCGATTTTCAGATTCATAATGGCGCCTGTTCTGTTAGTTCTCGTACCCTGACAGACTGAATCAGACCCCGTCTGAAGAAATGAAAAAACTGAGGACTCACTTCACTCAGAAACCACTGGCAGAACACAACACGTGAAAGTTCGTCTGCATTCTCAACAATATATTTGTAAGGCTACCGGCGAAGGCCTTCCCTGATAATGTTTCGTCATGATCTCTTAATTCCCACTTGCACAGCTAAATGTTGTTGAGGTTTCGTCAGATTTCATTTGAGCCATATTTTCTGGTGTTCTAACTCTTTTCGGATATGATTTTTATTTGGTAAAGGTCTCGTTTCACGTCATTTTGCCACTAAGTTTTGACTGTAGACTTAGCTGGACGTTTCGCAACACTCCCACGCAAAGAGGTCAGTAAACATTCTCCACAAATTGTGCTTCGGGCAACACTCACAACGAACACGTTTTGTTTTATCATGAGCACCATTTTGTGGTATAACCATCTGGTTGATCCTCTTACTCAAACGCGATGACACAGCGAAGTACTCAGGTCACGGCATGCGGGAGATGCTCATATGCAGGCATGTGACAGCAACCCATTGGTGCATAGAAATCGGTTTCCAGCATTTTATGTAATGAGCAGTTATCTTATCATTAACAAGCATTAACTCCATGTCAGTGCCATAAATATTTTCCGGGCCATTTTTAGTTTGCTCCCCTCCCCACCACCTGTGTACTCAAATATCCTCCTTATCAAATGGTTCAAATGTCTCTGAGCACTATTCGACTTAACTTGTGAGGTCATCAGTCCCCCAGAACTTAGAACTACTTGAACGTAACTAACCTAAGGACATCACTCACATCCATGCCCGAGGCAGGATTCTAACCTGCGACAGTAGCGGTCGCGCGGTTCCAGACTGTAGCGCCTAGAACCACTCGGCCACCACGGCCGGCTCCTCCTTATCACGCAGGCTTATGTTTCCTGCGGTTTCTTTAGTTTAGGCTAATTTTTGAACTGCCACTAAATTTTTGTCATAGTGCTTGTTCTACTTACCAAACTGCTATAACGGAATGGACAAAGAAGGTTCAACGAATAGTAGCACGTTTCGTAATGTGTTTATTCAGTCAGCACGAAAATGATGCTGAAATACTCATCAAACTGTACTAGAACACAAAACGGTACGACTTGGACATCCTGCGTCGTAATGTGTTACCCCTCATGCGGCTGTATTATGCTGCCAGTTTTCAACAGGACAACTTCGTCCACACACGTTACAATTGTCTGTAAACAGTTTATGTGATGCTGCGATACTCTAGTGGCCAGGAACATCCTCAGACCCGCCCCCAACACAACATGTGTGGGATATGCTCCTTCGTCAGTTGAGTCTCAGTGATAGTACCCAGGATATCAGGGACCGGTTGCAACCGTTGTGGGATGGCTTATCTCAGCAGGTGGCGCAACATTTTCTTTTTCTTTTTCCTTTGTGCAGTGTAGCCGCTCGTGTGTCAAAACAAAAGTGTCACTAACGGCGCTGCACGACTATCGGTACCGGTGAATCGTAGCATATGAGCTGAATCTTGAGGTGTGTTGTTCAGGGTCATTTGAATATAACATTGTCATTGATTCAAATTTGCACCTTGCGGTAGGTCGCAAGGGAGGTGGCGGCCTGGGCGGCAAGAAGGGCGGCGGCGGCCAGCTGCTGCTGATGATGATGATGATGAAGGCGATGATGGGCGCGGGAGCGGGCGGCCTGCTCTTCCTGCTGGCGGGCAAGGCGCTCATCACGGCGCTGCTGGCGCTCATGCTGGCCGCCATCGTCGGGCTGAAGAGCCTGGCCGGCGGCGGCGGCGGCAAGTCCGTCACCTACGAGATCGTCAGCAAGCCCGTCTACTCGCACGAGCACACGCACTCCTCCGAGGTGCAGCACGGCCACGGCTACGGCCACTCCTCCTACGGGCGCAGCTTCAGCGTCGACCCAGTCGGTCAGTATCCTAAAGAACACGCACCGGCCCATCCCGACGACACTCCCCTGTATTACCGTTTCAAACACAACTTGTTTTCTTCTTCTTATTTCAGCGCGCATCTGTTTCGTATGTAGGAGACCATCACAGTTATACAGTGGTTATAATTAAAATGCAGCTACTCGCACAGGTCCAGTATGGTCTGTAATAATCATATGGCAGCAAAACTCGGTAAATATTCTAATGCGTTAATGGGGAACCGATTTAGGATATAAAATTAATTAGTTCCCATTTTGGCCACCAGGATCATCTCTGGCACTGTGAACGCAAGGAAATGTTCCCATACATAAAGGATTAGCAACGGGACAAGGGCAGAGGAGGTCAATCAATTGAAAGAAGGATAATGTTGAAGTCGTTATTAATCGCCACTTACACAATTTGTTCAATATGAGCACTGGAGACACCGACGAGATGCTGTACTGCGCCAGATTTGCATCTGGTGGCGCAAACTCGAACTATTTTTTTTTTTTCAGCATATACTGGTTCCGCATTAACGCATTACAATATATACCGACTTTCGCTGCCATAAGATAATTACAGCCCACGCTGTACATCTGTGAGTAACCGTACTATAATTATAACCACTTTTGCTTGTTCTAAGACGTTCCTCGCTCGTGCGTTAATCCCACGTCCGTAAGTTTCTGAGTCGCCTCGCGGGATTAGCCGAGCGGTCAAAGGCGCTGCAGTCATAGACTGTGCGGCTGGCCCCGGTGGAGGTTCGAGTCCTCCCTCGGGCATGGGTGCGTGTGTTTGTCCTTAGGATAATTTAGGTTAAGTAGTGTGTATGCCTTAGAAGTTAAGTCCCATAAGATTTCACACACATTATTTTTCCTCTTCTTCCCTGTCCTCTTTCACCAGGTTATCTTTCCTTGAAGAACGCTGCAGTATTCTATTATATTTCCGTTCCATATTACCTGGTGAAGGTCATGTAGGTTTTTCCATTTTAATATGTTTTCAACTTTTTGTTTCCCCATCATTTTGTGGAAAAAGGATGGGTAATGTTCCTTTGTAGATATCTTATTTTTGTGTTGATAGAGAGGTGTTGGTTCTTGAAAATATTTTTCGAAAACGCAGCTCTGACTCTCAGAATACGGAGTTATATTTCTTGCGAGATGTACCACTAGTTGTTCATGTTGATTCCCAGATATTTGTATTCCTTTACTTGTTCAATAACTTTACGGTTAATGTTTAGTTGACAGTTTGGTATGTCTTTCTTGCTGATGACCATAAATTTTTACTTATTTTCGTTTCTATGCATAACGCTCACTACTTTAGCTGATTCGGGATACAATATGGTAGAGGACTATTTTAGCTGTCGACAAATATTGCAGTACCATCAGATTAGTGGACACTGGTAGCTTCTTTCCATTCGATTTCTTCATTGACGTGTTCATGCGCTTCTTTGAAGATGTATTCTGAACAAAGAAGAAATATCAGTGGCGCCGCAAGAGAGCTCTATTTAACTCCCTGTCACATCTCTAATATGTCAGATTTCTCGTTTTATATTCACTGCAGCATACTGATATCAGCATAGAATAATTATGATCCAGAGGTCTTCGTCATCTGTTCCGCTATTAATTTAACATCTTGGCGATTTCCTTATGTTGTCCTCTATCAAAATCCTTCCGATAATCGATAAAGCAGGTATGGACATCACAGTTCACGTCTCTGCACCTCTGGAATAAAATCTAAATATAGAACAGAGCCTCTCGAATTACGACAGCATTTTTAAAGCCGAACTACGTAGCTGCCGTTTGCTTTCCGATAACTTTGTATGTTATTTTGTGTATAACTTTCAGTAATACCGTGAATTCAATAATTTGTTCAATCGGAAACAACTCCTCCTCAATTTAAAAATACGTACGCTCCCGAGGCCAGTATCAACCTCACTAAAACCGTTTCATCTCTACTGATGCATCAGCTTCTGAAATACCGAAACGCTAAGATATTCAATATCCAACGTTTCGACGGTGTCGCAGCAGCCTTCCTTCGGCTGTAGAAAGATTCAGATGGCTAGTGGGTGCTTAAATGTATTACGTTTTTTCAGATGTTAGGTGACTACCGACGCAAAAATCTTTTATTGGATCGAAAATACGACCAGTGGGTGCTAATAACATTGGCGAAGTGTCGGATATTTGACATTTTATCATTTTACTATTTTGTAATACCACGCGGCCATACCTCTAAAAGGACTTTAATAAGATCAGCCTCATGTTTTCGTCTCTTATACATGAAGGTACCGTTATTCCGTACTTGATCACCTGTACATGAAGTTCAATTTCAGTTGCCTTGTCCTCGGTGTTTCCTTCGGAACGTCACTTTTTCATTCATGTCTTCCCCCGTTAGGTCTTTCATTGATTCAACTTAAATTTAAGTATTTACTAGTTATTTATTCAGAAATTATGTTAAATTTTTCCGGAACCATCTTTTCCGATTTCGTCATTCTCTTCCTATTTTTTTTTTTTTTTTTTTGTTTCCAGGTTCTTTTTTTTTTTTTTTTTTTTTTAGATATGAACATAGAATTTAATTTCTTCCCTCTACAAGATAAGCTCAACATCTGCTCAATGAATACCTTAGGTAATCCAATAGTGTTGGTAATTATCGCCTACCATGAATTGGTGGGTAATTATTCCTCTCAAGTGATTTATCATTTAAGCATGAAATTGATGTAAGGACCACTAGACGAAGTCCTTGTTTGAAAATGTATTGCGTTGTAGTCTTTCTAAGTATAAAAAGTTTAAGGATCGGATAATTGCAACGCCAATTGTTAGCAGGTGATGGAGTGGTTTGTCGTAGAAGTTTGTATGTTCTACAGTAGATTTATCCAATCAGGGATTCGTTTGATTTTCTCAATATTTTAGTTGATCGACTGAGCAGTCAGCATCCATATGATTTGGTAATCGTCCCTTCCTCTTGCCAACGATCCTTAGCAGGATATCTCTTCTGGGTTGCTGCCGCTATCAGTATGGAGCTAAAAATTTTTTACACATGCTCAAGTTAGTAAGTTAGGCGTCGGGATACAACCAATTGGCGTCCACAGCAACAGTCTGAGGTTTTCTTGCTTAATAATACAACATGTCACACAAAATGTTAGTAAATCTAGGACACAAATCCCAATAAAAAGTAATAGGATGCTAGCGCTTCCCACCAATTTACGACATTATAACTAACGTTTCATGTGTGAACAGTTCATCAGCTGGTTACTAATAAATATGGGATATTCAGATTGCGAACCCGTGAGCCTCCATTAGAAAATGTTTCTTGCTATTCCTATTGAACTGCACAGATCTGAAATGCGAGATGCATCAGCGCCACAAGAAAACCAATGAAACATAGGAAGTTATTTCAACGAATAATGAAACTCATTACAGAGAATTTGAAGTATTACCTTCGAAAGCAGCTACTGCTAAACTCAGGATTTTATGTTTGTGCCGCTCTTGGTGCTCCTGTTGTGCTCTGTAGAGGCTGTGCGGTAGAAGCTGATGTGGATGTGGGATTTAAGTGTCTGAAGAGGCGGGCATCACATCGGGTTCGGCGCTAGGACATGTTGTCGGTTCCACATCAATGTATTTTTCAAGGGAAGAAAATGTAAGGTGTTCTATAACGTTCTCGAGCTTTCGCAAATATTCTAGAATGTTTGATGAATGTTTTTCTAACTTTCTAGAACATTCTGGAGTGACATAAAATATAACTTTGAAATCGAACATATCGCACTAAATCGTTTTAACAGATGATTTCAACTTACTGAAAACAGAAGAACAACTAATCAAAAAATTATATCTGCTTAAATGATAAAGCACATAAACAAATAAATTTTGTAGTTCACCAAACAAAAAGAGAATACAGAAAATGCTTCCAGTGGGAAGAAAAAATATTTCAGTCTACTGGTACAGTAATTAGCGAAAATGAAAGTTTAAATTTCCCAACATAATTCCTCATTTCGCTCAGTGTTACCGTTGTGTCCTCATAAAGAAGCTTTTAAATATCATAGATGCGGAAACAGTAACCAGAAAGGAAAAAGGCGGTATTCAAATACATTTCAGTTAACTAAGCATTCAGCTTTGAAGTGCTCTAGCTTCCGGCATGACAAGGGTGTAGTATGACTATCAATAACAAACATTCGAAACATAAAATTCATTCATATTTGCACCCGAAAGCAAAATGCCAAATGTAGTTTATAACAATATACTTTGCATAAACTAGAGTGTGCTTTTGTTTTCAACTCGGAAAATGAATGCAAAGAAAGACCAAACGAGTTGAGAACTTTTCATTTTGTAAGAGAAAGTTTTTGGTATAAAAAAGCATCCACACTGTCTGAAATTGTAGTTTTCATATTGTTTGCCATTAATCACAAACCCGCACGCGATATCTCCTTCACACAGACAAAAAACCACAGGTTGTGGTGTTTTTATTTTCTAATTTTTTTCCTATGCCCTAAAGGATACAATTTATCGAAAACAGTGTTCTTGTGTTACGACTCTGCAATTTTTCACAACTGTCAATCCGCCAGTTTTGCCCAAATATGTGTCATTATTGAGCAAAGTTTTATGCTGTACCGTTTTGGATATTGCAGCTTCGTTCTTGATTCTATCAACATTTTGTCTTAATAGACATTTATTGTAATTTGGATAAGCTGAAACTCTTAGTAGTTCAAAAAGAAAAAGTTACCAATCCTTCAACAACAATATTTCTCTAAGAACAAAGTACGCCAGTACCTTAAAATAATCAGTGGAAGAGAGTACTGTTTCAGATATCTGGTGAAACGTGGAAACTAGATACCATGCTAAAATTAATCTCCATTTTACTTTCATAGAAGGTGAAACTATGTTAAAGAAGAATATTGCAATAACAACTTTGGGTGCATTTCAATTGTGGTTTATTCATAAACAAATGTAAATACTCAACATAACATCTTTGCTGAAAATTCACTTGTAGCACAGTCTTCATATTAAAATATTGTAGTATATGGTATTTCAGGCTAGATGAAGTTAGCATTATAGTGGTGGCATCCAGCAAGTCACGTACTATGTCTGTTTGCAGAGGCGATCAACAAGTCAGCGACAGAGTACGACTCCACTGGTGATTCTTCCTACGTACCAGGCGGGATCCCTTACTACAGTAGCAACTCAGACGCGCAGCCAATGGCGTACAGGGCCTACAGCAGCATCGTGGACAACACCCGTGGGGCATAACGACAGCGAGCACACAACAACGACACCACGAACACGTAACGATTGCAGACAGCGACCACTGGCCCAGCACCGACGACTGCTCGACCACTGCTATACGACTGGTAGACGACTGCTAGACGACCGGCAGACGACTGCTAGGCAACTGGTAGACGACTGGTAGGCGACTACGACCCAGAGCTCTAGGGCTAATACCCTCGTGGCTCTCAGCGACGCTCAGTACCGACGTATAGAAACACGCATTACAATTAAGTGACCTGTTGTAGACGTACTCAGTGACTGACAGAGTACAGTGACTATACATGCCGATACACCTATTCGCGAAAGACGGTTATGACTACTCTGACTGTAAATTAATGACCTTACTGTGACAATTTACACGCATACCGCTAAGACAGTTACATAATGAGAGCAGACCAGTTACATAATGAGACGATAAGAACACAATGACGAATGACTTATTTACCTACTATCGTTTGCGACAACATACACTGGAGACAGAAAATAGCGGTAGAGAGGGAAAAGGACCACATAACGATAACAATTCTAAGCCACCATCAACAAGACGACAACGGAGATATATTACAAAATTGACACTTATACGGACACGTGCTGTATTATTTGTATTTATTTATTTATTTATGATGTATAGACTTTTAATTTATTTGTTCTTATATCTGTTTACAATATATGTTCTTTCATAATTATTAAAGCATACCTGAGCAATGAAAAATTTTATGAATTTTAATTGACTACCAATTTCCTACTTTTGTAACCGTGGAACTTTCACTAGAGTTCAACAGTGAGATATACCCACAAGAAATGCAGAGTTGTATCTGGATCGACAGATGCTTAACACTCAAGGGGACTCTAGCGTTCGGCTGAAGATAGTGCAACGTTCCATCAGGAGAACTGTCTACTAATTATATTCTAAAGCAGTCAGTTTTAAAATCATCACATTTTGCATTAGATACATAATAGTATCCATACACAACTTCAGCCCAATTATGCGTCAGCTGGATACTTCAGAGCCTTATTCAGGAAAGCCACTGTCCATCTTTGCCGTTAGTGTCAAAAGCGAATGTAACTGGCTGATAGGAGGAAACACCAGGAAGTTTATTGTGCTTCGCGAAATGATGCCACTATCTTTGGACTAAAAGCCGAACTATTTAAAAAGTTAAAATCGGGATTCTAATTCCCGTGTCAGATTTCATTTTTCTTGCTTAAGCATTTCAACAGGTCGGACATGTATCCGTATTTATTCTTAACAAAACGAAAACAATAAAATGAAAGAATCTCTTTCCGCCACTTTCTGAAATAAATGAACGCGGCAAAAGACAACTAACTATGTAAGGGTACCAGTAATGTTAAGAAATCATAAAGTTAGCCTCACCAAACCACGGAACAATTGACATCTTTACAGAGCACATGTTTCTGCTGTTTAACGGGACAAACATACACTCCTGGAAATTGAAATAAGAACACCGTGAATTCATTGTCCCAGGAAGGGGAAACTTTATTGACACATTCCTGGTGTCAGATACATCACATGATCACACTGACAGAACCACAGGCACATAGACACAGGCAACAGAGCATGCACAATGTCGGCACTAGTACAGTGTATATCCACCTTTCGCAGCAATGCAGGCTGCTATTCTCCCATGGAGACGATCGTAGAGATGCTGGATGTAGTCCTGTGGAACGGCTTGCCATGCCATTTCCACCTGGCGCCTCAGTTGGACCAGCGTTCGTGCTGGACGTGCAGACCGCGTGAGACGACGCTTCATCCAGTCCCAAACATGCTCAATGGGGGACAGATCCGGAGATCTTGCTGGCCAGGGTAGTTGACTTACACCTTCTAGAGCACGTTGGTTGGCACGGGATACATGCGGACGTGCACTGTCCTGTTGGAACAGTAAGTTCCCTTGCCGGTCTAGGAATGGTAGAACGATGGGTTCGACGACGGTTTGGATGTACCGTGCACTATTCAGTGTCCCCTCGACGATCACCAGTGGTGTACGGCCAGTGTAGGAGATCGCTCCCCACACCATGACGCCGGGTGTTGGCCCTGTGTGCCTCGGTCGTATGCAGTCCTGATTGTGGCGCTCACCTGCACGGCGCCAAACACGCATACGACCATCATTGGCACCAAGGCAGAAGCGACTCTCATCGCTGAAGACGACACGTCTCCATTCGTCCCTCCATTCACGCCTGTCGCGACACCACTGGAGGCGGGCTGCACGATGTTGGGGCGTGAGCGGAAGACGGCCTAACGGTGTGCGGGACCGTAGCCCAGCTTCATGGAGTCGGTTGCGAATGGTCCTCGCCGATACCCCAGGAGCAACAGTGTCCCTAATTTTCTGGGAAGTGGCGGTGCGGTCCCCTACGGCACTGCGTAGGATCCTACGGTCTTGGCGTGCATCCGTGCGTCGCCGCGGTCCGGTCCCAGGTCGACGGGCACGTGCACCTTCCACCGACCACTGGCGACAACATCGATATACTCTGGAGACCTCACGCCCCACGTGTTGCGCAATTCGGCGGTACGTCCACCCGGCCTCCCGCATGCCCACTATACGCCCTCGCTCAAAGTCCGTCAACTGCACATACGGTTCACGTCCACGCTGTCGCGCCATGCTACCAGTGTTAAAGACTGCGATGGAGCTCCGTATGCCACGGCAAACTGGCTGACACTGACGGCTGCGGTGCACAAAATGCTGCGCAGCTAGCGCCATTCGACGGCCAACACCGCGGTTCCTGGTGTGTCCGCTGTGCCGTGCGTGTGATCATTGCTTGTACAGCCCTCTCGCAGTGTCCGGAGCAAGTATGGTGGGTCTGACACACCGGTGTCAATGTGTTCTTTTTTCCATTTCCAGGTGTGTATTTGCTACAAATTTTAATTTCGTCCCTCAGCCGGACTCGATCCAGAATTCGTGCTTTTCTCTGGTATTTCATTCACACACCAACTGTGCAAGTCTTCGACTCAAATTAAAGGTTTTTTATTCACTTGTCTAGATACCTTCCTAGCTTTATAGATGCTTTGTGCCGCTTTGCACTTGGAAGAGATCATACAGTTCAGAGGGTTTATGGACATGACATGTTTCTACCCTGCAGCCGTCGTTGTCTTACATGCACAAATTAGGCGAACGGTTCTTCCTTACTCACAAGGATTACGTCCGTTGTTTCCTTGGTCGACCTGTGTGTCACCTTATTTTCGGACGCAATTCAGATTTTCTAGGGTAGTCTGATATCTCACATTCTGTTCACATGGTGACACTACCTCTTCCTTTTCCTGGTTTTTTCCTCATTTCTCATAGTCTACACTCAGCTAATTTCTAACGTCTTCACTCTTCATTAAATTTCTTCTAGCAGATTCCTTCTCTCTCTCCTCAGTAATCTCATCTCTGCAGCTTGTGTTTTCTGTCATGTTCATGTTTATTTATCTAACTCCCACATCTTTACATAGTCACGATATCATCACAGTTTTGCAAAATCTTTTTATTTTAAAAATAAGGCCACTATCCTAACGTTCTTTCCTAATTTTTGAACTTCTTGGGGAAATGCTTCAGCTAGAAATGTTATTCTGTTGTTCAATAACCGTGAGTAGATCTTGTATGCAACATCCTACAGATTAATGCCTCTATATGTTTCATCTGAATAGCGAATGTAAACATTAGTAGATAGGAGTCCGAACGACTGTCACATCCTCTATGAACGTGTGCATCTTGAACAAGATGCTTTACATTTTCTGTTTGCGATTATATAGTCTGTGACTGAATTCCGCCCACTCGACCTCCTGCTGTATTTATGATAATCTTATTTCCGGAAGAAAGTACCAGTTAATTTTAATTTGTTGGGTGTTGTGATCTATCTGAGCTCTTCTGATCTATCGTTCATTCGACTTTCCTGAAGGCTCCCACCATTCTAGGATTGGCACCATTATCCTTTCATTTAAGTAGATATAGCTCATTATTTTTCTTTTTGATTTGAGTGTAACTATTCCACAACAATCTCTTCTGTTTTGCGGTACTCTGTTGCAAATCACAGTACCGTCTAAGTCTAGATCATTAGACCCTTTTAACTTTTTCTGTGTTTCAACTGTAACACCAATGATTATACACGGTGATTCAGCTACTACTACCGGTGTTGTTTTATACAACCCGCAATGTTTTTTTCTGGCCTTCAAACACAAAGTCTTAGATTTTCTTATTCTCTCACTTTATAAGTGCAAATTATTAGTCCCACAGAAAAAAATGAAAAGGACTTTTCTATAGGAAATTTTATGTAGTTAAATTTTCTACTGGGATACGTTTTTATTGGAGACCACGGTTTTCGAGTTATTCAAGAAAAACGTACAAAAATGACTTTCAAACGTATCTTCAACCATACACTCATCCCTCGCCAGTCACGATTACCAGTATGTTCTTTGGGGCACTCGCTCCTCCACTGTACAAAAATTTCTAACTGCACCTGCGGTTTCGGATATTCGACCTTCTTTGACCGCTACTGATTGGGCTATTACATCATCACCAAAGTCGCTTACTTTGTTAGCATTACTGATGTAAACGTGCCCTCGACAGTAATGAAAGAAAACCGACTTTTGTACACGCTGCGCTGAAACTAATTACGTTGACAATTCGGTGCAAACTTAATCCTTAGAAGCACAATAGTTTCGCAGTTAAAAGCCCTGACGAATACAACGATGTAATTATTTTGTGCTATTAAAATTCACAAAATTGTTTGGTAAAGCTCACACAAACGTCAGTTTTGCTATATGTAAATGGTCGACTTAGCCGGTGGTGTAAAAAGGCCAGTCAATAAAGACCAAAAGAGTCGATTGCCGAAAGTAATTCGCGCAATCACAAAATTTTGCAAGGTTGTAGGAGAGAATGCCACGAACAACACTACTAGAAATTCTGACGAGTGGGGGCTGAGTGTGCGAATGGGGATGCGTTTGAAGGTCACTTTGGTGCGATTTTCTCGAATAACTTGAAAACTACAACCTCTGGCGAAAACGTATCCCAGTTCAAAATTTAACTACACTGAATTTCATTGGAAAGGGTTTTGTTCGTTTCTAGTGTAGAACTAATTGTGGTTTTTAAAGGCCAGATAGGACATTACATGTTACATAAAACGACGTCGGTTGGGGGAACTCAGTCATCCTGTATTTGCTTCTTCATTATCTTACTGAGTTCTAATTTTTAAATTTGTTATGTCGTACATTCCATCTACCTATTACAATCTTGTTTTTTATGCCCTGCCTGGTTCGACCATCCGGTATCCGTTGGTTTTTACTATTTGAATAAAAAGATGTCCTTCCAATATGGAATACCAATTCATAGCTGGGTTAGTCATCTGGTGAGGTTGTCAGCTGGCGGGGGTGCCATCTTGAGGCCTACGAATCCACCGGTTTTTCTCTCAGGATTGTCTCCCTTAGCCGAAAAGCTCCAGTTTCAAAGTGTCAGGGTGGCATATTTCACTGCCTCCCGTACCTTCCACTGAGAGGGAGTGCATTGTCTATGGACTATGGTGTGGACATGAGATACGGATTTGATAATTCACTAGGTATAAATGGAATTTTGCGGCAACACAGGCTGCAGCGTGCAGGTCGCTCACGGTTGTGAATGCGCGATAGTAATACAGAAGTGATACCGTTTATTGACAACATACTGTTGAACATAGTTCCTAAACTGTTTAGAATCATTCTCTTAAAACAGTTACTTTAATAAGAGTAGGATAATATAACCAAAAGCCGGCCACTGTGGCCGAGCGGTTCTAGGCGCTTCAGTCTGGAACCGAGGGACCAATTCGGTCGCAGGTTCGAATCCTGCCTCTGGCATAAATGTGTGTGATGTCCTTAAGTTAGTTAGGTTTAAGTAGTTCTATGTTCTAGGGGCTGATGACCTCAGATGTTAAGTCCCATAGTGCTCCGAGCCATTTGAACCATATAACCAAAAACTTGCTGGTTCGAGGTCAATAATGTAATACCCAAAATAAAAACACCATTTTTTTTTCAGTAAGAGGAAGAAATAACGTTGTCAGTACTTCACTAACAATAGAACTAAATCACTCAGCACAAGTCACAATTCATAAAGAGATTTGACTCAATAATACTCGAAACCATCAGTCACTGTCGAGTTGACAAGACAGCGCTAAAGGCATAAAATAATGCTACTTCCTTATGGAAATGCCGTGTGGCTAGGGCCTCCCGTCGGGTAGACCGTTCGCCTGGTGCAAGTCTTTCGAGTTGACCCCATTTCGGTGACTTACGTCTCCATGGGGATAAAATGCTGATGATAAGGACAACACAACACCCATTCCCTGAGCGGAGAAAATCTCCGACTCCGCCGGGAATCGAATCCGGGCCGTTAGATATGACATTCCGTCGCGCTGACCACTCAGCTGCTAGGGGCGAGCCATTTCCTTATAACTTAAGGAAATGGAAACAAAAACAACGTAATCAATCAAGTATACCATACTGCTAGCTTATGCCAAAATTTTCTTAAGTAAGTCAGCACTGCTGTTCTGGCCACAGATGAGCCAATCGGGAACAACAGACCGCCGTGTCATCCTATGCCGATGGAGTCATTTGTAAGTGATATGCGGCGGTGGAAGTCAGCACAACAATCTCCCTACCGTTGTCGGTTTTGCAGACCTGGTGTCGCTACTGCCTGTTGAGGTAGCTCCTCAGCTGGCATCACGAGGCTGAGTGCACCAATTCCAGTCTTCCCAACCAAGGAAAAATGGTGGTACCAGTAACCGAACACGTCTCTCCCGCACGGCAGTCAGCCTCGCTGACCACTCAGGCACAGAGAAGGACAAGCCAAAATATTACTAGCTAAACATTTTCCTTGCGTCACTCATGTCATCCGAAAATGTGAATAACATCAGATCGTAGGAGTATGTAACATACCGAATCCTCAATCCTGATAACTGGGGGAGACCGGGACATGTTTACGCACGTTGCACGTTTACGCAGAGGACTTTCCTCGGGAGTCATTCTTGTTACAGCGATACGGACAATGGGATACTATTACCGGCGCCTACTGGGACCTCTCACAAACTTAACGGGACCAGCTGAGTGAGCGTCTTAGCGCCAACCAAATATTTAGTTTCTGTGCTAGGTGACTACATTTTGTAAATCAAATATCAAAGTTCCGAGGAAGCATAGCATCTACAATTGAGAACAGATAAACGGATGTTCGTTTATAAAAGATTACTCTACTTTACAGAGCACATTTTATAACCTGAAAGCCTGACAGATACCACGGTAATTTCGAAAGTAATTCAAACGTGATGATGGGGCATGTTTGCGGAATTGTCTTAAGCAGTCAATGAAACATTAAGACAACAACAGTTGCAAAATGAATCTAAAAAATGAAGACAAAGAGAATAAATGGTAGAAACTGCTCAAAGCTATTTCAACCTAATAAACCTCGAACAGAAATAATTTATTCAATGGGAGCAAGGATTGATAAATGATAGAAATTTCCAAAAACTAGAAGATGGAAGAAATGGACAGGTCTACTTGTGAAGTCATCATTAGCGTTCTGCCCAAAGGCAGGTTTTCACATGGGAACTCTCCATGCTCTTCCGTGTTCTACTATCCTCTTCAGGCCCGCGCAATTCGCGCTCCCCTTCACGCTATTTATCATCTTGTATCTCCTCATTTCACTCCATCTCGTTTCACTGACAAGTCCTTCCAAAGCGTCTGTTAGCAACGAATGTCCTTCAGTTCTTCTTCTCTTAAAACCTGCAGCAGTCTGATGAAGAAGACGAATATTGTCTTTGTGTTTGCTGCTTGAAACCAATCAAAAACATGAGTTCACTGCGAGGGATGTAAAAGATAGGCTCTGGAATGTGCCATGGGAAACATCTTATTTTTTTTATTTTTGTAAGTGGGTACATTGTAACTTGTACGAGGGTTGGAACTTTAATGGTGGCAACTATTTATTTACAGCTCGTACAAAATAGATACGGGTTTCAAAGTTTTACTGACCTTCAAAGTAGTCACGAGCATTGTGTATAACCCGTTGCCGGCGATATGGAAATCGTAGGATGTAACCTCCCCACAGAAATATTTAAATTATAATATGAACCAAGTGTAACCTCCCCACAGAAATAATAATTAAATGAATTTTAAATATTGTATCCTCTGAACAAAATTGGTTCCAATTTATAATCTCCGTGCAGAAATGCATTCACATTTGATGTACCCACAAAATTCTTTTCCTAAACCCCGAAATAATAAAAAATTTCAGTAACCTGGTAAATTTTAGGACAACAGCAGCGCTGCGCCTCGGCCCTGTATTCTGAATAAAGAAAGCAAAAATTCTTACCTCAATAAAAACTGCGAATATATCTGCTCTTACCTAAAAAATTTTTCGGCACAGCTCCGTGCAATGCTGGCCTATGCTTTGTGATTCGTGAAAGGAATAATTATTCATTGGATAAAATCTTTAAATTGAAATGATTGCCTGTTTTTAAAAAAAATTACTTTATATTATAAAAATTATTATTGGGGCATTTTTTGAAAGAAATTGGATGACAGTTAACATACATTACTAGATATGCGCAAGGCTGCTTCTTTACCTTCTACAATAATACTCATCCTCCAGAGTCGCGACCAGAGCAGACTGCCGACACGCGCAGACACGCGCAGACTACCGCACACTACTGCCGACTCACGCAGACTACTGCAGACTACTACAAGCAACAACTAACTACATACTGCTCTCTGGTCTTGCTTGTTGCTT
This sequence comes from Schistocerca americana, assembly GCF_021461395.2. Lineage (NCBI taxonomy): Eukaryota > Metazoa > Arthropoda > Insecta > Orthoptera > Acrididae > Schistocerca > Schistocerca americana. Next base: position 747,262,739 of record NC_060121.1, on the reverse strand, counting down.
GTTGCAGGCAGCTCATACATCGCGTACCTCTTACAAGGATACTCTTGGTAGTGCCACTTGTGTTGACAGTTAGAGCGACACGGTCTGTTGCGCGACGAATTTGTCGCAGTTCTGAAGCGATTGCCATGGAGTGTTTCCTTCAGTTTAGAAATCGAGTTGAACTCAACGAGGGCGTAAGTCAGGGGAGTGCAGTAAGTGCAATAGCACCACTGCTTACTATACCCTCGTTAATTTAATGGCTTTTCCAGTCTGGTTTGAGACTATCAGACAACAGACAAATAGTAATAGATAATGACAATAGTACGCGATCAGGGTATAGATTTCTAACGGTGCGTAATAAAAAATTTGAGCACTTGACAATGGATTTTTGAGTAATGTCCGTTCATTGTAAGTTTGACTGTGAGTGACTCTTCTAGAAATACTTATTTATCTGACTTCATAGATTGAATAATCTCAAAGCGTTAGCTCGTGCTGAGCCATTCATAATACTTGTAACACGGAACCTTTAGCCAAGCCAAGACGCGGTTTAATTGGAACAATAGCTGGCAACATAAATGGAATACAAGATTAAATAAAATCACTGTATTCACAAAATATTACACTAAATTAAATTGCATAGACATATTAATTTCGTTGCTGTGTGCAACTGTGAGTACCACCTAGTGAGATTGCATCTAAGTAAAATAGTGTGCCAAATAATTATCTGTGGTGATGGCAGATATGAGTCTGATTTGGACCGCTATGAGTACAAAAAATGTGCCGTCTTCTCGGTAAGACAATTGAACTGCGTAACTATTCTAATGTTTCAGCGGTTTCACGGCACAATCAATACAACCGCCTGTGCTAATCAATATCTTAAGTAATTCTTTATTTATATTGTCAAATTACATCTAGATTTTTGCAGTACAGTATATCAACATCCATCCTGCAAATGTGACTTTAAATTGCCCCTGGTTTGCGAGGTGAAAGGACGCACCTGCAAGCGAGCAATTCACCCTAAAACTCATTCAGAAATATATTTATATACATATTCAAATACAATTCATGGTCTACAACATTTGAATGAGGCGCGTGCGCCCAGAACATTCCAATGTTGGTATTGCGTTTGCTGCGCATGCGCAGTCGCGTGCATTTCAGTGTCACGGTAGCCTTTACACTTTTAGTTGAATTCCCGACATGGTGAGCACAGATTATATATAGTTCGTATGTTCATCACTATGACAGGACATTCCATGAAGTTTTTACAAAAAATATAAACTAACATTAAAACTGGTACAATAATCTGAAAACCACTACATATGTTAAAGCAAAATACACTTCATTATTGGGCATTGTATCTGATGGACAGTATTGCATTTAAAATGTCTCTGTTTCACATCAGCTGTCTTCGCATGACGTGTGGTCGTTTGCAGTTCATGTTCACAATACGTACAATAACAACGCAAAGGTAAGCTTTGTTTCGGTAGTTTGCATAGCAACGACACTGTTCACAGATTTGATAACCGATGTGTGGGCATGTTCACCCGTTGCACTGTTTATTTTCACTGATAGCACTGTTTTTCCTGGCTCGAGCGTAGCGTGATTGAAGGCCAGTGGATTTCCATGCCACAACATAAGTACCGTGAAGGCGTGGCTGCAAGGCTTCAGACTCCAAAATGATGGCATCGATCCTCGATTTGTCCAGGTGAGAGTGGCCGTCGTATTCCGAGAACATTACATTCCGTGAAGTCCCATCCAAAATTCCTCCCATAGTGCTCAGAGCCATTTGAACTATTGAGTGATTTTGGAATTCCTGCTCGCCGCTGCCTATGGAGGTGCCTTTGTGTTGTTTTTGGTGCTGACAGGGTTCGCGTGTGAGACTTCAGTTGTGGAGTGACTTCTACAACTGTCGTCCTCTTATTTTTCGTCATAAATCTATGCAACGACCATCTATAAAAACAGACCTTCATCCACGTTGTGACTTAATTGACAATGTTTTCCCACTTTCCCTGTAAGTGGTATAAATCTTTGATACAGTGCCTCTCCCGGCAGCTGTGGCCGATCGGTTCTAGGAGCTTCAGTCCGGAACCGCGCTGCTGCGGTTCGAATCCTGCTTCAAGCATGGATGTGTGTGATGTCCTTAGGTTAGTTAGGCTTAAGTAGTTCTAAGTCTCTGGAACTGATGACCTCAGATGTTAAGTCCCATAGTGCTCAGAACCATTTGAACCATACAGTGCCTCTTGAAACACCACTTCATCTACCTAGGCCACGGAAGCACCCACCATACTAACACAAAATATTTGCCTGTCTTCGAATTCCCCCAGCTCCATCATAATGCGCTCACCGCTACATAGGACACGTTCTAACCCTGACCGACACTTGTACTGTATTGAGGACATTGCACAGCGTCTTTAGCTTGCATGCTTGGATAGAAGCCGTGTTTATGTTTAAGCATACATTTCACACAGCGGGTCCATATTTTTGTCCAGCTGCCGTAGTTCTGCGCCTACATCTGGCGTAGCTGGTTCACACACATTTCTTCAGATAATTGCAGAGTTTGCAAGCTAATTCCATCAAATGGTCCATAGTTTCTTGTAGAATCTGTACGCAAATGGCTGCAGTTTAGACGCTTGTCTAGAGAATGCGGGATTCTGTAACCAACATACTTCGAATTTTTAAACGTTTGCTCGTGAAGATAGTTGCACTGTCATATCAAGTAGTTTAACAGTTTGTAGGAAGTTCTCTGCAGAGATTGTATGATCATCTAATACCACTGATGAAATCTGAGCACGAGTGCTAAATATGGCAGCAATTTGTGCTGATGTATTGCATACATGAAGTCACTCATCCAGTGATAATAAGACTTTCGTATCACTATATCAAGGATTTTCGAGAGCCACCACTGGGTAGAAATAAGGATCTGATATCATGTCCACACTAACGCAATTTACTGTCACATTTTAACAGTATGTTGAATTAAACAGGATTATTTTCACATTATGTGGTCGTGATGGCTTTGCCTCATCTGCAGGAAAAGAAAATATCAATAGTGAGTCACACATAATTACATACAATTACATTCTACCACCATCATCACCATTGTCATTAGTACTTAAATGAAGGCTGCACTGAGAAAAGAAGCTGCTTTGCTGCAGCACGTTTTGACATGTTCACTCTTTGACAGTTCTGATGCAACTTAGAGGAAGCATTTTTAGATGTTGTTAACATATAACACGCACACGAATGTATGGAACCTGAAGATAAATAATATGTAGCTATACCACCCCTGCTTTGGATATAAAAGAAACATACAACGGGCTCTACAACCAATTCATCTCTATCACTCATACCATCACCATAGATACTGTGGAAAAAATGAATAAGGTTATGATTCTCTACACCAAATGCAGTAATTAGTGATACTATAAGTTGTTAATTTAAGTAATGGTAACGAGTGTTCTGAACACTGAAGCAGCTTTCAGCACTTTGAACTCATCCATTAAGTCGTTGTTAATGTGGTGTCACCGCCAGACACCACACTTGCTAGGTGGTAGCTTAAATCGGCCGCGGTCCGTTTAGTACATGTCGGACCCGCGTGTCGCCACTGTGTAATCGCAGACCTAGCGCCACCACCAAGGCAGGTCTCGTGATACGAGAGAGCACTCGCCCCAGTTGTACGAGAACCTAGCTACCGACCAGATGTACGAAGCCTCTCTCTCATTAGCCGAGAGACAGAATAGCCATCAGCTAAGTTAATGGCTACGAACTAGCAAGGCGCCATTAGCCATACAGTGATTGTACTTAAAGTCTCCTGTGTATCGTCAAGATCGATGTACCACAATGTTTGAGTAAAGTTAAGTATTAAACCTGCTCCGTACTTTTCTTCCTAACATTAATTACGTATCCTGTTCCAGTACTTCACGCCGTCTGCGTTAGTCTAGCTTGCCTTTTCAGCCATCTCAACTTCACGGTGTCGGCCCAGATACCGACACAACAGTTAATAGAGCGTGAAGAGTGCAAGACATTTTCTTTTTTTCCCAACAAATTTTCTAAACCTAGTCGTCCCAAATATTCTGGAACAAATTATTCCTGAATACGTCATGATGCTGTAACTGTAAACTGTTGATTCGCTTGATTCGTTTAGAGAGAGTGTGTGGTAAGGCTTATTCAAGTGGCTTAGACTAAAACTCTGTAAACATTTATTCTTGAAATTTATAAAACTTACAGGAAAGTGCCATAATTTGAATTTAATTGACTATTATTTGTTTTCTAGACAACTGATGCTCTTTTTATGTAATATTTCGCACAAAATTCACAAGTTTCTGTGAGTGTTACAGATTAATGGTCGTATTTCTAAGTATGATTTCTGTTATAAGAATTTTACTTTTGATGAAGAACGTCAACTTTATGGAGTGCCCCCTATGAAATTGCACTGTGAGGGCTATAAAATGGAACAAATACTATTTTTTTGATGTTATGCGTTTCTTTATTTCTTAAAACATCCTTACAAATAATGTGCAGTAATTATAGCTTAGACAGTTTGGGGCAGGAAAGTAATGAAACTACCCTATCTTATATACACGAACCCATGAAATTATCTTACTGACTGAGCTATAATAACTGCATACCTTTATAAACTACAAAGTCACATTACAAGTAAAAAAGACAATATTTTACACAGGAAATAGAAATATTTTGTATGTTTTGATATAATTATTTATATGCACTCATCATCTACTGCAAAGTTTTGTGAATAATTTTTTTCATCCATGTGCAAATTCTGCTTGTAAGGATGTAATACCTATGGAGAGCTTTAACAGAGTTTGGTACAGTTTGAATACACATATTTAAAAATTTAACTAAATCCTGCTTATCCTGTCTTTCACTATCCATAATGCCTAGTTTAGACCACACACATTCATAATGCTTTAACGATGTAAATAATTGCACAGTGAAGTGTCTACAGACGTTAACTTCTGTGTTAAAGTTCTGTACATCTTGATGCTGGACACATTCTTGCTAATGCTGTAAATAGTTGAAGGAGGCTGCGACAGGTCGTACTTTGTAGTCATCATACCTTTGACATATTTAATCTTGCTTTGTAGGTGATCCCACTCCATCTCAGTAAACTGCACTTAAGCATCATGGTGAATGTTTTCAATTCCTATTAGTACTTCACAATCACTATCTAGTGCTACACCTATATTTACATATTTTGATATACTGGCAGTCATTCGATAAGTAATGGCGAAGAGCAGTACACTGAATACACTTAGCTTTCGCTCAATGAGTGTAGTCCAGATAAGGGAACCTCAGTGTCTGGATACAGATGTGTGTGCTGCTCTGACTTGTGGGGTAAGGCAAATAAAAATGTTCCACACAAGTGGATAACATTTGTGACAGTATTAATAAAGGAGACAAGACATTCAGTTACTTCCAACAAGATGGAGCAACTGCCGATACAGCCACCAAACCTTGCAGCATATTTACATAATCATCATACTGACAGAGTTGTCAGCAAAGGTCAGTCTGGTTGCGACCCTAGCTGGTCACCCATGGCACCTGATCTGTCAGTGGCGATAACGTTATGTGGGGAACCCTCAAGTTTAAGGTGTATTCCAACAAGCTTCATAGTTTTCAAGAACTGCAGCAGAATATTTTGGGCGAGACTGCAGGAATTCCAGTAGTTCAGCTTTGACCAGCCTTCAGCAACTTTCTAACCAAGGCCCAAAATTGCCAAGAGATGTGGTTACTCACTTTCACCGTCAGCTATAGCTTTCATCTGCTGTTTTTATATGTAGCCTGGAACTCTGTTCTCCAGGCCACTTTTATTTGCTCCACCCACTATAAGATGTGTTGATTTCTGATCCACTGCATCAGGTACCACTGTGTTGTGGGAGAAATAATAGTAAATGACTGTGTGTGTGTGTGTGTGTGTGTGTGTGTGTGTGTGTGTGTGTGTGTGTGTGTTTGTGTGTGTGTGTGTGTGTGCATTTTGTTTACTTTGTCTTATTTTTGTCTGGAGGTGGTAGATGCCTGCCAGTGCTTCATGATGATCAGGATGATCGACCTTCCCTCGTATGCCCAGATGCCAGTGGAGTGAAGGGGTTATGGTATGTGACTGCAGCATCTCAGAAACTATTTTTTTAGTGATGGGAGGTGATATGGAAATATCTCTGATAGACATATTGGGTACTAATTTATGTTAATTAAGGTAAGTGTGGTACGAACATAGAGGTTCCGTCTTGGTACTGGCAACTATAATAAAATGAGAAATAAATTAAATGCTAAATAAACACCAACATCAACCCTCCAACCATTTGGATAACTTCACAAGATCATAAATTTGATCGTAAATGAAGGCAGGATAACAGCCCAACCGGCCAACTAGGTGAGAGGGAGGGGGCGGGGGGGGGGGGGGGGGGAGAGGCGTGTGGAGCAGGAAGGGAAAGCGGCGGCAGGCGAGAGGTGGGAGGGGAGACGGGTGCGATTGGCTTACATAAAAGTGATAAATCACCGGTCTCGTGCCTCCACAGCGACCCTACTCATGCCTACGATCGGCTCATGTTGTACCATCCACTCTACATCTACATCTACATCCAAACTCCGCAAGCTACTAGACGGTGTGTGGCGGAGGGTACCTTGAGTACCATTATCGGTTCTCCCTTCTATTCCAGTCTCGTATTGTTCGTGGAAAGAAGGATTGTCGGTATGCCTCTGTGTGGGCTCTAGTCTCTCTGATTTTATCCTCATGGTCTCTTCGCGACATATACGTAGGAGGGAGCAATATACTGCTTGACTCTTCGGTGAAGGTATGTTCTCGAAACTTCAACAAAAGCCCGTACCGCGCTACTGAGCGTCTCTCCTGCAGAGTCTTCCACTAGAGGTTATCTATCATCTGCGTAACGCTTTCGCGATTATTAAATGATCCTGTAACGAAGCGCGCTGCTCTCCGTTGAATCTTATCTATCTCTTCTATCAACCCTATCTGGTACGGATCCCACACTGCTGATCATATTCAAGCAGTGGGCGAACAAGCGTACTGTAACCTTCTTCATTTGTTTTCGGATTGCATTTCCTTAGGATTCTTCCAATGAATCTGTCTGGCATCTGCTTTACCGACGATCAACTTTATATGATCATTCCATTTTAAATCACTCCTAATGCGTACTCCCAGATAATTTATGGAATTAACTGCTTCCTGTTGCTGACCTGCTATATTGTAGCTAAATGATATAAGATCTTTCTTTCTATGTATTCGCAGCACATTACACTTGTCTACATTGAGATTCAATTGACATTCCCTGCACCATGCGCCAATTCGCTGCAGATCCTCCTGCATTTCAGTACAATTTTCCATTGTTACAGCCTTTCGATATACCACAGCATCATCCTCAAAAAGCCTCAGTGAACTTCCGATGTCATCCACAAGGTCATTTATGTATATTGTGAATAGCAACGGTCCAATGACACTCCCCTGCGGCACACCTGAAATCACTGATACTTCGGAAGACTTCTCTCCATTGAGAATGACATGCTGCGTTCTGTTATCTAGAAACTCTGCAATCCAATCACACAATTGGTCTGATCGTCATTATGCTCTTACTTTGTTCATTAAACGACTGTGAGGAACTGTGTCGAACGCCTTGCTGATGTCAAGAAACACGGCATCTACCTGGGAACCCGTGTCTATGGCCCTCTGAGTCTCGTGAACGAATAGCGCGAGCTGGGTTTCACACGATCGTCTTTTTCGAAACCCATGCTGATTCCTACAGAGTTGATTTCTAGTCTCCAGAAAAGTAATTATGCTCCAACATAATACGTGTTCCAAAATTCTACAACTGATCGACGTTAGAGATATAGGTCTGTAGTTCTGCACATCTATTCGACGTCCCTTCTTGAAAACGGGGATGACCTGTGCCCTTTTCCGATCCTTTGGAATGCTACGTTCTTCTAGAGACCTACGGTACACCGCTGCAAGAAGGGGGGCACGTTTCATCGCGTACTCTGTGTAAAATCGAACTGGTATCCAATCAAGTCCAGCGGCATTTCCTCTTTTGAGCGATTTTCATTGTTTCTCTATCCCTCTGTCATCCATTTCGATATCTACCATTTTGTCATCTGTGCGACACTCTAGAGTAGGCACTACAGTGCAGTCTTCCTCTCTGAAACAGCTTTGGAAAAAGACATTTAGTATTTCGGCCATTAGTCTGTCGTCCTCTGTTTCAGTACCATTTTGGTCACAGAGTGTCTGGACATTTTTTTTTGATCCACCTACCGCTTTGACACAAGACCAAAATTTCTTAGGATTTTCTGCCAAGTCAGTACATAGCACTTTACTTTCAAATTCACTGAACGCCTCTCGCATAGCCCTCCTCACACTACATTTTGCTTCGCGTAATTTTTGTTTGTCTGCAAGGCTTTGGCTATGTTTATGTTTGCTGTGAAGTTCCCTTTGCTTCCGCAGCAGTTTTCTAACTCGGTTGTTGTACCACGGTGGCTCTATTCCATCTCTTACGGTCTTTCTTGGCACATACTCATCTAACGCATATTGTACGATGGTTTTGAACTTTGTCCACTGATCCTTAACACTATCTGTACTTGAGACAAAACATTTGCGTTGAGCCGTCAGGTACTCTGTAATCTCCCTTTTGTCACCTTTACTAAAAAGAAAAATCTTCCTACCTTTTTTAATATTTCTATTTACGGGTGAAATCATCGATGCAGGAACCGCTTTATGATCGCTGATTCCCTGTTCTGCGTTAACTGTTTCAAATAGTTCGGGTCTGTTTGTCACCTGAAGGTCTAATACGTTATCGCCACGAGTCGGTTGTCTGTTTAACTGCTCAAGGTAGTATTCAAATAAAGCATTTAAAAAAATTTCGCTGGATTCTTTGTCCCTGCCACCCGTTGTGAAGGTTTGAGTCTCCCAGTCTATATCCGGCAAATTAAAATCTCCACCCAGAACCATAACATGGTGGGGAAATCTACTCGAAATATTTTCCAAATTGTCCTTCAGGTACTAAGCCATAACAGCTGCTGAGCCAGGGGGCCTATAGAGACATCCAATTACCATGTCTGAGCCTGCTTTAACCGTGACCTTCACCCAAATTATTTCACATTTCGGATCTCCGTCAATTTTCTTCGATACTATTGCACTTCTTATCGCTATAAACACGCCTCCCCCTTCACCGTCCAGCCCGTCTCTGCGGTATACATTCCAATCTGAGTTTAGAATTTCATTACTGTTTACATCTGGTTTCAGCCAACTTTCTGTCCCTAGTACTATGTGGGCATTGTGACCGTTTATTAATGAGAGCAGTTCTGGGACCTTTCTATAGACGCTCCTGCAGTTTATTATTACCACATTAATATTGTTATTACCTGTTGCATTTTGCCTACTCCTACCTTGGCGCGTCTCAGAAGGCGTCTTGTCGGGCCTAGGGAGGGAATTGTCTAACCTAAAAAACCCACACGTGCACTCCACACGTACTCCGCTACCGTTGTAGCCGCTTCGTGCATGTAGTGCACGCCTGACCTATTCAGGGGGACCCTACATTTCTCCACCCGAAAGCGGAGGTCGAGAAATTTGCACACCAGATCTCCGCAGAATCGTCTGAGCCTCTGGTTTAAGCCTTCCACTCGGCTCCAAACCAGGGGACCGCGATCGGTTCTGGGAAAGATACTACAAATAGTTATCTCAGATTCCACCCCGCGAGCGACGCTTTCCGCCTTCACCAACTCCGCCAACCCCCTGTATGAACTGAGGATGACCTCTGAAGGCAGACGGCAGGAGTCATTGGTGCCGACATGAGCAACAATTTGCAGTCGGGTGCACCCAGTGCTCTCTATCGCAGCCGGCAGGGCCTCCTCCACATCTCGGATGAGACCCCCCCGGCAAGCAGACAGAGTGAACACTGGCCTTCTTCCCCGACCTTTCCGCTATTTCCCTAATGGGCTCCATCACCCGCCTAACGTTGGGGCTCCAAATCATCAATAAACCCCTCCCCCCTTGTGCCTGCCCGGACCTTGCTGAAGGAGCGGCCACATGTCCACTCACAGGCAGAGCGGGCGATGCTACACGGCCAGCCTCCACATTGACCCTCCGCCTCGTGCGCCGCGAACGCCGCTGAACCCACCACTCCCCCTGGGGAGAGGGTGGCCCAACCGCGCCCCGTACCCGCGAAGATGTCTCGACAGCAGGGACAGTGGGTGAAACATGTAACACCTGGGGTGTACCATGCAATGCACCAGATTCCCCACTGCCGCTACATTCGGAGGCAGCAGCCTGAAGACGGCTGACCGCGGCCATCAACACATTCAGCTGTTCACGAACAGTGGCCAGCGCCTCCTGCGTCCGTACACAGCAGTCACACATCCTATCCATCCTAAGAAATCAATTTACTGTTGAGAGTTTATCAACTTTTAACTAGACTGCTAATTCACTAAATGCGGCTGATAGTTGACTAAACTGGGGTTACTAGACACTTCTTGTAGAAAACAATGAGAATAGCACTACCTTCTCTGGACTGTATTCAAAACAATCACTAGCACTACTGACTGCTAAAGGGACTCTGACTGTATTCAAAACAAACACGAAATCTATGGAACACTATTACTAGCACTCGACAATTAAAGCTTGCTAAAAGCAAAAACAAACGGAAGAAGAAGTGACAAGTAAGAAGAATACAGTTAATACTTAAATTAACGTAGCTCGCTGCACAGCAGACGTGAAGCAGACGGCAGTTACGATGACACTGCCTGCCTCTGTAGAAATCGCCTTTGCGTCACAGGGCCGGCCGAAGTGGCCGTGCGGTTAAAGGCGCTGCAGTCTGGAACCGCAAGACCGCTACGGTCGCAGGTTCGAATCCTGCCTCGGGCATGGATGTTTGTGATGTCCTTAGGTTAGTTAGGTTTAACTAGTTCTAAGTTCTAGGGGACTAATGACCTCAGCAGCTGAGACCCATAGTGCTCAGAGCCATTTTTTTTGCGTCACCGGTCCTAGCAGTGCTGTGTATACGCTTTAGCCATGACAATTCCGGCTTTATGTTCCGCTGATCGGTTGGTGGCAGCGTGACGCTTTGTGTACACTCCAGCTGTAAACGCGACGCCGAACGTAAGTCCGCGATTTCTGCAGCACGTGAGGTGCGGCCCTTGAAAGCGCAAAGTAAATTTATTGCTGGAGTCTCAATTGTAAACTGGGCGTACAGAGGAACGTCAAATAGGTGGATAGGTGACAGGGATGCAATGAGGGCGTGATGGGAAGAAACTGCCTGCTGGCGTGGTAGAAGAACGGATAGGTACCGGTATTGGAAGGCATCAGTGATTAGATGCAAAGTCAGAGACAACTTTGGAACGCTTGCTTGAGGAAAGGTAGACAACGTTCCTTAAAAAGTTCAGAAATCGTTGTGAGAAGCGGCAACCAAATGATTTTTCAAGCTAGTGTGCAGGATATGTGAAAATGTAGGGCTTTCGGAGGAATATCATTTGCTTAATCTCGATAACAGCAAAGGCAGATAAATTCAGCTTAAGAGCTCTTCATCCGAGTTCCTGATAAGAATAGAACGCTTAAGAATGGAAAAACATAATTACAGACCTGTCAGATGACGGTCCGTTTTACATTAAGAATGATAAATGCATCAGAAAGGCCGATTTGAGGTTATGTTTCACAAGGAAAGCAAGACTTAATAACAACCAAGGTACTTTCATACGATTTGACAAGCTATAAAAAACGTCTAACAATGTCTGAAATTCTCAGATAGGAGTTGTAGGCTGTTGTGGAAGATGAATAGGGGAAGGGAGGGTAAGGTGACGACAGCACGCTCTCGAAATTTTTTACCCTCATTTCAACCACTGATTGTATAATTTTTCGAAATCAACATTTATGGCAATTTTTTCAACGTTTTTAAAATGATGTCAAATTCGTCATCTTGCCCTCGGGTAAGCCGCATACGTATGCTTTTACGCTTTGTTTCCGCAGCAGTGATCCCAGTACAAGCAGCATGGGCCCATTTGTGGCAGCAAGAACAACCATATCAAGTCTGATTTTTCATAGTTATTGCAGATGGTACAAAGTTTTTCTCCGACGAAATCAATATCGTCGTCATCTTCATTGTAAGTGAGTGATATCGAGGAAACTGAAGAGTCTTCCAAAAAGTGCTCCTTATCACATTTATTTTTTCTTTTACTCTTAGCCATTTTTTGGTATTCTGTTTTTCATCTCTTTTCTTTTGATTTTCTTGTTTCTTATTTCCTTTGGCTTTCTGCTCAGATTCTTTATTATGTAAAGCTCTTTTGACAGGGCTGCTTGTGATGTGGGATGAGGGCAATTCTTTCCTCTGTTTCCTTTCTTTGCTGATAGCATTAGGTAAAAAAGCGGTATAAAGTGGGATGATTGTACACAAGATGGTCCAGGCTTTGCAGTTTCATCAGTGCTAACTTCAGGAGCACAAGTCGGTTCAGCTAGGCCTACTGTGGCGTCATCTGAGTTACTGCAGAGGCATCAAATGGTCCAGCTACTTCTTTTTTATCCAGCCTAACCATTGAGACATTGTGTGTCCCTATTGGCTCAAAATCAGATCATCATCATCATCATTTAAGACTGATTATGCCTTTCAGCTTTCAGTCTGGAGCATAGTCCCCCTAATAAAATTCCTCCTTGATCCGCTATTCAGTGCTAACATTGGTGCCTCTTCTGATGTTAAGCCTATTACTTCAAAATCATTCTTAACCGAATCCAGGTACCTTCTCAGAATCACTGAATATTTGGGAATTCACTGGAACCAAGCCATCTTCTTTAAAGCCGTTTACGACGTTGCTTATTGTAGCAACCTTGCGGTATGCTACTTTAAATAACCCGGCAACGTCTTTAATAGTTATTACTTGTTCTGATTGTCCCATTAACGTGTTATCAGAACCCCTGATGCAGGCAGTTTTAAATGGGCTATAGAAAGTCGCATCCAGCGGTTGCATACGATGGCTGGTATGCGGGGGGAAACCCAGTAAACTTATATGATTTTTTCGTCGTAAATTGACAGCATTTAATGTAACATGTGGTGTGTGGTTACCCATCAACAACTGACCTGGGTTTTCCTTGTTTGGCCTTACGCTGTGTATGAAATGTTCTAACCACAGGATAAGGGTTGCAGTGCTCATCCACGCATATTTAACACCTACAGAACCGGGCGTTCAATTGTTGTTGAAGTGCTGCTGCATCCGCACCCTGGGAAATATGAAGAAAGGTGAGACATGATGGTAAACACTTTTCAGAAAAACACAATTTGAAAACCCTACGATTTCCTTTTGGGTTTAAGACGCTGTGCTCCGCGGGATAGCCACAGGGTCTTGGCGACTTGTCACGGTTCGCGCGGCTCTCCCCGTCGGCGGTTCGAGTTCTCACTCGGGTATGGGTGTGTGTGTTGTCCTTATCGTAAGTTAGTTTAACTAGTGTGTAAGCCCAGGGACCGATGATCTCAGCAATTTGGTCCCATAACCTTACCACAAAATTTTCCAGTTTAAGACACTCAAACTTTAGTGGGAACAGTTCAGCAGCCAGTCTCATCTACAATATAAGTTTGATGACGCCCGTACCTTTTTTCAGTTGCAATCTGTGAGTAGAGACTAAAGAACGCTTCAACGCTAGTTTTGTTAAAAACTGCCAGTCCTGCAGCAAATGTAGCTTCTGGTTTTCCGAGCGAAAAGTTGAATTTGTCCTTAAAGCTCTGGATGAAGTCTTCACCCACTTTCTTTTTTGCTCTGTTGAAGCGGTGTGGAATCTGCAGTGTTCTAGCGTAGATTTGCATACCGTTCCCTTGTTAAGCCGAAAGCTCTTCTGTGCAAGTCCTGGATATATTCCTAAGCTTTTGTAACTGCTCATCAGTGAATGTGCATCGAAGCCGTCCGGCGCTGGTCGGCGTAGTCTGGAAAATAAATAAAATTTAATTTTTTCGAACGTAATACATTAATTAAAGACCATTATATTTAGCTCCTGTGCAGCCTCCAACTTAAACGCTAGGTATTACATTTAAAAATACTTATTTCTTTCGTGTGTTCTTTGGCGTAACGCCGCAATGTAGATTCTGGAAGATTGTACTTTTCCGCAGTTACATGCACTGCCGCACCCTTCTTTACCTCTTGCACAGCTGGGGTCAGAGATTCCTGTGGCCATTGCTGTCTACGGGTATTTGTTTTCTATTTGTTAGCCATGTTGAATGCTGCAAATGAAACTAAAAATCTTACTAAAATAATTCACAAAATGTTCTGGTAAGTGACGAATTCGTCATCTGGTCCGACAAGTAAATTCGTCAACTTACCCGAAGTGACCATTTATAATCTAAACACAAAAACAACAAAAAATGGTTCAAATCCCTCTGAGCACAGTGGGCTTAACTTCTGAGGTGATTAGTCCCCTAGAACTTAGAACTACTTAAACCTAACTAACCTAAAGACATCACACACATCCATGCCCGAGGCAGGATTCGAACCTGCGACCGTAGCAGCAGCGCGGTTCCGGACTTAAGCTCCTAGAACCGCTCGGTCACCCCGGCCGGCCATAAAGGTAATTACTATTTACATTAAAGGAACAGCATAGTTCATAGTTTACGAAAAAATGAAACGAGGATGGAGAAACTTACCACTTGTAGTCCGGATGTTATTTCGATGCACTGAAATACTACAACGAACATGCTCATAGCTAAATGGGGGCAGTTGCCTTTAGTGCAAATGGCTCTGAGCACTATGGGACTTAACTGCTGAGGTCATCATTCACCTAGAACTTAGAACCACTTAAACCTAACTAACCTACGGACATCACACACATCCATGCCCGAGGCAGGATTCGAACCTGCAACCGTAGCGGTCGCGCGGTTCCAGACTGTAGCGCCTAGAACCGCTCGGCCACTCCAGCCGGCACTTTTAGTTCCTATTGTACCACAGGTGTAGCGCTACCATCTAACAAGGAAAGTCTTTCACGTGCTGCTCTCTCTCGGCAATCCCATTAAATTAAATATTCGTCATCTTAGACTCCTCGTCATCTTAGTCTTCCTTACTCAAATATATGCACATGAGACAAAAAGAAACAATAATAATGTAAAACTGTGGCAGAAGTGTTCAGATTAGACAGGCCACAAGGGAGGGACACTGTTTTCGCCTCGACTGCTCAACTAGTATATCGCACAGATAATGACATAAATAAAATGTGAAGAGTGCCGATAAACATTCAGGGTGAATGAATATAAGTGATATGGTTCGTTAATGCCATTGCAATCCGCAGTGAGGGTGTAAAAGACTTACAGAAGTTGTCAATGGAATTAATATGGAAATGAGGTTTTAATTTGTTACTGAGAGTAGGCCAAATAAAGGCGAAAGCAATGTTAAATATCAGAAATGAGAGCCTTAAACTTAACTGAAAATTCGGAACCGTGTACATAGAAGGTGAATCTAAATAACTAGATTTCATTGGAAGCAGAACAATAGACAACGGATGAAGGAAAATTATACATAAAGAAGTAGACTATCAGAGGCAATAAGGACATTCTTCGTTATAAGTCTATTAATATCAAACTTAGACCTTAAAACAAGGAAGAAATTGCTGAAAATGTACGTCTGGATGGCAGCATTGTAATGGCAATCAGTCATGGACTGTGAGGAAACTGGCAACAAATAGAATCATAGCGTTTAAGATGTGGTGTTACAGAGGGATGCTGACTATGAAGTCGATTGATAAGAATTTAGGAGCCTCTTTGCTGAATCGGCGGTGCAAGTATATTACGGAAAATGCTACTACAAAAAGGGAGAGAATGATAGGACACGTATTCAGACATCAGGCAATAGCCTCCCAGTCTACTAGAAAGTTTCCTAGGGGTTGCCTTGTTGCGTATCTCAAGTGATCGAAATGTTAATCAGCATTTGGCAATGTTAGTGGCAGAGGCTAGCCGAATGCCCTTTCTGTCGACGCCCCTTTCCCATGCCACGGAAATCATGCACCCATCTGTCTGCATCTAATATCATCCAATGTGAAACAAATTTCGGAGAGTTTGAGAATTGTGTAATACGGGACGTAGGCACCTGTAGGATGTTGGAAACCGCTTAAAAATCACATCCAGGCTGCGGGACCGGCACACCGGTCGTTAATCCAACGAGCGAATTCGAGCCAACGCCGCCGCGCCTCACCGAATCCCAGAAGCGGCGAGCAAACGCGTGATTATCTGGCCAGGTAAAAACTGTAAGGAATATATACCAAAAAAAATTAAAACGTTAGTTGTAGGTGCTACTCTGAGATGAAGGGTTTGACACAGTGAGAAATTCGTGGCCGCGTTCATCAAACCAGTCAGGAGACTGATACAAACGCATCGGATGTGTGTGTGTGTGTGTGTGTGTGTGTGTGTGTGTGTGTGTGTGTGTGTGCGTGTGTGTGTGTGCGTGTGTGTGCGTGTGTGTGCGTGATTTCGCTCGATTTTTAATTTCGGTCTTGATATCTCCAATTACTCACCAACAGTTTGTATGTAACTGGTGGCGCATCTCGAGATGAATGAAATGAGAAAAGCACGGCCTTTTCTTTACGAATCCGACCACGTCGTCAGCATCTGCTCAGGAAAGGTGCAGCAACGCAGGCGTAACCACTGAGGCTGAAACGAGCTAGGCCGTTGAATGAGAGCCATTGTTTGTTGACAATGCTTTCTGTCTTTGTGATGTATCGTCACTTTGTGCTTCAAGCTTTAACCCATTGGATTCGGATTTTGCTCTCGCTAATTCATTTAACAAAACTTTTCATCTTTAATGAACCGCTGAAACCTCTGCTAACCGTCCATTGATGACGCTCGAGAACAAAAGCGCGATTTATCGACAGACAACATGGCTCGTGCTCTCGCGATGGGCCATCCGTGTGTTGGCGTATTGTGTCCCCTACCGCCGGGACGACGAAGTTTCACATTGGTTCTTACAAGTACTGACACGTGCATGCTCCTCACAATGAACATCTCACAAGGAAACCCTAAGACTGTTCCCACACTCTCCCACACTGTTCTTGAAACATTAACCAATCAATTAGTACTGTAATGAAGATCGCCTCATCCCTGTGTCCGGTACTTCTTCAGCAGCTCGTTAACAGTCTACTGAACCAGGTATCACGCAGCCTGTATGACCTGTTTCCACTTATAGGAGGAAGAAAATCCATACATACCGCGACAGTTTCCAAACTAATTGTAAACATTTTACGGAAGAAGTGGATTATATTTTTCTAATGACAGCTTTATGTACGTTAAGTGTCAGTATGAACGCAGAAATTGTGGTTACGGTGTACTTCTTTTACTTCCGTGTTTATTTGGTTTACTGAAGATCATATAAAGTACATATTACATTTCATATTTCCTACGCAAACGTGCAACATTAAGCCGATGCACCATTGTGAATCGTAAGTTGTGACAAGAACTGATGCATAATAACGTTTCTTCTTTCAGAACTTGCAGTCGTTAGCGATACTCCTGGTGAAAAATCGCACGTGAAGACTCATTTCGGAAGTACGTCGCTTCCAAGGTTGGAAATATTCTTATTACATACAAGTGAAGAGACTAGTCGTTGGAACCAAATACTAGTATCGGAAACATGTTTGATCTATTCACTTCTTTACTGTTGATTTTTAACACCAGAAAAAAGTCGTAGTAATTCAAACTGACAAGGATATTTGATATACGCGCAGTAATTCTGCTTTTCCGAATATGTCATTTGATTTACTAAGTTAGTTACTTCCATGTTCCATGGCACATTCGCACGATAAATAGTAATGATGTGAAACGATTCCTTTTATAATCACGTCACAAATTGTTTTCTAATAATGTCTACATAGTAGAGATTTCTGATAAGCGCAATAAGATGATCAGGAACGTCCATTTCTGCTACTACGTTCCATAGTTCTTCGCATCGAGCATAGTCGAAAGCCTTGGTATAGGCCAAGAATCAAAGAACTAATGGAGTACATAATTATCTACATTTTTCAATTAACCGTCTAACATTCAGAATCGAGTCTCGTGTTCCTCTGTTGTGCGATCTTGCTCTGGTAGAATTTCTTTTTCTAAGTAAATTCGCAAGAGTTCATGCATGACAATTAGAAGAATCTTGCTGGAATGTTAAATTAATGGAACGGTCCTGTAGTTTTCACAACGCTGAGCACTCCATTTCTTATGTAACGGAATCATTATCAACATTGTCCAGTGTTCCATCCACGTTCCGTTACTCCATATGCTGTTACATATTTGACACATGATTTTCAAACAAAAATCTCCAGATGCTTTGATCGTTTCGGCATTAATAAGGTAAGGTCCTAATGCTTTGTTATTTTCAATTTAGCTATAGCTTTTCGGACTTCTTATTTTAAGATATTACCTTCTTTCTCCGCTGGAATGTTTGCACGACCAAGTTTTCCGCTTTTATCCACGTACGACTTGCAGTATGTTCTGCACTGATGAGCAGTTAGTGCCGTTTTGGTTAGAGGTGCGCCATTTTCGTCTTCCATAACCCTGTCCTTGGTTTGAGGGGTGGTGTCTCTGGTCTCAGTGCAATCCTGGAGTTTCGCAATGCTCTTACATGTTTCATTCATGTAATTATTTTCGTCTCTTCGGCAGCTTCTCTGTATTAACGCCGATAACTTGCAACACTACTGAGTTCCCTGCAATCCTCTCATCTTCAGCACTTTCCTATCTTCAATGATTTGTGTGGTTTAGTTAGTAAGCCAGTTATTTTTATTCTTCACCTTTTTGCTATCTTTGAAGACTTACTCAGCGGTTTCACTAATGTCTCCTTCCGCGAGTTCCATTTCTCTGCAGATGTCATGTTATCTGACTGTTGCGTCGAAAGCGTTTCCTGGACTCGATTCCTAAAAATATCAATTTCATCCTTCTGCTCTGATCTTCTTGCTTTTTGCCGTGATCCTTTACATTTTAACGGTTTCATTCTCAGTTCAAGACATAGAAGCTGATGGTCAGAACCACAATCGGCACCAGGAATAGTCTTAATGTTTTTAATGGACTACCTCCTCTTAAGCCAGTCAGTGAACAATCTACCAGATTACAGTATGTTCTAGGCGCCTCAGTCCGGAACCGCGAGACTGACACGGTCGCGGGTCCGAATCCTGCCTCGGGCATGGATGTGTGTGATGTTCTCAGGTTAGTCAGGTTTAAGAAGCTCCAAGTTTTAGGAGACAGATGACCTCAGATGTTAAGTCCCATATTGCTCAGAGGCATTTGAAACATATTTTGAACAGTATATTCCACTTGGTGAGCTCCAGGTGGAACAGTATGTTCCACCTAGTGTGCTCCAGGTGCGAAGTCTTCGTGGATAGTGATGGAAGCGGGTGCTGGTTATACCAAACTTATTTTCCTCACAGAACTGAGTCAGTCGGTGTCCTCGATCTTTTTTTTTTTTTTTGTCCAAACCATGGCAGCCAAGTAGTTCGTTTGATGTGTCCCAGTTCCTTACCTTAGCATTGAAATCCCCTTGCGCTACAGTAACTTCCTTCTTGGGTACGGATTGTAGGCAGCTGGAAACAGACTCATAAAATTCTTCTAACTCTTCATCATCAGCTGTTGAAGCTGGTGTATTACATTTAGCTTGAAGGACTAGTGCTGAATTTAACTACTATTATTCGGTCACTGACAACCTAGTATACAGTCACTGCAGAATTCCGTCCCTTGTGTTGTAACAAGGCAAGACCATTGATGGGGTTATCTGATCCACCAGAAAAAATATACCGTTTTGCCTTTAGCTGTTATGATTGTACATTCCAAATCGCAGTCTTGTGTATATTCCTTCGGATGTTCATACTTTTGCTTTCAGCTGTCCCCTCCATAGAACCGACTGGGGGACTGTTTATTTCCCGGACTGTTTGACAGCAGGCAAATCCATGACGGGTTTTCTTGGTAAAAAAAACGTTGGGATGGTTTCTTGTTGCCTTTCCCTGTCGGATGGAATTATAGAGGAAAATAAGATCATGGTACAAACTGGATATAAAGGTAGGACAAACCAAGAACCAGCGTAGGCAGGGTCTTCAAATCTATGAAATAGGTGTATTCTTCACTGGAATTGTGAAGGAGTTCCTGCCCGCTACCTGGGGCTATTTTGTTCCTTAACTCTTGCAACATTTGGTGAGTGAACGTGTAAATGCCAAACTCAGTAGTGGAAACCCTTTTGAAATTCGAAGTGTAATTTACTGAGGATGTCATTGTTGCTCTGGTGAGGTACTGTTCCGGAATACACGTCCTTCTCTGTATCAGTAGTGACACGCGTCTGCAGTTATTGACATCTCTACTGTCACCTTTCTTAAGACGGAGTTTAATAATGACGTATTTCAGTCTCTCTGGAGTTAGTGATGCATAACATATTTCAGATAAAACAGGGCTTACTATATGGTGACAAATCTTTAGTTTACTATTGGAAACATCATCTAATCCGGATGAGCTTTTATTTTACAGAAAATATAAAACTATATTAATTTCAGAAGGAGAAGTTGGAGATACATTCACATGACTGAATTTTATGAAAGCTGCTTTTCAACATATTGCTATGATTTCTCTCCTGAACTGTTTGTCCCTATACTTTGTACTATATTCAAGAAATGATTATGAAATATAATTGTTACTTATGACTCATCAATTACAGCCGTTCCTTTCAGTTCAGTAGTGATGTTATCCCCTTCTGTAGTTGGTTGTCCTTTCTCTCGTTTCACTACATTCCTTACAGACTTCAGTCTGTTCTCGCAACTGCCATTTTATGTGCATGTTTCTTGAATTTTTAATAACGTTTCGTTGTAATCTTGAGTAATTTTTGTAGTGTGCAACTACTTCAGGATCTCTACTTGTTCTTGCCAACAGATACGTTTTCCTTTTCCTTTCATAAGATACTTCAATCCCTGTAGTGATCCTTCGGTTTTTACATGGTTGTTTGTTGTCCTTTCTGATTAGCTTACGCGGAAAGCTATTTGCAAATAATGATATGAACTTATCATGGAATGGATTACATTTCATTTCGTCATTTGAGTCATTGTAAATTTCGTCTCGTACCCTCTCTTGTAAACTATTCTCAAAAACATTTGTTCTGGAGTCATTAAAATGCTATTTAACTGTGAGTCATGACTTTTTACTGAGTATATAGCTACTTTCTTCCTTTCGGCTTCAGCAAAGAAAACATTATCAATTAGGATCCTACAGTCTTTATCTACTCATGTCGGAAAATTAATACATTAGCTTGATATAGTGATCGATTTGGAATAGAAGACTGAGAAAATGAAAGATTAGTCACAGCAGATGACTAGGAAAATCTAGATTTTTAAATACAGAGGAAACAGAATCAAAATGGTAATAAGAATTAATAAATGTCGGGTACAGTCAAAGAATTAGAAAACTGAGTCATCTGTAGCGAACAGGTAACGAAGTCTCGAAACGGGAGCCCCGAAGACGTACACTGCTTTTGGTCGGAGCTACTTGTCGGAAAATATCAGAATATTGAGACCGGTACTGAAGTTTTGAAAAGGATGTATAATGGCACAAATAGAATGAAGAAAAATAAAAATAGTGTAATAATACTTTTCTGAATATTTTAAACAGGATATAATAGCCTCACGTTGCACGCGGGCTTGGTGTAGTCCCTGTCCTCTGCAGTAGATAAACGCATTCATTTCAACTATTTTCAAAATTTAGGGTACTATTGCTTACAAAATATATATTTTGTATGAATTAGGAAAGCTACTTTTCTAGTAGGTGCCTCTTTGTACACAGCACGACACTTGCCACTATTATAGTTGTATATATTACATGAAACACAGACATTCGTAGCTTGGACTAGGAGAATATCCATTAATTCTGTTTTTTCACTATCGTCCATTACCTATACATGTTTTGTGTGTGGTATAATCCGTCATTTTCATCACCCATCTGCATGTTAACAATATATAATATACATCAGATTTCATTGCAACCCAAATATGTATATCAGAGAGTCAGACAAAAAACTTGAAAGTGGTTACATAGCTAAGGATATTCTAATTCCAACTATGACTACCATTGTGGAAGATTACTGTCATTCAAGACATTGCTTCCCGCTGTGGACTCCGTTGCAACTAAAATAGTGACAGATAACCTACCCTAAAATTACAAAAATTAAGAAAAAAAACTTTCTGTAAGACTTTTAAAATTTCCAAAATTTTTCTATATGTTGTCTAAATCGCATTTAGAATTAAAAAATTATTTACAACGTAATGATCAGTTTCGGTAGCTTAACTACCATCTTCAGATCATATGTAGTATTATAATTGCAGTCGCAGTGCACAAAACCGTTGTATCGTCCACAACATTTAAATCTCCAGCCAAAATGTGCTATGTATAACCACGATATCTATGACAGGAGTTAGCACAAGAAGCCTTCACAGCGTCGTAAAGGCTTTTTTTTATACATTGAAGCATCCATGTAATTATTTCCGTTACAGTCAGTAACTTCAAGCATAGATCTGCCAGGTAAGATGTACCTGTAGCCAATAGTAAAACATAACATATATATATATATATATATATATATATATATATATATATATATATACAACTCGTTATTTTAAGTAACGGAAATAATTACGTGGACGCTTCAATGTATAAAAATCTTTTCACGAGACGCTTTTTGTGTCAACTGCTGCCATAGATATCGCGGCTGTAGATAGCACATTTTACCTGGAAATTTAAAATAACAATATTATAGACGATGCAACAGCCCTGTAGACTGCGAGGGCATTTATAATACTAAATGTGTCCTGAAGACGATAATTAAGCTACCGAAACTGGTCACTACTTTCGAAATAATTTCTAATGTTAAATGTAATTGAGACAATCTACAGAAACAATTTGAAAGTTATATAGCAAGTTTTTGAAATTTTCAAAATTTCACAATTGATTACCTTCTTACGATCGCTTTCTGCTATTCTGACAATGTCAGGTATGTTCTAAAACATTGACAGGTGTTACAATCAGTGGGTCCTCGAAAATGAGCAAGGTACAATTTATTCATCAAACCGGGCGCTTTCTCTCGCGAAGAAGCCGGAAAACATAACGTCAGGACCGTAGCCAGAGGTCACGTAATTACACCTCCCGGTCTCAGATAGATGTAGGACGTGCGAGAGAAGACCTGACGAGGAATTAGGCAATGTGAGGCTCGTGCCCCGTGTTTTCTTCACGGCCGAGCAAATTTCTTGTCTCTCCGCCTGCCTACTCTTCTCCATACCTTGCAGTCGGACGGAAGGAGCATACGACGATGAAGGTGCCGACTCACGCTGCGTTCCCACCAACGCGGCCTGCGCGATGCAGCGGCTGTCAGCCGGATAAAAGCTTCGACGTGCGGCGCGCGACCTCTCAGTACACCAATGGGCGACACACAAACGGCTGCAGTGTGGCGGAGCTGTCGGTTTCACATGGCACAATGCTTCTGCGTCTGATCCTGTTCTTGTGCCTTCCGCTGTCGGAGACGGTCAACAGCACCAACACATCTGCCACGCCGGGAGTTACCCACGGTGACGTTACCGATTATGGCATTATGCGGAAGCCCTCCACGCTTCTTAGTGCTGCCACGTTGGCAGATGGTGCTTTCCGTGGTGCGATGGTTCGAGAACAATTGGCGCCCAATTTAGGCAAAATCGAAAGCGCCAAAGGTAATGTCAACTCCACCACTTCTCAGAAGGTGAGAGGTGCCGCAGCTGTTGCAGGTGGCGCTAAGCTGATAGACAACGTACGAGGTGACGTCTCACTGCTGACCAATGCACCGCAAGGGAATGACATCACTTCGCAGAGCTTCGTCCCCGTATCCACGGCGATGGAAACCTCCAGACGAGGTTTGTACCGGGCATTAAACAGGTGTCGCGCGATTTGCAATGATACTACTGGATCACATGGGCTATTTTCATATTAGTTTTCTACAGCTGTGTTTGTCGTTTATTTTATTTGCAGTCAATTTCAAAGCTTTATGACGTCATCTTCAGATATGAGACACAGTTATCGAAATTAAATACACAAGCAAGCACACCTTGTTGTTGTACCACAACATGTAGTAAATATAATACACGTTCACGTCATAATAACTACATTAGAGCATGCTGTGGATCCAGCACAAGATATACGCGGATGCATCGGTGCCGATCCTTAAGCGTCTGAATAAGAAGCCAAAAGAAACAAGCGAGTGGAAAGTTGACATGAAATTAACGCGTGTGATCCGAAGCATAATAACTTGCAGTTGAAATACGCATTATCCAGTGTCATGGAGGCAACAAAACTACCAGCTAATACTACTCACTTTACTAACTGACGCTTGTTAGATGAACAATGAAGATGCTTATAAACAGATTTAATGAATCTCAAGGTGATGTGGATCACAGTAACTATTGTGAGATAATCCTGAACTGCATACATTTGAATAATTTTTTGCTGTTTCCAAAGGACATCCTTATATCAAGAAAATGTAGCCAAGCAAGTGGAGCATTTCAGAAATTGTAATCTAACGCTCTTGAATTATAGAAAAGAACCGAGATTTTATAACTAAAGGCACGTTGTTGCCGAAGACCTCTTCGGCAACCGTGACCAATTATTGTGAAGACAGACACGGTCTAGGTCGCTTGGTAGGACTTACTAGGCTAACTGGTTTTGACCATTGGCATGCGTCGTCCCAAGATTCATACATCTATTTTTTCCGTGTCACAGCTTGTCAACTCAGCGAAGTCCGTAGATTGATTTGATGCAGTTCTCCATACTACTCTATCCTCTGCAAACCACTTCATCTCCGAATAGTTACTACAGCCTGCATCCTTCTGAATTTGCTTACTGTACTCACCAATTGGTCTCAATGAACGATTTTTACACCCCAACTCTGCCACCCAACATTAAATTGGCGATACCTTGATGTTTCAGAATGTGTCTAATCGACTGATCCCTCCTCTTTTCTATACAAGCTGTGCCACAAATCTCCCCAATTCTATTCAGTATCTCCTCATTTGATACATGATCTACTTTTCTGATCTTCAGCATTCTTCTTTACCCTCACATTTCAAAAGCCTATATGTTCTTCTTGTATAAACTACTTATCGCCCCTATTACATTTAAGTACATCACTAAATCCTAGACAAATACTTTCAGAAAAGACTTCCTCAAACTTAAGACTATATTCGATGTTAACAAATTTTTCTTCTTCAGAAACACTTTTCTTACCATTGCCAGTATACATTGTACGTCCTCTCTGCTTCGGCCATTATCGTTATTTTGATGGCGAAATTGCAAAAATCATCTACTACTTTAAGTGTTTTGTTTCCTAAACTAATTACAGCATCACCTGATTTAATTCGGCTACATTCCAACATCCTTCTTTTGCTTTCGTTGATGTCCATCTTATAGACTTCTTTCAAATGCTGTCCATTCCCTTCAACTGCTTTTCCAAGTCCTTTGCTATCTCCGGCAGAATTACAATGTTATCGAGAAACCTCAAGCTTTTTGTTTCTTCTCCTTGGACTTTAATTCCTACTCCAAGTTTTTCTTTTTTCAACGTACCGATTGAATAACATTGTCTCACTCCCTTCTCAACGACTGGTTCCCTTTCATATCCCTCGACTCTTACAATTGCTTTCTGGCTTCTGTGCAAGTTGTAAATAGCATTTCACTCCCTCAATTTTACCTTTGCTACCTTCAGAATATCAAAGAGAGCATTCCAGTCGACATTGTTAATAAGTCCGCAACAGCTACAAACATAGGTTTGTCTTTCCTTAACCTATCTTCTAGATATGTCTTAGTTCACTATTGCCTGGCGTGTTCCTGCATTTCTCCGGAATCTAAAGCGATCTTCCCCGAGATCGACTTCAATCAATTTCTCCGTTCTTGTACGAACAATTCGTGTCAGTATTTTGCAACCGTGACTTATTAAGCTGATAGTTTGGTAATATTCACATGTGTCAGGATCTGCTTTACTTGGAATTACTTACATATAATTAATTCTACTGGCCACAGAAACCGCAGACGATCTTTGGCCTCACTCAGGCCTGCCTTCCACACCTTCCTGTCAACAGCATCTTCATCTTCCAGACCCATTACCTGCATGTCTCCCATGGTATTATCCATCTCCTTCTCTGCCGTCATAGTGGTCCCCTTCCTTCGGCTTCTCCATCTATTACTGCGTTTATTACCCTCTCCTGCTCACATGTCCGTATCACCTCAGTCATTTAGTTTTCACACTCGCTACGATGTCAGGTAGTGTGTACAACTTACTGACTTCGCTGTTTTTCCTTCTTCTCTACTGTCCATCTTCTTTTTCCAGCAGGGTCAATGTCTCACTTGCGTAGCACTCTAATGGTTTGACGTTGGTCTGATACATTCTTATTTTCGCTTGCCTGGATCTCAACTTAGATCTTATGATGTTATGTATAGCTCCAAGGCATCTTACTCCGGCTTGGATTCTCGTTACGATCTCTTGTTCTATAAGGTTTTGTTGCTTGATGTTAACACTGAGGTACGTCAATATGTCTGTCCTCTGTATTGTTATATTCCTGATTGTTAGATGGTTTGGTCCTAACTGAGCTCTTCTTCCTATTACCATGAACTTTGTTTTACTTCCGTTTATAATTAAACCTACTCTCTTAGCTTCTTCCATCACCACAGTTCCCATTTTCCCCAGGTCTTCCATGCTCTTTCCTGTCACCACAATATCACGCACGAAAGCCAGAACATTCATCATTTTCCCTATGGTAACTCCTGCACATTCTTGTGTTACATTCCTCAGTGTGTTGGATGCCAAATTGCAACATGGTTTGTGATATAGTATATCTCTGTCTCACTCCTGTTTTTACTTCAAACGTTTCTGAGAACTCTCCCTAAACTTTCACTCTATAGTTTGATTCCATCACACACGTTTTAGTTGTCTCTATCAGCTCGTCCGGTATCCCACACTATACCATTATTCTCCACAGCTCCTCTCCCACTATGCTGTCATATGGTTTGTTGAAGTCTATAAACATACAGAAGGTAACCCGATTGTGCTCCCAGTTCTTACACTGTATCTTCTTAGTGTGAATATTTGGTCGGTTTTGACTTATCCTTTCTGAACTCCGCTTGTATTGTGTCTAATATATCTTTAATGCATGGCTGATCCTGTCCAGTATAGTACTTGATGTTATTTTATAACATGTGCGTAGTAGAGATATCTCTCTATCGTTCTGTGTCAACATTTTGTCTTCCTTCATGTACATGGGAGATACAGCAGCGGTTATCCAATCGTCTGGCATTATTTCTTTCCTCCACACCTCCTTTATCAATTCGGAAAACAGTTCGTATGTCTTATCTCCCACTTCCTTGATGAGCTCTGCTGATTATGCCTGGACCCTTCCCATTTTTCAGCCTTTTTATTGCCTCCTTCATTTACATCAAAATTGGTTTCTCGCTGTCGTAGGTGTCTACAGAGTTGTTCAGCAGTTCTTTGATGTCGTAGGATCATGGAAAGCAATAATTTTCACGGCGTCGGGAAAACTGTATAAATACCGCATTTTTATAGTTGCCACCGTACCACTGCAATCTGAACCCAGTAGAGCCAAGTTCACGAGAAATAACATTTAAGCTACCAAACGTACTGGAACCAATGCACAAAGTTTTGTGAAACGTCACGGCCAAGCGATGGCCAATTGCAGAGTAGCCCGTCGTAAAAGAGGAGGAAATGTCAAATTGTTTGGTGACTTGGGATTCTGTTGCTGATCGCCTCATTATCAACGTAGCAGTACTGAAATGTATTCCTCGGGATCCAATATAGAAGGAGTTAGAGATTACCAGACGACTGACTACGTGGAAAATCAGTAGGACGCTTTTACGCTGCACATAGCTTGTGCAGAAAAATTACCCTTGTTAAAGCCATGAATTTCCAGCACTGTTGTTTTTAATTACAATACTATGTCGGCTAAGATCGAGAGCTTATTATGTTTTCCGTCCGGTCGCCTAAGAAGTGTATCGCCTGAGCTTTGCCGAGTATTATTTCCTTCCGTTTAAAAATTAAATGAGATTCAAATCTATATTGTTCTCCGCTCGTCTCTTTTTACGTCATTACTGTAACTGTTCACATCACTGCAATGCAGTTTAGTTGTATCACATGCCTGCTAGTGTTGTGCAAGTTAAATGCGCCGGTAGAAGCGGTTTTCCTGTATCATCGCCGAATCGATGTACGTGTAACGTACGGAATAAAACGAATCCTCATTGTCGTACTTGACTGTATTCAGGACAGCTTGGATTCCACATCACTTCACGTGAAACGAAATACAATGAGGTTCCGGCAAACGCGGAAGAATACAAAGTGTAATAGTTACGTGAGGTTTTTTCTTATAATGAACAGAGTAGAACAAAGGAGTCTTAGCAAGTAGACGGTGTAACGTTACTTTCTATGGTAAAAAAGCTGCCATAATGGGCCTATTTTTACTAACACAAATCTAAATACACAACGTTTGTGGGTGAATTCTATGAACTAAACAGATCTACACTGTCTCTCTCCCTCCTTCATGTTTTCATGTTATTGCATGTAATTACGTCCCACAGAACGCGCCATAAACGTACTTGCAGAATCTTCGTCCCAAGAGAACGTCCCCAGAGCGTGTTATTTACTAGTATGATTGTGAAGATGATATCCAAGTTTATGTATGAAGAGTAGCAGTAATGGTGATTTTTTTCGTTCATTTTTCCGTTTGGTAAAGAATTTCTAGTGAAATGTCAACCAGTAACCTGTTCATCATCGTCGTCGTAACGAAATACATCTTAGGTTTAATGACTGGTACTCAACTCCCTTAATATACCTGTGAAACTGTCGCCACTATTTCGTGGTATTACAAAACGACCTTCCCTGCTTATAGCTTTTCCGGGAACCTACATCGTAACGATTTCATATTGAGCACGAATGTTCCATAAGAAGGCCGATAATCTTTGTAAGTGTAACCAGCCTTTTTCGCAGATGTGTTGCACCTTCTGAGTGTTATGCCGATAAAACGTAATATTCGTTTCGCATTCCGCAAAAAATTTACTATGTGACTGCTTCAGTTTACGTTGTTTGTAAGTGAAATCCCTTTACGTTTAATTGAACTGACAACGTTTAAGTTTGTGTATCGTGCAACCGAAATGTAACAGATTATTTTGGTACATGTGTAACAGACGTCATATTTTTTTTTTTGTTCTGGGTCAATTGCCACTTTTAGATATCATTGAGTAAATCGTTTTGATCTTCTAATGGCTGTTGTCATGCAATTTGAGTATAAGCCGCTTTTGAGTAACAGTGTCAAAACCCTTCAGAATACGTAGAAATGTGGACTGAACAGTCGATAGCACATTTCGTGCGAATCAAGAGCGACTTGTGTTTCTCTAGAACATAATTTTCAGTACCCGTGTTAATTACAATTGAGTAGATGGTTTTGCTCGAGGTATTTCACAATGTTGGAACACAATCTGCGTTCCAAATCCTATAAAACATCAATGCCAATTATATGTGTCTATATCTCAGAGGATTACTTCTATTTCGTATCCTATGTATTGATGCGAGCAGCGCAACTTTCCAGTCCTTAAGTGCGGATCCCTCGTCGAGTCAGCGATTGATATGATTGCTAAGTACTGAGCTACTGCATCAGCATACTCTGAAAGGAATCTAGTTGCTATGCAATTTGGAGCAGAAGGATTTGCTTTCTAATGAATAAAGATCACCGACTGATTCAGTACTTCTTTTTTCAACCAGTTTTAATCACATTAGCAGATCATCTTCAGATTTGGTGGCTCTAGATGCAATTTGTTAGTACTGAAATCTCTACTTACAATGCATCTTGCTGTACCATATCTGACAATGATCTGCTATTCATATCGAAATTGGTCATCACTAATAAATGGTGATCCAGACGGTATTTTTCATTCATTATAACTACTGAGAATGTGGGTTTAAAGAAGGATGGTGTCATTTATGAAAGACTTACCTTCACTAAGTGACGTAAGTTCATTCTCTACACCAAAGGACATAAATTTCTTACCGACTCATGTTATTCTTGACTCGAATCCTGAAGTATTTACTTCCTCTTCTTTGGTGACACAACTAAGGAAAACCGTGTCTAGTAACTCCGCTTTACTAGCGCTCTCGTCGGTAACATGTTCATTACTATCACATTGTGAAGGTATTGATTGTGGCTTCTCGCTGCTACGTTTTACTTATGACCAGAAGCCGTTTCGAATCTTCAACCAAATTTCGAGGCGAAGATTCGTTGCGGGGACTGTTAAAAGCGTCTGTCATCGAGGTCCGTACTAAGTCTCGAGCATCTGCAAATCATTAAAAAAAACTACGATATTTTACGGTCTTTTAAATCTGGAATGATTTCTTTCGTTATTTCGGCAACACTGCCGCACCTGCTGCATCTGCCAGGGGAGATCTCTTCCGCTTCTTATTAATTTCATCATCATCATCATCAGTTTTCTGTTACATTATCATGTCCTTTGCGTCCCCATTTCATGCGATCCGTTGGTTCCAGTGTATTTGCTGCCCTCCATCACGTCATCTAGGAGCTAAAATCCCTTCCTCCCTTGCCTCCTCTTTCTTCTAAGACTTTTTATAAGCCCCTGCTTCGTTCTTAACGTCCATTTTTGTTTAGTTCTGTTTATTACATCCACTAACTGTCTTTTCCCTCTCACACTTATCAGTACCTCTTCATTTTTCATTGCATCCATCCAACTTATTCTCTCCATCCTCTGTCACGACCACATTTCAAAAGCTTCGAGTCATTACCTTTCTTCCTACGTGTCCACGTTTCAGCACGAAACAAAACATTTTATTAGCCTTTTCCTTAAATCTATGTCCATATTGCTGCAAAAAATTCTCCTTTTCTCACACAATGCCCCTTTCCCCATTGCTATTCTGTGCTTAATTTCTGTACTTATTACTTTAATTAGGATAAAAGTCTCACTTGTTTTCAATATTTTTTCTCTGATCTTCTCCAGTTTTTCCCATAGTGTTTCACGATTTTTTCATTTTGTTTCATTTGACTCTAAACAATTAAGGTAGTAAAAATGGAAATAATTTTTGTCTGTTAGAACCTTTTAGTTTTACTGAAAAACAATAGTCTGTCACATAGTCTGTCGTTTTTAATGCTTTGTGGTTTACAGATAGAAGATTGTAACGATGCATGTCTTCACGCTAGTGAATCCTGTGCATGCTTCTTCATGTCTGGCAAATGCTACCTACATCTACACTAATGAGACCAAACACTAAGCCCATTGCCGCATGGTAGTGTCGCGGAACATGACACGGTAAAGAATGCATACAGTGTTCCGAAATTCCTCTTATTAGCTCCTAGAACTTGTAGAGGAGAGTGAGTAAATAGTATTTTGATTGGAACCCATGCTCGGAAACGTACTATTTCCGTGCAACAACCAATTGAAAACGTGTTGGTAACGCGACCACTTTTCCTAGTAATTGTTTAGCCGTGACCCAGCACGTCACTTGTTTTACAATTTCACTCATTAACACTCAATGAAATTTGCTCGTGTACTCGTTGACGGTTCTCTTCCGCGTGATGCAGTACGGCTTCTTTCAATTCGGTTATGTGGTGTATGCTTGGAGCACCACAGTCACGCTTGCTGGTGGTGAATATAGACTTTCTCGAGGCCGTTGCGTAATTGTAGCCATAAGGATATGCAATGGAGTCGGACATTGTGGAGAACTATCTCGATAAAGGCGACGACCAGCTCTACCATTACCGTGACCTTTGCCATTCAGACGCATCATGTCGCTGTATGTTGCAAACGTGTACTTAACCATGTTGCTCTAACACTCACAAACGCGTGAATGACGCTCGAACCAGGTCAGAGAGGCGGGAAAGACGTCAAATTAAATCCGCCGATCCAAAGTAACTATGCCCCCCCCTCCCCACCATGACTACCCTGATGCAAATCTATCTAGCATACGTGTTTTCAAACGGACTTTGCACGGAAACGGCACTTTTCCTATTCAAAGTATTACGTACTCACTCCCCTCTAAAAGTTCTATAAGTTTGTAACGGGAATTTCCGAACACTCTGTATAAGCGGAGCAGAGATGAATGGGGAATCGTTCTAGTGACAATACGGGCCGCAAATGGGGAAATATCCTGACATAAGTGACTTTGATAAGGTAAGATTGTATGACCCTGCATCTGGAAACCAGCTTCGCGGAAAGAGTGAAACCTATAGCCTGTTCGCGTGATACTCCCATGAGCTTCAACGAAAGTGACTGAGGCGTGATGAAACCGCGAGTAGGCCTTACACCCCTCCACTCAGAATGTGTAGGTCAGAGGCTTGACCGCTCTGTGTAGTGGGTGTCTATCCTTGGCAGATCCGACGGCAGAGTGCAATGATGGAGCAGGGCCAAGTGTTTCGAGCAAGGTCGTCCAATACACTTTGTTGAACGTGTGGCTCCTTGGCAGACAATCTTACCTATCACGGTGGCCCAACATAGTCAATTAAGATTGCAGCGGCACTGGATAATCCAGAATGGAGTGTGAATCGATAGAAACCTGTCGTTTCTTTTTAAGAAGGTATATGTCTTTGTACGGGTACACGGTGATCGAGGCGAACGGCTACTCGAAACATCCAATGTGCCATGGACGTGTGCCAGCGTGCGCAGAATTAAGCTATATCGTACATTAACCTGCCCTTCCATAGTACCTAACACCACGACAGCTGTGAAACGTTTTGTTTTCCGGTCCACCATGAACTACTCTCCTGCGCCAATCTCTTCGTTCCATAGGAGCACAAACACCTTACGTCAATTATTTGATGATTGTATTCCAGTCTCTTTCTTGTCCTGCAGTTTTTACCCCCTACAGCTCCGTGTAGTGCAATGGGAGCTATTCCCTGATGGCTTAACAGGTGTCCTCTCGTCAGTCTTTTCCATATGTTCCCTTCCTCGCAGATTCCGCTGAAAATCTCCTCATTCCTTATTTTATCAGTCCAGCTAATTTTCGACATTCTTCTGTGGCACGACATCTCAGACGCTTTGATTTTCTTCTGTTCCGGTTTTCCACTGTCAACTATTCATGACCGTTTAACGCTGTGCTCCAAATGTACATGCTCAGAAACTTCTTCCTCAAATTAAGGCCTGTGTATGACACCAGTAGACTTCTCGTGACCAGAAATGCCTTTTTGCTTGTGCTAGTCTGCTTTTTATGTCCTCCTTGCTTCGTTCGTAATGGGTGATTTTGCTTCGAAGGTAGCAGAATTCATTAACTTCGTCTGCTTCGTGACCTCCAATTTCGTTCTTAAATTGTTTGCTGTTCGTGTTTCTGCTACTTCTCATTCCTGTTGTCGTTTTTGGGTTACTCTAATTCGTCAGATATTAGACCGTTCACTCCATTCAAAGATCCTGTAATTCATCTTCTCTTTCACTGAGGACAGCAGTGTTATCACAAATCTTATCATTAACATACCTTCACTATGAATTTTAATAGCACTCAGAACGGTTATTTTATTTCCATCATTGCTTCTTTGGTATATTGATTGAACACTAGGAATGTTGGGTTGGAGCCTTTCATTGCACACTTTTTAATCCGAGCACTTCGTTCTCGTTCTTTCAGGCTTACTGTTCTCTCTTGGAACTTGTACGTATTGTATATCACCGTCTTTCGCTGTTCCTAACTCCTATTTTTCGTAGAATTTCGAAAATCCTGCACCACAGCACATTGTCGAACGCTATTTCTAGCTCGACAAATCTTGATTCTTCTTCAGATTTGCTACCATTATCAAGCGCAATGTCAGAACCCCCTATTTTTTGCCTTGACTTTCCCCGAAACCAAAATGATCTCGTATAACAGAACCTTAATCTTCTTTTTGTTTCTTCTGCATTCTCTTTAGCTGTTTGGATGCTTGAGCTGTTAAGGTGATTGTGCGATACGTTTCGCTCTTACCTGCTCTTGAGATGCTCAGAAGTGCGTCGATGATATTTTCCCCAAAGTCTGACGGTAGGTCGCCAGTCTCATATATTCTACAAACCAACACGACAAGTCGTTTGGTTGCCACCCACCCCAATTATCACGGAAATTCCGATGGAATGGTGTCATTGCCTTTTGCCTTATTTGATCTCAGGAGAACTTTTTAAAACCCTGACTCTAATACTGCATATCCTCTTTGTTCGAAATCTACTCCTGTTTCTTCTAGTGTCAAGTATAAGACAACTCCTCTGTCTCATAGACGCTCTCAAAGTAGTCTTCCCGTTTAAGCACTGTCTCTTCAGCGTTTAAAAGTGGAATTACCATTACCAGCCTTGTTTTTAATTTCATCGAAGGTTGTTTTGTTTTACAGTGTCTTGACACTCTAACATAGAAGCGGCTCGTAGTGAATGTTCAAAATATGTGTGAAATGTTATGGGGCTTAACTGCTAAGGTCATCAGTCCCTAAGCTTACACACTACTTAACCTAAATCATCCTAAGGACAAACACACACACCCATGCCCGAGGGAGGACTCGAACCTCCGCTGGAACCAGCCGCTCAGTCCAGGACAGCACCGCCCAAGACCGCTCGGCTAATCCCACGCGGCGCTCGTAGTGATATTGGGTGCTTATGGAATATCGTCTCAGTTATGTGACTGGATTTGTGATTTTCTGTCAGAGAGGTCACAGTTCGTAGTAATTGATGGAAAGTCATCGAGTAAAACACAAGTGATTTCTGGCGTTCCCCAAGGCAGTGTTATAGGCCCTTTGCCGTTCCTTATCTATATAAAGGATTTTGGAGACAATCTGAGCAGCCGTCTTCGGTTGTTTGCAGATACCGCTGTCGTTTATCGACCAATAAAGTCATCAGAAGATATCTGAATGGTGCGAAAAGTGGCAGTTGACCCTACATAACGAAAAGTGTGAGGTCATCCACATGAATACTAAAAGGAACTCGTTAAATTCTGGTTACACGATAAAACAGTTTAATCCAAAAGCCGTAAATTCAACTAAATACCTAGGTATTACAATTACGAACAACTAAAATTGGAAGGAACACATAGAAAATGTTGTGGCGAAAGCTAACCAAAGACTGCGTTTAATTGGCAGGGCACATAGAAAATGTAACAGAACTACTAAGGAGACTGCCTACACTACACTTGTCCGTCCGCTTTTGGAATACTGCTGCGCGGTGTGGGATCCTTACCATATAGGACTGACGGAATACACCGAAAAGGTTCAAAGAAAGGCAGCACGTTTCGTATTATCGCGAAATATGGGAGAGAGTGTCGCAGAAATGATACTGGATTTGGGCTGGAAATCATTAAAAGAAAGGCGTTTTTCGTTGAGACGGAATCTTCTCACGAAATTCCAGTCACCAACTTTCTCCTCCGAATGCGAAAATATTTTGTTGACACCGACCTACATTGGGACGGACGGTCACCAAGATAAAATAAGGGGAATCAGAGCTCGTACGGGGAGATATAGGTGTTCATTCTTTCCACCCTCTATACGAGATTGGAATAATGGAGAATTGTGAAGGTGGTTCGATGAACCCTCTGCCAGGCACTTAAATGTGATTTGCAGAGTATCCATGTAGATTTAGATGTACCTGTATGCCGAGTCAGTCCACTGGACGATCATGTCTTTTTCGATTTCTTTGCATTTTTCATGCAGCCATTTAGCCTTAGCTTCTCTGCACTTCCCAGTTATTCCATTCCTATGTGACTCGCATTTATGTGTTCCTGTCTCTCCAAAAACATTTTTGTGCTTTGTTCTTTCGTTGATCAGTTTGAAGTAGTTCATCTGCCACCCACCGTTTCTTCCCAATTAGCGCCCTTGCACCAATGTTTGTTTGTCCAACAGCTGTGATTCCACTTTTTAGAGATGTCTACTCCTCTTCAACTGAGCTGCCTACTGCGATATCTCTTATCGCAGTATCCACATCCTTAGCGAACTACAAACACGTGTCACCATTCCTCAGTACTACAGTATCCCACCCAATTCTACAGTGTTTCCTTCTTACGATTCTCTTAAAATTTACTGTGTCCTTCATCATTTATACACTGCGATCTGAGTCTATATCTGCTTCTGAGATGTCTTACAATCCAATATCTGATTGCAGAATTTCTGTCTGCCCATGATGTAATCCATTTGGAATCTTCCCGCGTCTCCGGGTCTTTCACAGTTATACTTCCACCTCTTGTGATTCTTGGACAGAGCATTCGCTGTTACATCTGAAATTTATTGTAGAACTCTGTTAATCTTCCATCTCTCTCATTCCTAGTGCCTAGCCCCCTTCCCTCCGGTAACCTTTTCTTCTAGTCTTTCCACTACACTTGCGTTCCAATTCCCTATGATAATTAGATTTTCATCTCCCTTTACTTACTGAATTACCCGCTCAGTATCGTCACACACTTTAGTTTCTCTACCACTTCACCTTCTGGTTCGATGTCGACATTTATAACTGAACTACATTTGTCGGCGTTGGTTTGCTGTCGAATCTCATGAGGACAACAATCACTGGAGTGTTCACAGCAACACACTCTCTGCCATACCTTCCTATTCACGACGAATGCTTCTCCGGTTATACAGTTTCCTGCTGCTGTCGGGCCAGATATATTTTCCATTTCATTTCATTGTCCCCATGATATCTAGACTGAGCCTTTGCATTTCGCTTTGCTGATTCCCTAGCTTTCCTACATTCAAACTTCTGGGATTCCGTGCTTCAACTCTTAGAATGCCATCCTTTAGTCGGTTATTCAGTCATTTTCTGATGTTCACCTCCCCATTGGCTGTCCCCTTTCGGAACTAATCCGTAATCTCTTGTCAGTGGAAAGATCATCATGACACTTCTTCAATTACAGGCCACATGTCCGGTGGATACACATTATGAGTCTTTGACACAGTGGTTTCCATTACCTTCTGCATCCTTAGCCGTTGATTATTGCTCATTCTTCCTCCTTTTTGGGTCAGTTTCCCGCCATAAGGACAAGAAAGCGACCAGAAACTCTGTACCCCTCCTTCGCCCTCTTCGAGAAGGCCGTTGGCAGAGCGACAGTAACACTTCCTGCTGGAGGTCTTCGGCCGCCATTGCCTATGATTTGTACTCAAAATTTGAGCAGTGACTAGGTTCCAACCCTTGGACCTGTAACGTTTTGATTATTAAGCAAAGACGCTATCCCTTTCTTATGTTGGCTAGATGGCGGAACGGAACACTGGTTCAACGAGCGACCACCAAGCACTGTCATCGTTTATTTCCGACCTCGGATTCCAGGCACACGCTTTGTTGCTTTTTTTATTTTTTCCTTACTTTTTTTAAGATACAGAAAATGGTTCAACCGGCAGGAAAGATAGGACACAGTCAGCTTCAGGCTGGGTGGAGGCGTCGGATCACGAGACCTAGTCACACTGCCTCTCCTGTCACCGTGCTGGTCCCCCGCACGTACTGACCTTTTTTTTCTTTTTTTAAAAAAGGCGAACAAATAACAAAGAAACTTTCCTTTGAATATCGTTAAGTCTCAAACCACCAAGAGAACGCACACGCGCAACCATCTCGTATCGTAATTGAAAACTGTGGATCTTTGTGAAGGCATTGCTAATTACGCATATAAAATTTTTTTCGTTATTTTCTTTAGATTTCTATTCTTTTTCTTTTGTTCATATGGGCATTTCTAATTGTGATTATGTAACATTCTACTGTGGTTTTTAAATGTAAAGATGTAATTGTGATTATTTCCTTTGCCAATGGATAAATATGTTTCTTGCTTTGTACCTGTGGTAAAGTTTCTAAAGTTCTCTTTTGGAATATTATTAATTCTGAAAAACGCAGTGAGTAACATTTATAAAGGTTTATGTAATTTACGATAACGATATAACATCTATAGGCAGGGGACAGCGATAGTGATATCGAGAGTTGAAAGGTTGTTGCGTAGTAGGGGGGATGGTGGATGGGCTGTCTGTGAAGCGTGCGCGGGAAAAATAGTACTGTGTTCCATGAAAAGCATACGTAATTGTATGGACAGTGATACTGAACTATCAGATTGTTAATTCTCTTTATCACTGCGGTATGTAATGCCATCGCCAGCGAACTTTAAGAGCAAATAAACCGGACTGTGAAAGTGCCGCTAACATTACTTTGTTGTGGCCGACACGAACTGTGCCTTTATTCGAATGAACTTTGCTGGTATTGGTTTTGGGTGGTGGAACTGTTGTATATCACATTCTATCAGGCCATGAAAGTGAAGACTAATTAACTGTGCAATATAAATGGCTTTCAGTGACGTTGCCGAAGTTTGAAATGCGAGAACAGAGTGGACATTGCATACGGTGTGCTTCACATACATGAACAATTCTATGAACTGTGTATTTGTGGCTAAGACTATATGAATGTGACGAAC
The DNA here is from genome assembly GCF_021461395.2 of Schistocerca americana. Classification (NCBI taxonomy): domain Eukaryota; kingdom Metazoa; phylum Arthropoda; class Insecta; order Orthoptera; family Acrididae; genus Schistocerca; species Schistocerca americana. Next base: position 747,224,399 of record NC_060121.1, on the reverse strand, counting down.
CGTGTAATTATGGACGATAGCGTCACGGACAGTGCATAGAGTGTAAAAACGAGCGATGTCTACGTCACGTACTTTGAAAGAGAGGACATGTCTACAACGTTCGTATACTGGCGTCTTGTGGTTTGTTAATCACCACGGGGTTAATGATACAGCTGTGCCGGAACTTTATTTGCGTTTCGCCGGAGAAGATTAACCAGCGGAACTGTCTGTATCCTGCTCTCATCAGCGTAACCCGCCGACATCGTGCTGCCTAACGCAACGCTTCGTATGCAACAAAAAGTTAAGGGATTTCGCTGAACGCTATCCCCTGACCTAGAAACTTTCTTTCTCTAATAAAAGTATAAGAATTACACACTCTGTTCAATTAGATTCTTTGTTTAGTTTGTTTGCTTTCTGGTAAGGAAAATAAAATTACAATCAGTGAATTAAAAGTTGCCTGGTAGTCATTGTTGAAACACTAGTAAATATAAACTTCTTCCTCTCATTAGGACTAATTCTCCTTGCATGTCAAAATTATTGTAGTTATTTTATGTAGTTTTATGTATTGTTATGAGACTAGATATATGACAGTAATTAATTAGAGTATTTTGTCGCGAAATACGGCTTCGCGCGAAAATTACGGCGACTACCATAATTGCTTGCGTTCTGACCAATAATGTAAAAGCTGCTATTCCCGTATTGGTGCTTTTCCTGACGTGAGCGGGAATTATAAATGTCAGCTGTCAAATCACGTAGTGACTCTTTACCCAGTAATAAAAGTTTTTTGATATTGTATTGCTACGAGTCGTAGTATTAAGAGACAATGTTTATACTCAGAAGTGTGTAGATGGATGGTGAAACCCCCCAGTGTTCATGCTATTGTTAACAGTATTGTGTGTGATTCACGAAATTTTGTCACTTTTTCCAATTCCTTTGAAGTCTCAGAGAATATATACACAATTTTGTCGGTTAAGGTTAATTTCAGAGCAGTTTCTCGTGAATATTAGAGTTTTCAGTTCATAAACAAAGTGGGATCGTGACCAATTGAGAAGTATAACAAAGAGTGTGGTTTTCCAACTAGAATTCTGGATACTTCACAGTTCTCATTTTGATAATTATTTTTCCTGTGGGTTGAGGTCATCACAACTTCCATGAAAAACGACTGGATAGTTGTTTTAGTTTCCCTAGCCATCATCGCGGGCAGGAAAAAGATCTGAGCGATGTAATATTATGAATCTTCAGGTTTTGGCGGCGAAAAGACTGTTCCCTTAAGTTTCGGATGTGCAGCCGCAAGAATTCTCCTTCTTCTTCTAATATTTCGGCTGTATAATGTTCAGCCATGTTCAGAGTTAGCCGCAAGTCTGCCGGTCCAGTGCTCGCTTCGTCCCTTTTATACTCGTGTACCGCGCAACTGCGCATGCGGCCACAGATGCAAATGTGCTCACCACATAAGAAACTCTGCTGATTTCATTAGTAAACTGACATCATTGAAAATGAACCCTTCTGATATGTTAGTTAGTTTCGATGTGGTGTCTTTATTCACAAAGGTTCCCCTTCCAGAATCTCTACAACTTATTGAAAGAAGTTTTGACAAAGAGATTTCAGCTTTATTCAAACATGTTCTGATCTCTACATACTTCTTATTTAACAACGAATTTTTTGAACAGACGGACGGAGTCGCCATGGGTAGTCCCTTATCCCCTCCGGTGGCCAATTTACACTCCTGGAAATGGAAAAAAGAACACATTGACACCGGTGTGTCAGACCCACCATACTTGCTCCGGACACTGCGAGAGGGCTGTACAAGCAATGATCACACGCACGGCACAGCGGACACACCAGGAACCGCGGTGTTGGCCGTCGAATGGCGCTAGCTGCGCAGCATTTGTGCACCGCCGCCGTCAGTGTCAGCCAGTTTGCCGTGGCATACGGAGCTCCATCGCAGTCTTTAACACTGGTAGCATGCCGCGACAGCGTGGACGTGAACCGTATGTGCAGTTGACGGACTTTGAGCGAGGGCGTATAGTGGGCATGCGGGAGGCCGGGTGGACGTACCGCCGAATTGCTCAACACGTGGGGCGTGAGGTCTCCACAGTACATCGATGTTGTCGCCAGTGGTCGGCGGAAGGTGCACGTGCCCGTCGATTTGGGACCGGACCGCAGCGACGCACGGATGCACGCCAAGACCGTAGGATCCATACGCAGTGCCGTACGGGACCGCACCGCCACTTCCCAGCAAATTAGGGACACTGTTGCTCCTGGGGTATCGGCGAGGACCATTCGCAACCGTCTCCATGAAGCTGGGCTACGGTCCCGCACACCGTTAGGCCGTCTTCCGCTCACGCCCCAACATCGTGCAGCCCGCCTCCAGTGGTGTCGCGACAGGCGTGAATGGAGGGACGAATGGAGACGTGTCGTCTTCAGCGATGAGAGTCGCTTCTGCCTTGGTGCCAATGATGGTCGTATGCGTGTTTGGCGCCGTGCAGGTGAGCGCCACAATCAGGACTGCATACGACCGAGGCACACAGGGCCAACACCCGGCATCGTGGTGTGGGGAGCGATCTCCTACACTGGCCGTACACCACTGGTGATCGTCGAGGGGACACTGAATAGTGCACGGTACATCCAAACCGTCTTCGAACCCATCGTTCTACCATTCCTAGACCGGCAAGGGAACTTGCTGTTCCAACAGGACAATGCACGTCCGCATGTATCCCGTGCCACCCAACGTGCTCTAGAAGGTGTAAGTCAACTAGTCAACTACCCTGGCCAGCAAGATCTCCGGATCTGTCCCCCATTGAGCATGTTTGGGACTGGATGAAGCGTCGTCTCACGCGGTCTGCACGTCCAGCACGAACGCTGGTCCAACTGAGGCGCCAGGTGGAAATGGCATGGCAAGCCGTTCCGCAGGACTACATCCAGCATCTCTACGATCGTCTCCATGGGAGAATAGCAGCCTGCATTGCTGCGAAAGGCGGATATACACTGTACTAGTGCCGACATTGTGCATGCTCTGTTGCCTGTGTCTATGTGCCAGTGGTTCTGTCAGTGTGATCATGTGATGTATATGACCCCAGGAATGTGTCAATAAAGTTTCCCCTTCCTGGGACAATGAATTCACGGTGTTCTTATTTCAATTTCCAGGAGTGTATTTATGGAAGACTTCGAGAAGAAGGCGCTTGAATCTGCTGATCTGAAACCCACGGTTTTCTGGAGGTATGTTGATGATATGTTTGTAGTTTGGCCCCATGGTGAAGATAACTTGCAAGACTTCTTAAGACATTTGAACTCCCTCCACGATCAAATAAAGTTCACAATGGAAATTGAAAAGGAGGGATGCCTTCCATTCTTGGATGTTCTGGTTCGACGCAGAGAGGATGGCACTTTGGGACATGAAGAGTATCGGAAGACGACGCACACGGATTTGTATTTACGTGCAAGTAGCTGCCACGATCCTGCGCTGACGATGAGTGTTCTCCGAACTTTGACCCATAGAGTGCATGTTATTTCTGACGAAAGCAGTCTGCAAGATGAACTTTCCCACTTACAAAGAGTGTTTGAAGACAATGGGTACTCTCCACAGCAAATACAGAAGGCACTGAAAATGAAACCGAAAGAGGCCACAAAGAAAGCAGAAGAAGACGCAGATACCTTTAAATCGATGGCCTTCCTGCCATATGTTGGTAACCTCTCATCAAAAATAGGACGGATTCTCAGCAGACACAAAGTAAAAGTGATTTTTCGTCCTCCACCCAAGACGGCTGCACTCGTGGGCTCAGTCAAAGATGATTTGCTGTTCCGAAAATCTGGAGTTTACAAAATTCCGTGTGGATGTGGCCTTTCTTACATTGGACAAACAACTCGTACTGTCCAAGAAAGATGTACAGAACACAGGAGGTACATACGACTTTTACAATCTAACAAGTCGGCAGTGGCAGAGCATTGTATTGACACTGGTCACAGTATGTTATATGACAACGTCGAAATTCTGGCAACTACATCATCTTTTTGGGACTCGTTAGTAAAGGAGGCAATTGAGATTCGCTTGACGTCGAATTTAATAAATGGAGTTAGTGGTTTCAACCTTGATAATCATGGAATCCGGCACTTGGTGTAATAAACTCACAAAGACGTCGTCACAGTGCAGCTCACAACGATATATCGACACGCCAACACAGATCGAATGCTTAGTCATAGATGTAACTCGCGTACTGTGCACGCCGCTGCCGCCGACGAACGTCTCTGGCGCATTTCCATCTGTGGTCGCATGCGCAGTTGTGCGGTGCACGTGTATAAAGGGACGAAGCGAGCACTGGACCGGCAGTCTTGCGGCTCACTCTGAAGATGGCTGAACGTTACATAGCCGAAAAATTAGAAGAAGGAGGAGAATTCTTGCGGCTCGACGTAACATTCTTTGCACAAGACGTAGGTAGCCAGAATCCGAACTTTTTGAAGCAGGCTAAGGGAACGCCGTTCTTATTCCAAGATCACTCCTTGTATACCTCCGTAAGCAATTAAGTGTACCCATTTGGAGTGGAGAACGGCCAATTATAACTCCCAAAAATTTATGTATATTGATCACCGTCGCCCACAGAACGACAGCATTATCAAAACCCGGTAATTTCAAAAATCGACATTTGCCTCGGATGATACGGGTACCAGATACAAGGCAAAAGACACACAACGTAGCCTTTAGTAATGGAATCTCTGCGGAAGAACGGAGAAACACCATTACATCATCCGCGTAGGCGAGCACCGAAATCGTCTCTTCCAAGTGTGTCCATCCTTGTAACTGAGTGACGATTCTTCGAAAGGGTCTCAAGTGATAGAACAAACAATGATAACGAAAGGGGAGTTCCCTACGGATGGTAATTGGTCAAAGCCCTACGGATGGTAATATAGGGTGGCAGTAGCCCACTTACAGCCACCGAAGCTTGGATACAAGTAAACAAAGTATACAAGGCTCCGAAAGCCCATATCGATGGTGTTTCGTTTAGTGGTTTGCACGCTGAAACTTGTTGATAGCTCAGCAATGAAATCTGCAGCAGTCTGCAGAAGGGTTACACTTCTGACACGTTGAACGATTCTCTTCAGTCGTTGTTGGTCCCGTTCTTGCAGAATCTTCTTAAGGCCGCAGCGACTTCGGAGATTTGATGTTTTACCAGCTTCCTGATATTCAGGGTACACTCGTGAAATGGTCGTACGGGGAAGTCCCCACTTCGTCGCTACCTCGGAGATTCTGTGTCCCATCACTCGTGCGTCGCCTGCAACACGACGTTCAAACTCACTTAAATCTTGATAACCCGCAATTGCAGCAGTAGTGACCGATCTAACAACTGCGCCAGACACTTGTTGTCTTATATAGGCGTTGCCGACCGCAACGCCGTATTCTGCCTGTTTACATATCTCTGTATTTGAATACGTATGCCTATACCAGTTTCTTTTGCGCTTCAGTGTAATTACTTCTTTACACGCGTGACGTCTGTAACAGCCTGATTCCAGCTTAGATAAAAGTTACGTAAGAGAGAGAGTAGTAAAATACTTGCATCTTCCGAAATTCCCGATCTCTACCAGCGCAGAATTGTATTAACGTTTTTCTCAGCATCGGCATTGATTGCTGAACCCACCTTTCAAAAATAGAGGCGTATCGCGCAGTTGAACGGAGATTTAAGTCCCACACTTCTCGGATCACTTCATCGGGAGAACAATCCTCCAAGTCACCTACTATCATGTGTGATTTGAAGTAACAGTCACTGCATCGTGGTCAGCGAAGTTTGCGGGGATGACATCGATAGCCAAAATGTTACTACAAACCCTATAAGACAAACAAAATCTCTCAAGCCTACTGCTAGAAGTAACAGTAAAATAGGTGTATTTGACAAGAGTCGAATATTTACAGACTCAAAAATCTTGCTGTTTCATGGAACAAACTAAATCTTGCAATTCCCGACAGAAATTAAAATTGGGAGACTAATCTTCAGGATACAACACCCAGAAAAAATTGCCACCTATTAGAACATAGTGCAAACTTTTCTGTAACAAATGAACAGTCTCTTCCTTGTAAGATCGGGAACGATCCAAAGTGCATCCGGTACAGGACGGCGCTTAATGGAGAATCAAAGTCAAGAACTTCAATCCTTTCAAAGGGAATACCCTCTCTAAAAAGCAAGGGAGTCGCCGTGGAACATTCAGAAGCCACATTAAACGTAGTGCAGAAACCAGACAGAGAAAGGTGCATAAATTGTCCATCCTTTAGGGATACGACATCTACACTGGAATCGTAGATAAACTGACAAACGAAGTGAGCCGCTAATCCGATTCCACCCTATTAACATTCAAGGAAATAACCTTCTAGGCCTGCATACTTTAACAACAAGAAACGAAATTCGAGGTGCTGACAACTAAATTACATCATCAGTTTATGTCAAGATCCGTTGCCGAATACAGTGACGAGTCGGTCGGTGGAGAGGCTCCCATCCCCGCCTCTGGGATCCTTCTGTGTCTTCTTTTTTACGAACCACTACCCGTTCAGGTTGGACGTGTAGTTTACAATGACTACGAAGCAATACACCATCAGCAGTCGAGGACGTAGGCGGTTCTTGAACATTAACCAGAGCAGGTGACAAACAAGGAGGAACAGACGCTCACTCATATGATGGAATCATTGCATCTCAGATCGACACACAAGAGAGGGGAAGACACCACAACATCTGGGTCGACAGGTGGATTTTCATGCCCACAAATCGCCTCCACTGGAAACACAACAGTTGGTAGTTCCAACGTCACCTGATTAGGTGACATCAAGGGAATAGGTAATTTTAGGGACACCGCAATTTGCAAGTGTTGTATCATTTGAACATCAGAAGGCTCAACAACTTCCACACTCTGCGATGGTCCCTAGGAGTTACCTCAACCGCGGAAGGAAAACTAGGAGAAACACAAGAGACCTCAGCAACTGTTTTCGCACTATCGACCACATCAGCAATGCAAGACTCAGCACTGCAAGAAACTTCAACTGACGAAGTTACTTCAGGGAAGGGTGGGTGAGGAGTATAAGTATCCAACTCCTCACCATCCTACGTACGAGGTTCAAAAAATTGTTCAAATGGCTCTGAGCACTGTGGGACTTAACATCTGAGGTCATCAGTCCCCTAGGACTCAGAACTACTTAAACCTAACTAACCTAAGGACATCACACACATCCACGCCCGAGGCAGGATTCGAACCTGCGACCGTAGCAGTCGCGCGTACGTACGAGGTCTCTTACGTTGCACCGCGGGCACTGCCAGCTTGGCAACCACAATTTCAGGACTCTGCTGCGAAAAGGCGAAAAGTTAAGACGTGGCACCAATCTAGTGAGCGGCAGAAACGATATCAGCTAACGTCATTTTTCTACTCTGTTGAAATGAGTACTTCAGTGCCAATACCCGCCATAAGCAATTAGATTAAGGCTGCAACTTTCACCTCAGAGAAAGCATGTCCCACCTGCTCACTATAAGTAACATGAACTACAGACTAGTAGGTGGGAAGGAATGTTAGGTTAAACTGCCATTTACACTGAACAGATTCCGCTATAACATTGCAACTGGTGCTGAGTGGACTAGCGTTCGCGTTGTATACCCTCACATCACCATAAGGGAGCGACACCTTTTAAGTGAACTGTCGTCAAATTCCGGCGGTGTCCACCCCCGGTAGCTGAATGGTCAGCGTGACGGATTGGCAAGCCTCTGGGCCCAGGTTCGACTCACGGCTGGGTCGAGGAATTTTCTCCGCTCAGGAACTGGGTGTTGTGCTGTCCTCATGATCATCCTATCACCCTCATCGATTGCAGGTCGCCGAATTGCCGTCAAATTGAAAGACCGGCGCCCGGCAAACGGTCTACCCGATGGGGGGCCCTAGCCATACGAATGAATGAATCAACTTCTGGTGGGAGACAGAACATTCGAAAATTGTTATAATCCATATACGTGTTAGGGAGCAGCACCATACTTGTGGAACCCACACTATGCTTAAGGGGAATTTGAGAACCTTATCATAATCAGAATAGGCAGTATGAACCTGAACAGATCTTACATGAATTGTATCAACGAGCCAATCATGAATGTCCAAAGATCCAGACTTCACGGAAGCGTTGGTTTATCAAAACTAAAGCTGACTGTACATTTACTTGGAATCCATGGCGTACATTATGAGCGGACTACGCCGCTGCTAACGGACGGACACACACAACAACTAGCGATATGGACCAAGCAACGATACGACACACATCAAGACATAATAAACACCGAGGAAAGCTGTCCCGGGTGCTGTGAGGTGGTAAACTAATAATCTTCGCGCTCGGCCCTCGAGGCAGAACTCATTCCTGGACCATGCGCCACTATTATTGCGGACAACCTGCATCCCTTGCTGCTTTATGTCTTCCCAATGGCGATGGAATCTTCCCACAAGATAACTATCAGTATCACAACGCTAGAATCTTGCAACAGTCATCTGAGTGACATTATAGTGCGCTCATGTTCTGTCTTGGCCACCAAATAAATCTGATCTGAATTTGTTGGAACACTCTGAGACACTATCGGAAGAGAACACATGGTGTACATAGATACGAAAAAAGGGGGGAGTGGAACATTGTGGAAGACGATAGACAAAAAGGGGCGACTGTAAAATGGAGACAAAAAAACCATAAAGAAGTAGTGCACACAAAAAATCCACACACTGGGACAATTAAAAGAACACAAGGCGAAGTATGACTGGAGTACAAAAGTATCGACATATGGAGTATCAAATAACAATCACTGACAAGAACACTATGGACAAGGCCAGCATACAATTAAAATCACACCTCTCGACACACAGGAGAACAGCACCAAACACAACACTGACATAACACACTGATGATGATGAGTAAAATGGAAGATCTGCCAGGTGCAAGGAGATGAGGAAGAAGGGAACAAGGGAGGGAGGGGAAGAGAGGGGGGAGATGGGTGGGGGGCATGCAGAAGAGGGCTGGGGATGGAAGGATGTGGAGGGAAAGAGGCGAGGATGGAGTGCTGGGACTGCGGGGGGAGGGGGAGCGGGATGGAAGGAGGAAAACCCGCACTGGGAGAAGGAGAGGAGAGGAAATAAGGGGCCCTGCAGAGGAGGGGGGCAAGGCCAGGTTACAGTTGGAAAGAAGGGTATATATCACAGTGAAGTTCAACATCCAAGAGGGGGAGGTGCTGGAAATTGCCCCGGTGAAGGAGGGTGTGGAGGTGGGGAGAGGGAGAGAAACAGCGATAGAGGTGCCACAATGAGCAGGGGGCAGAGAGGAAGGAGGAAACCAGGGGGTTGGGGGGATCAAGCCTGCAGACAGTGTAAAGGATGCAGAGATGTTAGAGGAAAAGGAGGTGGTGGGGGAAGGAGATGAGGTCATACAGGAGCCATGTGGGGGACGGAAGGTGGATACCAAAGGCAAGGCAGAGCACATGGCATTCAAGAATTTGGAGGGCCTTGTAAGAGCGAGTGGGTGCAGAGATCCAGGCAACACTGGCATAACAGATGATAGGACAGATGAGGGATTTGTAGGTGTGGAGGATGATGGAAGAATGCAATGCACATGTCCGGCCAGACAGGAGTTTCAGGAAGCGGAGGCAGGAATGGGCTTTCTGCTGAATGGTCAGGAGGTGAGGGTTCCTGGTGAGGTGACAGTCAAGGATGATGCCAAGGTATCTCAGGGTGGGGGCGAGCTGGATTGGACAACCATAAAGGGTGAGATAGAAATCATGGAGGCAGAAGGAGTGGGTGGTGTGGCCTATATTCATTGCCTGGATTTTGGAGGGCTTGAGACGAAACAGCCACTGGTTACACCAAGTGGTGAACTGATCAAGGTGGGTTGGGGGGGGGGGTGCATTGGGACCATTGAAGGGTAGGATAGAGAGCCAGGAAGGCGGTGTCATCAGCATATTGGAGAAGGTGGACAGGTGGGGGTGGCTTGGGCATATCAAGCATGTACAAGAGATAAAGGAGAGGGGAGAGGATGGAGCCCTGGGGGATGCCAGCAGTGGGATAAAAGATATGGGAGTTGCTGTTGTGGGGGGTGACACAGGAAGGACGGCATGAGAGGAAGGAAGCGACCAGATGGACAAAATTGATAGGCAGGGTGTAGGTTTGGAGTTTAAAGAGGAGACTGGGATGCCATACATGGTCATAGGCATTTTGGACGTCGAGAGAAACAAAAATGGCTGAGTGACGGGAGTTAAGCTGAAGGGAGAGAACGTGAACAAGGTTAAGGAGTTGGTCTTTGGCGGAGAAGGAGGGTTGGAAGCCACACTGGGAAAGGGGTATGAGGTGGCGGTGATCAAGGTACAGATGGATACGATGGGAGAGGACAGATTCGAAGACCTTACTGAAAACAGACGTGAGGCAGATGGGACAATAGGAAGAGGTGACGGAAGGGTTTTGTTGGGTTTGAGGAATAACAGGACACGGGAAGTCTTCCACAGGTCAGGGTAGAAGCCGGTAGAGAGGATGATGTTATAGAGATGTGCAAGGACAGTTAGGAAAGAGAAGGGGCTTTCTCTAAGGTGGCAGTAGGTGACACAGTAGTGACCAGGAGCCGTGTTGCGTTTGGACTGGAGGGTAAGTTCAATATCTTGTGCTGTGATTGGAATGTTGATGTTAGAGGCCGGCAACTGCAGGAGACTAGGAGCAAGTGGAGCGACCGAGGTATCGGTGCGTTCCGTGACAGTGGGGAAAAGAGAATAATGAAAGTGGGGATCGTCAGGGATGGAGAAGACCTCATAAAGGTGGGAAGGGAAGTGGTTGGCCTAACTGAGGTTGTCAGGAAGGAGACGGTCGTGATGGAGAAGGGGGTAATGGGGTGCGGAATGGGAATGAGGAAGGCGATGGAAGGCGGACCAGTAATTGGAGGAGTTAATAGGGAGGGTGGCGTTCAGTCGTGTACAGGTCTGGGGCCAGTCCCGGCGTTTCTTTGCTGTAATAATGTTCCGTACCTGTCGCTGTATTTGCCAGTGGCGTTGGGGTGTATCCCTGTCACGAGTGCACAGGAACGAGCGATAGAGGCGGCGGAATTCGCGGAGGAGGAGGACAGCCATCCATTGCCTTCATGTCGATGCTTATATACTCGCATCGAAGTCGCGCTACGTTACATATACGCTGCAGCACCGCCCTCAAACGGAAACTTTTTGAAAGCACTTTATACTTTACCCACCATCCAGTTTCCTCATTCATGTTTGCTTTGCATTACCTTTCCTTGATTTTGAAGCTGTGCTCATCTGATAGGAAGTACCTGTTTTTCCTGCAACTGAACTTCACTAATACCGACTACATACGACATCCACTCACCAATTTCTCTTTAAAAATTATCTAATCTACCTGACTAAGGGATGTAACCTTCCACTGTTCCGGGCCATTGAACGTAGGTTTGTTTTTCCTGATGACATTATCTTCCTGCCCAGTTCTGCCCTGGAGACCCGACTGGGGGACTATCGTACCTTGGGAAGGTTTTTCCGAAGAGGACGCCATTATCACTAAGCCATACAGTAAAGCTGCATATACGGAAAAGTACGCAGATCAGTGTGTTAGTCACTCTGTTGCCCTTGCTACTACTAAAAAGGCTGTTGACCTTCTCCAGGAATCATACTTTAGTATGGACTCTTCATAGATACCCTTCAGATGTAGTCGCCTCTCTCGTTTGGACGTTCAATTAAGCCAACCGCGTGAAGGTGCATTGGTCGTCGGGAGTGGCTGTCGTTACTTGAATGAGAATATTCATTTATCTTATATTCTTCCCTACTGTACAGTTCCGGCAGCGTATCGATTTTGAAGTGTCTAAAGAGAGACGAATCACGCGTATCAATAAGAGAGGTCAATGTAGAAGTTACTGTGCCTCCAAGAATCCGCATGTACTCTGTTCTCTGTGTATAATACATTTGTATTTTGGTTAGTTGTAGTTTCTGTTATTTCACATTTCTCATACGTCTCTTTCCATCTTTCCAATAGCTGACACGTCCAGAATTCTCTCACTTCAACGTTTCTTAGTCAAAGATGGCAGATATATTACACATTGTAAATTTCTAATTTCTTCGTATCGTTATAACTTTGTATCTCCAAAATGTGCTGGGATACTTTTCAAAACATATGTCATTGTGTCTGAAACAGTTTCTGTAACAAATAAACCTTCAATATTATGTTATCCAAGCTGGATCTTGCAATCCCTTCTATTAAAGACTGTTGATAGAGAACGAAACCATCAATGAATACATTTAAAACATTAATTCTCCTATCGCATACATCTTCATATAGTTATGCTTATTGTGTAGCAGCTGCGAAGAACTGAAGATGGACAGAGAGAATTATGGATATGATCTCACATAATAGCGTCAAATAAATTCTTTGTTGCAAAATTTTACATTTACGAACAATCTGCAAGAGTGAAAATTGTTCTCTTCTGATCTCTGCTTACTCTCTCACAGTTAGGATATGGTGCGCAATAAAACAAATCGAACATACACAAATAACTGTTAATAATGAGTGAGTAAAGCTCTTTAATTACTAATGAAACACTACTTAATGATTTTCGTAAATTAATAAATCTTCTCTCAGTGACAATAGTATATGAACGACCTGCGTGTGAGAGGTTCCTCGTATACAAAATACATAAACTGAGTCGTAAAATGAATGACAAAGGGAGCAGCAAATACGTGCGTCCTACTCTTATCAAGAGATACGAAAAGGTGAATACTGAAAGCAAAAAAAACTTTCTCGATGGAAAGAATTGCTACACTACCGGCTCGCGTCAGCTATAAAAATATTTTCAGTATTAGTAATTTCTGTGCGTAGTCGATTAAGTAAAATTACACTAATATACAATGAAAAACAATATAGTATACTCTAAGTATTATATTCGTCAGAAGCATGTGATCTCCTCTTCAAATTTGTTCTAGTGAACGGCAAAACGAGAGAAAATGCCGTTCACTTGAACAAATTACATGAGCAGACAAATATCTATTGATGAATCTAATCCTGTATTAAAATAACTGAGGATGAGCATCAAACCAGAAGCAGGTCGTGGCAGTAAGTAAAGCTCTTCAGAAGTATCTGTGGATGGTTCCGTTCCCTGTGTACAATCCTTGGTACATTTTTAGTTGTTGTGTTCACTCTTGTGAGTCTTGAAGACATCGTACTTTTATTATGCATCATCTTAGCACCTGAATTTCTAGGCATTTGCCCATCGTTAGCATTCATTATTACAGAGTTATCATGAAAGGAATTCACCTTTTTTTATATTTCTCATTACCCATTGTCTCAGAGTCCAGCAGAATTCATGTAAACAGAATCCATGGAATGTGGTACAGATTGGAAATAAACGGCGACGTTAATTGAAATGGAAATTTAATAAAAGCCGATGAAAATAGCATGTTCAGCTATATTTTACAGACAAAATTAAAACTATTGGACATCAAAAGTGAGACGCTGAGGAACTACTGGATATGAAAAGTGAGACGCTGAGAGCTCGAATTTAGTAAGGGAGATCGTGTACAAATAATATGGGTTGTGTATCTCTAATTTACTTTCTGTAGTGAAAGATACTGAGTACTTCGAGATACTGGGGCTATATTTTAGTTAACACAACAGTTTTATTTATAAATGTATCGCAGGGTACTACGTAGTGAAATGTAAATCCAGAAAAGAAAATCAACTTAACTGCAATAAAATATTGGCAGCGTTAGCTGCAATGCATGAGCAGGGAATACATGTGTGCCCTGCAGTCACATAAGGATTAAAAAATTTTGTCTTCAAATTTGGCTTTACTCGGAGCTGTGAATTGTTATAATTTAGCAAACGGGATAAGCAACCCTGTTTTTCCAATAATATTTCATTTTTTCTTAGGCTTTGCGACGGTTTATGTGATTGGTAGTCATGTACCATAAACCGTAGTAGTTTTGTGATATTTCTAAGCTCGGATTCAAAAACATACAGTTATGGGCGTCGGGGATTGAAATCATGAAACACCATTCTATGTAACTACAAAGAGGTTTACGTGGAACAACTCATAAAGTGTTGCTATTTTGTATTGTGATGTGGTTCATGCAAATTCCTACAAGAATATCAAAGAAGACAACTGTTCAATTCACCTGCTGGAAGACTGGTTAACAAGGAATTTTAATCTTTAAAAGAAAACAAATATGTATTGCGACTGCCAGAACTTAAAATGTCGGCGATGACTGTTTTCGAAAAATGTGGTGAATCGCCGTCCATTAAGGAATCAGTATCCTGCATCGTCATCGAAAATTTTGTCAGGAACGCTATGTCATATCGTAGCAGAGGTAAACGGGAAACCGTTAATGAATCAGAATGACATCCACTGTGTAGATGTGTCCTTTGTCATAAGAGCGAAAAGTCCGTTATGTGGCGGCATCATGACGTTGTACGCAAAAATGCCTACAAGCTGCAAATAATGAAGTTTTGCTTTCAGATAATACACACATCAAAAAAAAAGTTTTGCATTCCCTCAGTTCCGAGAGGTCCGGAACCTGTACAGAAAATTGGAATAGATATTAACATAAACATCATTTACGCCCTTTTTATTGCTCATGAAAACCACACATTGCGTGTTGTACCAATATATAGCGAGGCCTTCATAGATGAGAACGCTGTATACACGGGTACCTCTAATACCCAGTAGCACGTCCTTTTGCATTGAAGCATGCCTCTGTTCATCGTGTCATACTATCCACAATTTCATCACGGCACTGTTGGTCCAGATTGTCCCATTCCTCAACGGCGATTCGGCGTAGATCCCTCAGAGTGGTTGGTTGGTCACGTCGTCCATAAACAGCCCTTTTAAATCTATCGCAGGCATGTTCGATAGGGTTCATGTATGTAGAACATGCTGGCCACTCTAATCGAGCGATGTCGCTATCCTGAAGAAAGTCATTTACAAGATGTGCACAATGGGGTCGCGAATTGTCGTCCATGAAGACGAATTCCTCGCCAACATGCTGCCGATATGGTTGCACTGTCGGTCGGAGGACAGCATTCACGTATCGTACAGCCGTTACGGCGCCTTCCATGACCCACCAGCAGCGTACGTCGGCCTCACATAATGACACCCCAAAACAGCAGGGAACCTGCGCCTTGCTGCATTCCCTGGACAGTGTGTCTAAGGCGTTCAGCCTTACCGTGCCTTCAAACATATCTCCGACGACTGTCTGGCTGAAGCCGGCCGAAGTGGCCGAGTGGTTATAGGCGCTACAGTCTGGAACCACGAAACCGCTACGGTCGCAGGTTCTAATCCTGCCTCGGGCATGGATGTGTATGATGTCCTTAGGTTAGTTAGGTTTAAGTAGTTCTAAGTTCTAGGGGATTGATGACCTCTGAAGTTAAGTCTCATAGTCCTCAGAGCCATTTGAACCTTTTTGTCTGGTTGAAGGCATATGCGACACTCACGGATGAAGAGAAATTGATGCCAATCCTGAGCGGTCCATTCGGCGTGTTGCTCGGCCCATCTGTACTGTGCTGCATGGTGACGTGATTGCTAAGATGGACCTCGCCATGGACGTCGGGAGTGAAGTTGCGCGTCATGCAGCCTATTGCGCACAGTTTGTGTCATATCACGACTTCCTATGGCTGCATGAAAAGCATTATTCAACATGGTGGCGTTGCTGACAGGGTTCCTCCGAGCCATAATCTGTAGGAAGCGGTCATGCACTGCAATAGTAGCCCTTGAACGGCCTGAGTGAGGCATGTCATCGACAGTTCCTGTCTCTCTGTATCTCCTTCATGTCCGAACAACATCGCTTTGGTTCACTCTGAGACCCCTGGTTAGCCGGCCGCGGTGGCCGAGCGGCTCTAGGCGCTACAGTCTGGAACCACGCGACCGCTACGGTCGCAGGTTCTAATCCTGCCTCGGGCATGGATGTGTGTGATGCCCTTAGGTTAGTTAGGTTTATGTAGTTCTAAGGTCTAGGGTACTGATGACCTCAGAAGTTAAGTCCCATAGTGCTCAGAGCCATTTGAACCCTTTGAGACCCCTGGCGACTTCCCTCGTTGAGAGCTCTTTCTGTCACAAAGTAACAACGCGGACGCGATTGAACCGCGGTACTGACCGTCTAGGCATGGTTGAACTACAGACAACACGAGCCGTTTACCTCCTTCCTCGTGGAATGACGAACTGATCGGCTGTCGGATCCCCTCCGTTTAATAGGCGCTGCTCATGTATGGTTGTTTACATCTTTGGGCGGGTTGAGTGAGATCTCTTAATAGTCAAAGGGATTGTGTCTGTTACACAACATCTACAATCAACGCCTATCTGCATGAGTTCTGGGAACCAGGGTGATGCAGAGTTTCTTTTGATGTTTCTAGTACTTGTAGAACCAGTTCGTTCGCGTTTCCACAACATAGACACATTACCAATAGTCAACTTCGTCACCTTTAGAAGGGTTGAAACGTTCCTGTAGTATTTTCTATTCATCAGACATCCAATGACTAATCCACATTCGAAGTCACTGAGCCCTCCTGGCCGATCCCTCCCGCTGAAACACCTTCTCTATACTTCCTCCTGTTTGCTGTCGTACTGACGGGCCCACCTCCCGTGACATCTAGTGATCCACACGCGGGTGTCAGAAGACTTCTGATCAGACAGTTTGTATCATCAAGACGCATTGGGTCTACTATAGAATGTCCCCCTAAGTGTCATAGTGAGCATTTTGCCTTGTGTTTCGGCAGATGTCTGCAATTTCGTTTTTACATTGTGTAGCTGGAGCCATCTGAAACAAATAAGCGCATCATATCTTTCATGGGACGTCCAGCGTCGACGAAAAGCATTCGTTTGTTTCCCATTATAAACAAAATTATTTTTAAAGCGGATCTTTATGTGCCCATTCTGTAGAACGGTCCCAAATTAGTATTCGAAAACCTATTTCCGTCACTTGACTGTAAATAATGTGTTATTTCACCATCTAGATTTCGTCTTGAGGCCATCTCAAGTGCTACAGCGTCAAAGATCGTCCGACGTATGTGGAGCACAAGTCATCGTCGATTTCTGACGTTGTAACAGTTGAAAATAGGCTAATGCCGAAATGTACTTAGCTAAATAAATGCACGTATTTTACGAACTGTAAGACTGTACAGACTGTAAGAAGCATCTTTATTTTTAAACAATTTTTAAAAATTACATTTTTACTATTTTTATTGTTAGACTGCAAAGCCAGACTAAAAAAATTCTTACTTTATAAAATTGAACTGACCTTTAAAATACCTGAAAATAGTCATCTAAACTTCCCTCTTCTTCATCTTCCTCTTCTTCTTCTTCTCCGTCTTATTGCTCTTGATCGTCATCATTGTACTCTTCATATATAATATGGTCTTCACTGCCATCGAGAGCGTTACTCATGTCCACTTGTTGAAAGGTTTAACGATAACGTCTTCTCTCATTCTACACCATTACTAAGTTATCCATTGACACACTTGTTTGACTGTGGGTCTGTTCAAAGATCGTACGGTGTGAATTCGTGTTGGGTTTGATCCATCACCCATCTGTTCCATTCCACCCTCATATACATTTTAAATGGTTTATTTATCGAGACATAAAGAGGTTGCAGCTGTGAAGCAAGTCCTCCCGGAATAACAGAAAGCTTCGTATTTCACCTCTCAGTTTCTTTTTCACGAAATTTTTCAAATGACTGCTAAACTGATCTAGCACAAGAAGAAAACTGTTTTTCACAAAGCATCTTTTCATCTCTCCCCCACTCTGTTAACCCATAATTCCATAGCAGCCTCCTCCATCCAGCCCTTCTCCAGTACGTGAACAACAACAACTGGCGGTATTTTAGAAGGTTTTAGGAGTGTTTCGCCCTTGAAAATGATCACTGCATTAAGTTTAATACGGTCAGCACAAAAAGGAAGAACAACAGTGAAGTGCATTTTTTGGGTCCACTTGTTTTTATAGTTACAGTTTTAGAATCTTTCATGACAACAGTTCCGTTACTGGGAACATCAAATGTCAGAGGTGTTTCGTCGACATTCGCTACTCGGCTTAGTTCTACACTGGCTTTCTTTTGATGTTGAATAATAAAGTGATGGAAGAATATATTTTCTCTGCACGCTCTTGTGGTATTTTCTGAGAGATTTTGGTTTTGATTCGCTTGCTAAGTCCATGACGCTTAGTGTGGTAAGTTCCATTGTAGTGCTAGCTTACGAGCACCTAGTTGAATCATTTTTGTATAGATTCCAGTGCCATTTTGACGGTGTCCTTAAATCCATTTCAATACATCATCTCATAATTTTGGCCATTTTGCATTCAGTCCTCTATTTAGTTTTCATCTTTTTCAGTTCTTCTCTACTACCCCGTCAATTGCGAATGGTTTCTTCTGTTGGTAGAGGGCCGAAATACAGCTCAGCTGCTCTCTTTCCATGGTCTTCTGCAAATGCTATTATTCTAAATTTATAACCCGCATCATAAACTAGCTACTAACAAAAATAATGTACTGTTGCTGATAGCACAAATCGCTTTCCATTCAAGGTCACCAGCACCCTACACTGCACTGATGCATCATCGACTACACAGTGTTCTGCGTTCGTGATGGCAAGGTGGGAGGGAGACAGTGTTAGCAAGCTTGTGAATGCCCGCAACTCACATTCGTCACATCGGTGCACTGCTGCTGCAAGTTGAATCCAGTGTTGCCAGATAGAGACAGGTTGCCCGCGGCATCGAATATATGGCCATTTTTAAGATTGGAGGGAATTTTAACTCAAACACGGGACATTTTTATATTAAATTCGATTATAAGACTCACCTCAATTTTGAAGGAAACTTTTCGAAGAAAGAAGTGCATCTTATAGTCCGTGAAATACGGTATATACAGTGAAATCATAAGGCGGAAATGCCATTTAGAAAATTTTACAAGATTGCTGCTCTAGACAAAGGAAAATTACCAAATTAGTTTACAGCGATATTTGTTTTCTCTGTGTGTATTAACGATAAAACACGAGGAACGACCTACACTCGAAGAGCAATTAAACAGCGCTACATCATGACGGTAGCAGCCGGTGAGGGACAGGTAATTCTTCGTGTTTTACTCTTCCTGTTGATACATACAGAGAACACAAATATCGCACTAGACTAATTTTAGACCATGAACACGTAAAATTCCGCCTTAAAAATTACTTTGATTGTAATATGAAACAAATCGACTCTTTTTATCGACGCTGGGCGTCGCATGAAAGACGTGAAGGGCATTATTTGTTTGGCCTGACTCCAGCTACACACTGCCAGACGAAAATTGCAAATATCTGCCGAGACATCGGAGAAAGTACACCTGACGACTCCTAGGAGGGACGCCTGGTATGAAGCGTAATCCAGCCCCCTTACCTATGGCCTTCATGCTACCAGCAACGCCTTAAAACACCACATGCGAGATTTTTATATTCTCTTTGTCGCTACATGTAAACTATTAGTCCAACAGAGAAGATGAACAGTGTACTGGGATGCATTTTCGCTGGAGCCACAGTTTTCAAGTTATCCTAGAAAAAAGCCTTTGAAGGACACTTTTGTACGTTTTCCTTGAATAATTCAAAAAAATACTGCCTCTAGCGAAGATGTATCTCAGTACAAAATTAAACTACATTAATTTCCTACAAAAGATTACGTTCATTTTTTATGTAGGATTAATAGTTTGCGCATAGTGACAGAGAGAATATGAAAGTATTGCTTGTGGTATTAGAGGATATTGCGAATTGCACAAAACCTATAGGTAGCGGCAGCTGAATCGCCCTGTATATATTCGTATACACCCATCTTCGTTTCCATTTAAGCAATCATGTCTTCCCCGGCCGCTGGTAGCCGAGCGGTTCTAGGCGCTTCAGTCTGGAACCGCGCGACCGCTGCGATAGCAGGTTCGAATCCTGCCTCGGGCATGGATGTGCATGATGTCCTTAGGTTAGTTAGGTTTAGGTAGTTCTAAGTTCTAGGGGACTGATGACCTGAGATGTTAAGTCCCATAGTGCTCAGAGCCATTTGAACCAATAATGCCTCATACACTCCACGCTTGTTTACCTCAGTTCAATAATGTACATATGGAAACTCAACAAACGATGTGATTTGTGTTTCAGGAGGCGGCCACCTAAGCAATTTGCTCTCCAGTCACGGGAGCAGTGAGAACAGCAACCATTGCTGCCGAGAGAAAGACGGCGACAGAGACGAGAGTGAGAAGGGAGTACAAAACACCCTGATGATGATGATGGGCACCTTGGTAATGGGGAAGATGATCATGCTGATGCCAATGATGTTACTGAAGTCTGCTTCCGAACTTCTTGAGTCATTACTCTCTCTGGCGATGAAAGTGGTGGAGATGGTGCAGAAATTGTTGGAAAGAAATTCCGAGGGTCGGAGAGGCAGCCAGCACAGCAGTGGCAGAGGGGAAGGAGGTAGAGGATCGGAGGCGACCCACAAGCAAGTCGTCGTGCTGCAGCTCCAAAAGGACAACCACGGTGAGAGCAGCAGCCATCCTGCAGGCAACAAAGTTGAAATACGCCGCTCAAAAGTATTTTCTGTCACACTTTGAAGCATTTTGTTCATTATAAAGCATCCAAATTTCTTTGTAACCTTGCCTTCCAGGGAAATGCTATTACCGACTAAACTAGGCACATACCAAACAAGACAACCTACCTCTTACTTCCCCTCCCCCTATTTGCCCCCCCCCCCCCCCCACCCCACCCGCCCCACATTCGAAGTTTTACTTGTGCCAGTCCCTATCTTCAACTTTTCTAACTTCACCTGACTACCACGCAAGACTAACATTCCTAGAAGAAAGGATGTTGCGGGAAGCAGCTTAGCCTCGATCCAGGTGCTTGTTTCCAATGGATTGTACTGCTACAAATAAAACGTGAGTACTCCCATGGTAGCTTAGACAGCAAGGGCAAGACTCCAGGTTCGAGTCCCGGCCCGGCGGACAATCTGCCAGGAAATTTCAAATTCGCTGCAGAGTGACACGTGCATTCTACGCTTCGTCACATATCTGCAAAGTGAAATATCCTTTCATCCATTGATGAATCATTAGCGAGAAGAACTTCTTACTCCAATTAGAGCTATCTTTCTTTATTGTCATCGCAATTTCAACATTTCTGTCACTCTCAAGGGCAATCAGTCTGTACTAGTATCCGGTGTAAATTCAAGTTTTACCTGATGGTGTCAACTGAAACCACCACCGTAGTGTAAATGATCAGTTGAATAATTTTTGAAAGCAATAAGACGTCATTTGCGATCACGACTGATTGTTTTCATTAAAACAGAACGTAATAAATGTCGTCGTGACGTAATGCCTTATGTTAATTTCATACACTCCCAAGCTTCAACTTTTTTCGTTTGTGATGCAATAGTTAACTTTTTTGGTATTATTGTGGTATGAATGAACAACAGTGGACTCAATTAATTAATTTACCTTTGTTTCTCATTCTCTTGCAAAAGTCAGTTCCTTTCATGCAATTCGTTATTGAGTCCATTTTATTTTACGGTATAATAATTAAGTTTTATTCATATTGTTGTAGTATAAACTAACAACAGTGGCACCAAAGGCTATACTTTTGTTTCTATCCTCTTTCGATGAACTGCGTTACAGAGGTGATTGGAGTTCAAGGTTGGAATATATCAGAAACATTATTTACGTGAAGGTGAGATAGTTTCATATTTACAGTGAGTTCTGGAGGAGGAGTAGACGTAGGTTCCCTGAAATTATAAGATTCGTGAAGTTAGTCGAGAAGTCGATACTTTCTGTACATTTACAGATTGATAAATTTGCATTTGTTTCTGCTGCATGGGATTTCATAGAAAACTCCACAATGTGTTACAAACCTGGATCTGACGTAACGTTAGGCCAACAACTCCTCCCAAGTAAGACTAGCTCTCCGTTCACACACTTCGTGGCTTCGAAGCAAGACAAGTATGAAAAATTCTGATTAGCTGTGGTTATTGATATTAAGAACACTCTCAATGGTTTCCCTTATGTTGGTAAGGATATCGCATGATCCCAAGACGAAGGGGTTTCTGATTATGCAGTGATGCGTCTTATGTAACCATTTCCATCCAAAGGCAGAAACGTCATTATAATTATTACTTTACTTCCCTCAACCTTGCCAAACTGAAAGATGAATAGAAATACATCCTGCTCAAATAATTTGAACTGATTATATTTCCCTAACAGTCTATCAAGGAAAGAAAGTAAAAACTGTACTAGTTCCCTTCATCCTAGTGTAACCATAAATAAAAGCGAGGTAAACATTCCAGAATCTGTAACACAGTACACAAAACAGCCAGGCAATATTCAGTGAAGACTCCCACAGCAAGATGACAAATACATTCCTACTACAATACTCTTGACCTAGCAGGAATAAATGCATGTGTAGTATTCGGGTCTGTTGCTGGCAAAATATCAAAAGAAAACATGTCATTCACCGATTTGCAGTGGAATTACACCCTGGCTGTGTGAGGAGGCGCTAACGTCATAGGACCACAGAACCACAGATAATAAGAAAAAAAATGTAAATATAAATGCAGACGAAATAGTACAGGCACGTCTTAAATGACAAGTTCTTAAATTCTGGAAGTGTACTAAAACAACTTCGAAGTGAACTGTCGTAAGTAGATGATTCATGGAAAATACACAAAAAACTACAAAAGTGTCAATTGCGTAGAAGTATGGACTAGCTAAAATTGGTGTAAAAACTAATAATTCCATTTTGATGCATTAAAACTAACTAAACCTCTTCACTTGCTTCCTATTGTTTGGGTCTTACGGGTTTCAGTGAATTTAGGATATTTTTAATACCTGATGTTATTCTGTTGCATTTTATTTACTGTTCTGTAGCTTAAATGACATATAAATCACATAAAAACATTAAAATATAATAGCTGTACACAATTTTGAAATTATAATTCAGAACATTGGGTCAGAATGACCCATCTGGCCATTAGAGATAGCACGGAAAGATTGGACGTACTAGTGTTGAAAGCAGATCCATGATTGATTTTTCACTTTCCTCTCTGTCGATTGTGATACGTTGGTCTTCCAGCATGAGGGACTGCTCTTCTCTTGAGATTCCTGGTTCTTTACAGAAAGGAGATCTCCACTTGGTTCTGTGTTATTCAGATTTGTTTGACCACACTGAAAGCTCGTGCAACACCTAAGCCTTTCGTCATATGATGGCTCATCCCGTCGATACAGCATGTACTGTTGCAGCGCTGTTCTTGCTTATGTGCGGAAACTGAATCACTGCACAGTTCTCCGCACTACCAATGGGCTGTGTCGTTATGTTTTGGCCCATCTGGAGGCGTCGTACGGTACTGTGACGGCAGGATTTTGTTGTGTAACAATATTTTGGACTTGTACCTTTAAACAAAGTAATTCCCTAATTTTATTTTTTCGAGGAGATAGTTAAAACGTTATCCCTCTTACTTCCACAACGAAAAGCACTCATTAGATGCCAATAATGATAACCTTTTCAAACGCATGTGTTGTTGTGTCTTCAGTCTGAAGAGTGGTTTGATGCAGCTCTCCACGTTTGTCTATCCTGTGAATTTTTACCTCTGCTTAAATACTCAACCAACAGGATAGTAACAGCTAAAATTTCACTACTCAAGAGGGCCCCATGAAAAACGAGTGATCATAGAACAATGAAACTTTGTGGAAACATTTCAAAGGACACACGGAAGAGAAATAACGAACGCATCATCGGAACAGACACATGTTAATTTCCAGGTGAGAGAATAATATTAGTTAACTGCGGACCGTATTTATGCTACGGTCGCAGGTTCGAATCCTGTCTCGGGCATGGATGTGTGTGATGTCCTTAGGTTAGTTAGGTTTAAGTAGTTCTAAGTTCTAGGGGACTGATAACCACAGTAGTTAAGTCCTATAGTGCTCAGAGCCTTTTGAACCATTCGGACCGTATTTAACTTCCAGGCTACAAACGTTGCTCAATACGACGACCATCTGCATCCAAGACAACCTGGAACCGCATTAGAGATACCGTTTCACAACTGTTCGCAGCAGTTTTCGAACAGTGGACCACGCAATGGTCAGCTTGTGCACTCCTTGAACGTCGCACATTACGTCCAGCATTCTCAGCCATGGAAACAGTAAATACTTAAACAATTTATGGTGCGATCAGTCGTCGGTCCCCCCCCAGGAGCAGTTCCGAAATCGGCACTTAATTCGAACTTCCGAATCAAGTTTTTCAACCTCGGTGTGGAAAGAAGATCTCTCCGTATTCCTTCATGCGTCGATACTCGCGAAGAGCAGCAGCTCTGTTGCTGTTGTTTTGATAAAACAGCTTTATGATTAAAGCCCTGCTTACCGTGTCTAGAACTATGTTGACTCTTTGCAACTATAAAGAAAATGGTGCAAATGGCTCTGAGCACTATGGGACTTAACATCTGAGGTCATCAGTCCCCTAGACTTAGAACTACTTTAACTAACCTAAGGACATCTCACACACAAATGCCCGAGGCGGGATTCGAACCTGCGACCGTAGCGGTCGCGCGGTTCCAGACTGAGGCGCCAAGAACCGCTCGGCCACACCGACCGGCTTTGCAATTCTAGCCCACACTGATGCTTGTGTTTCAGCCCTACGTCGCGATACAGGTAGCGGTGCCTAACTCTCAAGTTATGACACTAACAGTACCAATTACGCAAATCCTCCAGCAGACAGTCCGAACGTCATTCCTATAAAGTAGCCACCCATACGGTAAATAGTTTACCGTCTACATCGGCTCAAGTAGGGAATGTTGAATAATAACCAGGCTGTACATCCACCTAAGTCTGCATTCTCTATTCATTTCTCCGTCTCCCTCTACAGCTTCCACCCACCATACATCCCTTCACTACCAAACCGAGTATTTCTTGCTGTCTTGGGATTTCTCCTCTCAGACACCCCGTATTTTAGTACATTTGTCCCACAAATTTTTTTTGTTTCACAAAATCAGTTCAATACCCTTTCATTAGTTATTCGATCTACACATCCTCAGCACTCTTCTTTAACACAACATTTCAAAAGATTTCATTCTTTTATTTTCTGGAGTGCTTATCGTCTATGTTTCATTTCCGTCCCATGCTACACTCCAGACAAAAACTCTAAGAAAAGTCCTCCTGGCATTTAAATGTGTTTTAGCTACTAACGATTTCCTCTTTTTCAGAAATGGTGTACTACCACAGCCAGTCCACAGTTTATACCCTCTCCTTCGGGCATTATTTTGCTCCCCAAATACTCATGTACTACTTTTAATGCCTGATTCCCTCATTCGACTAAATACAGTTACACTCGTTTTACTTTTGCTGATGTTCAAATAGTTCAAATGGCTCTGAGCACTATGGGACTTAACTGCTGAGATCATCAGTCCCCTAGAACTTAGAACTACTTAAACCTAACTAACCTAAGGACATCAGACACATCTATATCACACTGGACTCGCATTCGGGAGGACGACGGTCCAATCCCGCGTCCGGGCATCCTGATTTAGGTTTTCTGTGATTTCCCTAAATCACTATAGGCAAATGCCGGGATGGTTCCTTTCAAAGGGCACGGCCGACTTCCTTCCCCATCCTTCCCTAATCCTATGAGACCGCTGACCTCGTTGTCTGGTGTCCTTCCCCAAACAACCCAACCCTTCTACCTGATAGGGATCCCAGATACATCAATGCCCGAGGCAGGATTCGAACCTGCGATCGCAGCGGTCGCGCGGTTCCAGACTGTAGCGCCTGGAACCGCTCGTCCACCACGGCCGGTGCTAATGTTCGTTTTGTTATCTCTTTTTAAGGCACTGTCTTCGAAGTTCTTTGGCGTCACTGTCTGAATTACGATGTCGTCGGCAGACTTCAGACTTTCAATTTCTTCTCCCTGAAACTCTCTTTCCAAATTTAGGTTTCCTTTCCTGCTTGCTCAATGTACAGACTGAATGATATTCGGGATATTCTACAATCTTGTTCCAGTTACTTGTCAATCAGCGGTTCTCTGTCAAGTCCCTCGCCTCTTAAAACAGCATTGTACCTTCCGTAGAAGTTCAAGTAAACTTTTGCTCCGTACTACCTTGAAGCCTATTTATTAACCATAAATTTAGTTCTTTCATTGTCCAAATGCTCGAGTTCAGTGCTCGTTTTGTCGCACAGAGTCCTGGCTCAGCGACGACTCACCACACGCCGTGGAGCACGACAGCTACGGCGGCGAGGCGCACCCCGGGCACGGCTGGAGCGAAGAGTACGCCCTGCACGCCAGCAGCTACCACCCCCTCGAGTGGTCGCCGCACGCGGGCGGCGGCTGGCGGACCTGGAGCACGGAACAGCGCGCACTCGAGGACCGCAGGCGGCGCGCTGGGGCGCCACAGCCTGTCCGCAGAGCCAGCGGCACCGGCACGGGTGGTCAAGCGCTCGCGTATCGCTACTGGATCCCGCGAGCCAAACCTACAACCAAAGACTCTGCCCTGCTAATTGGCTGAATCGTCTGACTCTTGGGCAGTAAACAGGCTCTGATGTTACTACAATGGTGGGCAGCTGGGAGGCTGAGTTGAAAAATGTTGCGCCACTAACTGTTACAGTATTATTACTTACTTCTGTTGAAAGCATACTTCTCTTGCGTTGTTGGACGTAGTTTCTAGTACAGATTTGCACCGGACTCCCGGCACTATAGCCTAACTACAAAGTACGAGGTGTTACCTAAAATTTCAGAGAAGGTGAATATTGTGCCCGATCAGCGGTACGAACTTCAGCCGCTAGGTGCCTCTTGCCTGCTTCAGCTGTCAGTCTTCAACGTGGCCTCATTGTGAGTGCGTCGGCGTGATTTCTCTTCACCGTGTTCTGCTGCTGTGGCGCAGCAATCAATGGTAGTGATAAGTGGCTAGGTGTTGTGGGGCTGTAAACCCCCAACCTAGCTAATCTCTAAAGGATATAAAAGAATAATAATAAAAGAAGACGTCTGGGCACAAGCTCAAGACACTGTTACCTAAATAAACATAAATAACAAAAGAAGTTATCCAAAATCTGAGGCTAATTCTACAAACCAAAACTTAAAAGTAGCAATAAATTCTATAACAGCACATAAAGAACGTCCACACCATATTGAAATATGGCGAAAGGTATACTACTTCACTGAAGGCAAAAATACTAGGCCACAGACTAATTATGAGAAAAGTTAACCAACTTAAATATAGCCTAACACTAGCATAAGAACACGCCCCCAAGATCTAATTCAACGTAGCACCTTCCATGACTGCAACTTGTTTCAGGCAAAAGCAACTCCAATTTACAGTGCCCAGGAATACACCGAAGTCTACAATTGCTAGCAAAACTTAAATGCGAATCACAGTCAGAGCACACTTGACTGCGGAACCGATATTCTCCTCGAGCGCGACGACTCACCACACGCCGTGGAGAACGACAGCTACGGCGAATCTAACCATACAACTAATCGAAGGTTTGGCCGAGTCGGAAAATAAATTAATTTGATCACAGACCAAAAACTCATAAAAATGCATACGTTGTGATATCGTTCATAGGGGGAGGAATGCGATGTAATTATTAGTATTGCCCATGCATTGATCACGAGAATCAAACTGGAGCTGTGCGTAAGGAAACGAGTTGGATGTGCTAACGGGAAAGCTACGAGGTGAGTGGCTTAGGTGCAAAAAAGTAACCTCGGAATACAAGAGAAAGTTGTGTATAAAATCATTTATTCTTAAGATATGGATGTGAGGCATGTACACAATTCCTGATAACATTAATTCCTAAAACATTAAAGAAAAGCATCGATACATTCACCGTTATAATCTACACCTAAAAGCACTGGTGTGAATCATTCATACAACTGCTGTTGCCTGATGACTGATCGCAATAACTCGTGGAACAGTACAGCCCAACAAACTCTCATGTTCAACCACGTGGGTGGCTCCCCACGGACGAAAGATACATAAAGCAAGGAAAATTTACGAGAAGGCAAAGCTATCAATATTTAGAAAAATGAAACCTTATACAAGCACAGCTGAAGGCAAACAGACATTCATACAGAAGCAAGTGCTCACTTCTTATCGAAACCTTTGTGTGGCGCTCTTCCGGCGGATCCAAGTCTGCTATAGAACTTTACTAAAAGAAAAATCTGCCAAAGTTCTGCATTCCTTGCTGTGGATCGAAACTTTACATGGAGATGCATGACAATCATCTTAAATACGTTCAAGACGTTCCTCCGAAAATTTTGTTAACATACTAACAGTACTGGATATCTTTTCTGCTGAAAGTTCACAGTCATCACCTCTCTGAGGTGTACTGATTTCGCCATTGGCACTAGTACAACAATCTGGAAAACTGTTAATCGCGTTATCGTCTACAAAGTCATTTTCTTTATCAACGGTCCTATCCACTGTAACTTCAGTTGAGAATTCAAATGAATATTTACGTTTTTGAATAATCAGATCCATCTAACACATTTTGTAAGTGTCATTATCCTGTTCTACACCGTCTTCCGTCGACTAAAGCCTTCTTAACGTGGGTGTCACAACATTTAAAACGTTCCAAACATTGATGGATCCGGTCATTTTTGCTATAGATGTATAACCATACGAAACGCGTGTACTAAACACACAAACAACATGCTGAGGTAACTGGTTGACTAATGGGTTAACCCTTTCTCTCGCCTCCCTCCACTGACACTGCAAGCGCTGCTGTGTACAAACCAAGAGCAACACAGACACACACCGTGGCAGGTGTGGTTAGAAATGTGATATGGGACTGTGGGTATGGGTAACATGGGTATGTGCTGAAACAAAAATTCCTGTTGGAGCCGAGAGACATCCTTTGTCAGCTCCGCTGCTGCCCGATCAGCTGCGGACCGCCACACTGCACTCGCTGTCCCAAGCTCATTTCACACGGGGCCGCTCACCTGTATTGTCAGCTTGCTGACCGTTATTCGCATTTCCAGACGTGCACTCCAGGTTCAGGCGGTGTCTCCGACAACTCTGGGAAGCATCCACTCCTGGACGAAGCCAACACCAGATGCCCCGTCGTCCTTGAAGCGACCCTGCTCTCCAAGTGTTGTCCTGTAGCTGACTGATTACGACTGGAGGATGGCCGATATTGTTCAGTGCACTGAAATATGAACTGTCTTGAAAGACTAAACAGTGTGATGGCGTAAGCTTTTGATTATTTAGTCTGAGTTAATAAACGGTGATCCGCTATTTGGAAAATAGTCATACAGACATCATCGTTGAAACTGCAAAATCTTTAAGTGCTATAGTTACCAACCCGAGATATCCCGTCTTGCATCCTATTTAGAAACGTTTCAAGTTTTTGCAGTGTTTTTAGCCACGGAACGCCATGCTGGAACAGCCACTTAGAGGTTATTTGAAATTTTGCAATCTATTTGCTAGTTTATGTGCTACCCACAGCCATTTTTTGTGGCCCAGTGGTCTCCAAGAGACAGCAGCATCGTGATCACAACAAAGATCCTTCTCGATCGCATTGCATCACCGGGTAAGGCAAATTTGCGATACTGAATTTATTATCCATCCTCCATCTTTATTGTTACATCGTGTGCAAAACAAAATTAGCACAAAGTGAAGTCAACAAAGACGGGGTAACACTGTTAGCATTTCCTTAAGAAAATAATTAACAGTAACCGTAGTACATCAGTTATATTTGCAATAACAAAACTCGCTCTCTCTTTCTCTTTCTCTTTCTCTCTCTCTCTCTCTCTCTCTCTCTCTGTCTCTCTCTCTCTCTCTCTCTCTCTCTCTCTCTCTCTCTCTCTCTCTCTCTCTCTAACACACACACACACACACACACACACACACACACACACACACACACACACAGATAAAATATTCTATCATTATATAAAGAACAGTCAAATGAAAATGATACAAATGCAACTCTTCACTTTGTACAGTGACAATTACACATCTCTACAGCACATATACACTGCTCATATACACCAATTACTGTTTGGCTGAATCATTGCAATATAAATACATTATTCACACACAGCCATCAGTATTTGACTGGGACATCGTTCTCAAAGGACGAGTAAGTTCCCTATCCCTCGGTTTCCGCCAAGGTCTTAGGTGGCGCATGGTGGCACGGGAACTCTCATTTCTTCCCAATTGGAATCCCTCATCTTCCCCACAATCAACTTGTCTGCGACTCTTCAATAGAGTGGATCTCGAACAGCCCGCTCCACTCTTAGAAGTGGATAACGGACCTATGTAGACGGTAAATGCCTTCGTGGAAAAATGTTTGGAGTTTTCCGGGAACCATGCTTGTACCTAGCTGAGCACTTCGTCGTCAAAAGGAAGTCGACAGCCACGAACGTCCTTATTCAGGGCTCCAAACATATGGAAGTCGCTTGGGGAGAGATGGGGACTGCATGGAGGATGTTTAAGGTCTTCTCTGTAAGACTTCCATGTTGTAGTCGAAACAACAGGCACGCCAGCTGCTCCGGGAAGGTCATGATGATCTTTGCCTTTGATTGCAACGGCCCGTTTTTTATTTTCTGGAACACGGTTCCGTAATTAACTTACAGCGGTGCGCGATCACATTGCTAAATCTGAAGTGCGCCATCAAGTCCAAACGTGTCCGTAGATTTGCCTCGCATGATACGTTGCACGCCTTGGAACAAAGATAGTACTACCGTGAGCCACCACGAACATTTTTTCACCTAGGCACTGATCGTCTTGTCTCACAATGGGGTAAATGTAATAACAGTTATTGCGATTAGGAAATAATAAACAGTTTGCTATTTTTTTTCCATCTGTCTCGTTTGCGTTTGATTGCCCCTTAATGGAAAATAGCCGAAACTGTATTAATATGGAGCTGGAATACGTGCAAGAGCTTTTTGATATCAGGCACTTTGATGCCCTCAGACGATATTAGTATTAACAGCAGAATTGTTTACAAAAGGGACAAATGTTCGCTGACAGTTACTGTCTGATTGGCACTCGCAAGTGCTTTCTGTAAGTGTCTGAGTGTCTTCCGAGATAAGTTGTCGGAAGCTTTTACGTACAGTGGAGTGAGAGTTTCTGTGAGAGCTGAGATATCACTTTCGCCGATTGTTTTCGTTCTGTGCGTGAGGGAAGAGTTTATGATGGAAGAGCATCAAGCTGCAGCAGCACCTTTAATGTTTCTAGTGGCAAAATAAAAACGTAAACGACCATGTTCGTGTTGGATAAGGGAATTGATTGGGTGGTTCAATCATGTTTCAGCATGCAACAATCTCGCTGCAGACCTTGTGATGGAAAACCACAAAAATATCGAAATTTTACGAGAACGACAGCGATGGAGATGGATGAGATGCTCCTTATAACTGTATCCAAAACTGACAAGCAGGACACTAATATGTGTAAATCCATTACTATTAAAGAGAGATTGCTCGTGATGCTAAGATTTCTAGCATCATTTACTTTTTATTCTTTTTAATATTAGGTAAAATAACAGTTAGACGAAATAACGCAAATTCCAGAAGGTCTGTTCTTTAACACACACAAAATCCAATGTCCCAATTGACTGACTCAATGACTTATCATCGCCCAGTCAAACCACTAAGAACGGAAACTTTAAATTTGCAAACTGTGCTGATCTGATACTGAAGGCGTCGTTGAAGATGGAATTTTCTGAAATTTCACTCGTGGTAGGGTGAAATATGGATGGAATTTTTTTGAAAAATGTCGCTATTGAGACAATTTTGAAGCTACACCTGCGAAAATTGGTATCTGTTTTCCCGGTAGAAATACGTGTTTCGGCAACTCCTCCCCCCCCCGCCCCCCTCTGGAGGGAAAACATTGGGTGAATTTTTTAAAATAAAATCTTCTTGAAGAACTAAAGTATATTTATAGCTACATCTATGAAAATTGCTATTAGATTTCTCGGTTACAAAATTCTCGGTTGAAAATTCAACCCCTAAGAGGGTTAAATAAGGGATGCAATGTTTTATGAAACTATTCTATTATGAAAATTTGAATTTGGCTTCTCCGTCAGAAATAAATAAATAAGTATTTTACTGTTTTTGGAAATTCAACCCCTGTCAGAGTTAAACAGAGCTTGAAAGTTTTTATGGAAATATTGCCTGATGCAAACATTTTTCAAGTTACGTCATTGAAAATTTGTAGCTGGCTTCTCTGTTAGAAATAGAAAAAAATACGCATTTCAATGTTCTTGTAAATTTCACCTTAAGGGGTGAAGTAACGGATGAAACGTTTTATGAAAAGTTTATTTCTGAGCTCTTTTTAAAGTTATATGTTAGAAAATTGGTATTTGGCTTCTCGGTCAGAAATAAAAAAATACGTGTTTCACTGTCTTTTGGAAATTCAGCCCCTAAGGGTGTGGGATAGGGCCAGACTGATTCATTGACTATTGATAGCACTAAACATCTATGGATAAAAACTTGATATTTGAAGAAGCTGTAATCTTACATTGTTAGCATTGTTTAAGAAGGGATTGTTCGGAATTCCACCCTTAAGGGGCGAAACAGTGGATCAAAGTCGTTTTTAAAATATTTCGATATACTGCACAGTGCAGTTCAATGCTACGCACAGTCTGTCCGATATAGAACTGTCCACACCCACAAGGTATTTTATATACTCCTGACGTTCTGAGGTCTACGTCGTCTTTCGTAGGCTTCAAGAGCTGAAAAAATTTTGCTGGAGCCCTGAAGACAGAATCGATTTTATGCCTGTTTAGGAGCCGGCTTATCTTTCCTGTTATTGAGCCACAGAACGGTAAGATAGCAAACTTCTTCGAGTCCACCTCGGAGTCTTTCTGATTACGTATTTTCGGAAAGATAGCTTGCGAAATCTGGCGGTTGTGTATAACACGAGAGATGTCTAGAATATGAGAGTTGTTTCGCCTACGGTACCCAGTAAATCAGTGGTAGCAGAGCATCCATTAGAAAACGGTCGCCGGCAGGTGTGGCCGAGCGGTTCGAGGCGCTTCAGTCTGGAACCGCGCGACCGCTGCGGTTGCAGGTTCGAATCCTGCCTCGGGCATGGATGTATGTGATGTTAGTTAGGTTTAAGTAGTTCTAAGTTCTAGGGGACTTATGACCTCAGATGTTAAGTCCCATAGTGCTCAGAGCCATTTTTGAGAAAACGGTCATCGTATTGCATTCGAACGAGACATCTACTACCACACATACTAACAGTTTTTGTGATAGCATAATAAAAGAAGTGATCGAAATAAAAATTTGTGACAACACGCGCAATAAATACGGCAGCGTGCAGTTTAACACAGCATGGGGCCCGACCATCGGAAGGCTGAAGGGGGCGCGGTGAGCGCCTAAAGCAAACATCACCATATATGGTGCCGGAGCGGGTACCAATGACGTCATGAAAGGTAGCGTGGCTATATAAGGACGGCAGCAGCGACTAGAAGACAGTCACCACTTGATCAAGGCCGAGGAGCACTCGGCACAAAGCTCATGGATTTTAAACCACTTGACGCGGCTGGAAGCCCGAGAAACTTTCGTTAATAATGATAATACTCTGAACAAGTGAATTAGCGGCCTCAGCTCAATCAGGCTGTTACAGTTTCGTAGAAAACAAAAGCGCCCATCAAAAATAAGTTCTTAATGTTAAACCAAATACGGTATTGCCAGTGGATAGGATACAATTTTTTAACACGATTGAATTCCGACGGCCAATAAGAATGTTTGAAAGAAGTGAGACTTCTCAAAATGTTAAACATACAAAGAGCAGTGATTACTCTGGCGTCGGCAAATGCAGTAATATACCAAAAGCCACTTCCCGATGGTGCTAGCAAAGATTTTCACAAATAGCTTTAGCAAAAGGATTTGACATTAACAACCGTTAATAATTAAGCTTAATATGAATTATTCAGATTATTAAAAAGTTGTAAAATTAACTATGAGCACTACTATATAATACAACAAGGATCACCTGTCAGCACGACAGTGAAATTAAAACAGAACCGCTTTGAGAAAACTAAATCAAGTTAATGCTCAATTAGAGGGATTAACTGTTGAAACTGTTAATGGCAGTCTATATGCAGTTATACATACACGAAATACATCAGTTTAAGCCCGCTGGGGCAACATGGGGAGACAAAAACGCAGTGCAATGATAGCGTAAGAGGAGAACCCACCCGAAAGCAGTAGAACAGTGAGCAACTTAAAGTGCATACATGAAATTAGCTTACCAAAATGACAAAAGATACCTCTGTCCTTTGGTATACAAAGAACTGCCTTTCCATATTTTTTATTTTATTTTAGAACTATGAACTTTGTTCCAATCAGAGGCACAGAGAACAATACAGAAAGGCCCATTTCTGGGGTCCCTCTTGAATTCAGTACAATAACAACTATGAAATGACAATTAGTTCCCCTATAATACTGAAACTGCATTAATACCAGTGAAACTTAAATAATAAAACAATGCATCATTGAGTGGGGCAAGATAGGCAGGCACAAGAGAAACAAACGTCAAGAAAGTTTAGGAGCAATTACTGGAGTTTGCAGCCCTCTAGACAATATAAAAACGCGGAACTTGCACAGACACTACCATGCCACACTACTCAGCAGTATGACAAAAGAATGCTAAAACTGCCAATAGTAAATTTAATGATTTAGCCTATGTTCACCTCAAATCAAATAGAGGTAGCCCAGTACAAAATTAAACTAACACATACACACCCCACAGTATTTCAAGCTAGCCACAGGAAAATCACTTCCGAGTTAGAAATGTAACCATGATGCCCGGGGCCGCAATACTCGTTTAGCAGGTTCAAAATTGCTGCCTTAAGCTGGACATGAGCGCTCACCATAAAGTCCACAGTCCTGAGGTGAGACGAATTCCCCAAGTCAACTATGCTTCATTGAAATGGTTGAGTGGCTGAAAGTACGAATTCCTATCGGTATCTCGGTGCCTGTAACACATCCCCTAAACCAGGCTGCCAACTTCACGCAATGTTCAGCCCACGGAAGTCTCCACAGGTTCTCGGCATCAGTGGACTCTTCTACCGATAAGACAAGACTTCACAAGTACGTCGTACACGTCCATATATTGCAGCTCGGCGCCGCCTCCTCCCTGCCCCCTAGCGGGAGCGCATCCTCCAGTTACCCAGCAACCGGTCACAGATATTCGCCGTGACTGCTGTCGATATAAGTGAGCAGCCCCATATTGAGTGCGCACGGCTCAAGATGTATTACTTGAAGTTAAATGGCAATTTTCCGAGTTCGAAAACGATTACTTTCAAACATAACTTCTCTTGTTGCTCTGTGTTAATAAATGCGTATTAGAAAACTACTTTGCCTTATTCTTTAAACTGTGGATATTCTGGCAAATTTGTTCTTTGGGGATGTTAAAAATTGTAATCAATTCAGCTAACAAATTTTGCTTCTCACCTCGGTTCCTGTAGTCCAGTAACTATATATCCCATAAAGCTGGCCCTTCCTCATACAGATCAATCAAAGGTACTACTTCTTCCTAAGCTCATATCCTGGCAACTACCTTCACTGAAATTTCCTGGCAGATTAAAACTGTGTGCCGGACCGAGACTCGAACTCGGGACCTTTGCCTTTCGCAGGCAAGTTTGGAAGATAGGAGACGAGGTACTGGCAGAATTGAAGCTGTGAGGACGGGTCGTGAGTCGTGCTTGGGCAGCTCAGAGGGGAAGCCGTCACGGTAGCTCAGCGTGCTCGGTCAGAGAGCTAGCTGCTCTCTGTAATAAAAAAAAATATAAAAAAATAAAAAAAACTGAGTAAAAGGATCAACAACGAACTTCAACGTATGTCATGTGACGTCCGCTACGAGCAAATGCAGAGAACCATAACGAAGAAAATTAAAAAAAAAAAAAAGATGGTAGAGCACTTGCCCGCGAAAGGGAAAGGTCCTGAGTCTCGGTCCAGCACACAGGTTTAATCTGACAGAAAGTTTCAGATCAGCGAACACTCCGCTGCGGAGTGAAAATCTCATTCTGGCTAACTACCTTCACTACTTTTCTTTTTGCTGACACATAGCTGACATTCACATCAGGTGATTATCCATTGTGGCAGCGGTATCAACTGTCCCGATACTGCGGCATACGTTTGTGGAGCGGTTAGTTGCAGTATATACTTGTATGTGTCACAATGGACAACGCGCTGATCTATCAATCACATTAACATAGGATGGAGTCTTCTTGGCAAGAAAAAAAAATTATTTTTTCATTTATTAATTCTATATAGCCTACCACGTTGTTATACGTTCTCTGCTGTAATACATTTCTTGAGTCATGAACTTTTTAAGTAGCCTAGCTGCTCGTGCTGTTCACGTAGCAGCTAAAACGGGCGATTTCTTCACTCAGAAACATGCTACGTCCACAAATTATGGCTCGAAACACGCAATTTCGAGATTACGTCCAATTAATTTGTGCATGAGTACAGCAAAATACATTAACAAGATGTGACGTTTGAGAAATTGTTAAATACAACACAAATTAAGGTTGCAGTATGACAGCTCTCCCGAAAATACCGATATAGTTTTCAGGGTTCCGTACAGAAGTCTGTGTAAATGGAACCCTAAGGATCACTTTGTTGCCCCGTTTGTCTGTTTAATTGTCTGTCTGACTGTTACAAATCCATTTTATACGGAACGAGTAGACGCATCGACTTGAAAATCATGTCATTTACTAAGGTCTTTGCTCTCTTGTTGGTGTAGAAAATTGAAGCTTGTAACTTAGTTCAATCTCATATTTGATGCTCGCAAAGTCACTCACACAAAACCTACAGGATATTTCACGTTAACCTAAAACCATGGAATTAGGCACGAAGCAAGATTTCACACGAGCAAAGGAAAATATTCCAAAATTGATAATTTGTAGTTAATATGATGGAAAAAGTATACCTTTCTTGAATACTGGTGTGACCTGTCCCACTTTCCAGTCTTTGGGTATGGTTCTTTCGTCGAGCGAACGGTTGTATATTATTGTTAAGTATGGAGCTATTGTATCAGCATCTGTAAAAGGAACCTAACTGGTATACAGTTTGGATCGGAAGACTTGCTTTTGTAAAGTGATTTAAGTTACTTCACTACTCCGAGGGTATCTAGTTCTATTTCACTCATGTTGGCAGCTGTTCTTGTTTTGAATTCTGTTATATTGATATCGATAACACGCAATATCGTCGATTCCCGGGATGGACTAACTAATCATGTACATAATTTTGTACGGAACCATTGGCGCGGGAGTCCTACTCGCACTTATCCGGCTTTTTATTATTGCCTGAGAGCTATGGCAGCAGATGGACGCTGCCGTGCAGGGCACGGTTATTTGAGGTCCTGCCCCACTCTCTGACACTGTCGGAAAGTTGTCTCTCGGTGCCATTACATGGTATTACTTGCAGAAGCTCGCTGAGAAAAACTGTCTCGTACACAACTAGCTTTAGAGTTTGTGCACGAAGTATAGTATTTTCTCGTTACATTAGACCCCAAATTAGTTTATCATTTACTGAAACAATTTGTCATGACATATGAAAAATATGAGGTAATCAGAAATAGGGTAGAAGCCATCAGAAACGGACTACGGCAGTAGGACATAAAATCAGTAACATTAATCAGCATCTACAAAAAGGATCAAAGAACGTTGTCGTATGTGACATGAGAAGTTTGAGTGGAACTACGAGAAAACGGAATTAAACAGCCTAGAATTCAGAACACTGGGGTCTGCATGCCCGTGTAAGCTTGAACTTAACATGTTATGAAAATAAGTTTACGGGATCTGTATTAGACAGATACATTCTGCTTTTTGTTATATAACGTTTTTGTATGTTTTGTATGTTAGAACCTTTGAAACTGGCGTAATGTCGAAACGAATACTGTGGTGAAGAGAAACAGAATTATTAAATTCCACCTCAAGCAATTTGTGGACAGATTGAAGTCAAACATGCCAGCGCTTTCGAACGAGGATAATACAACAGATGTCGCGTCTGCTTTCAGAAATTTACGGGAAACTACTGGTCAACAGAAAGTCAGTTTAGAAAACTAAACCATACTGACCAGTTCAGAATAACGAAATAAAATTTAAAGTGCTATAGAAGAAATTGACGAAAGATGTGTAGGAGGTAGCGGGAGGACTTCTTTAGAAGGATGAAGAAAGTTTCAAGAGGAAAGTATGGCGTGTGAAATCAAACTTTCACAGTTAAACTCCATCTGAAACACGCTTGAATTACATGAATGGTTCAATGTGAAAGAATAATAGCGTTGGACGAAGAGGGCACTGTGGGAAGATCGAAGAATACCCAACAACAGAGACAACAATGGAAGCGTAGTAGAAGGAGAAGAGAGGGGAAGGGATCAAAACCCGACCTGAATGGGAAACTAAGAAATGCCTATGTGACGGTCCGCACTCCCACTAAGTGGTAGTGAGTGCTACTGTTTGGCACAGACAGCGAAGACCACGTGGCTTATTGCGACACTAAAAACAGATGTGGTTGCAAAACCGGAGTGGTTCAAAGTTTTGCAATTGGCGACTGGCACCTTTCGGTGACTGGGAATACGCAGGGTATAAGTGAGCACCATGAGGCAAGCAGGTTGGTGTAAGACGCAAGAGTGTTTGCATTTAACTGGGTTTAGGACGCTATGGTGTCCTGATCGGCTTGGTGTAACGGCGGTAGAGATTGCCATATATCGGAGTCTCGCAAAGGTGCTAACGACTCCGCCTTCGGGAAGGGGCTAGCACATCTGCAGTGCACAGCTCCGCACCACAGTCATTCATACGGTGAGCTGACATTGAGGTGACAGAAGTCTGGGACAGCAATATGCACATACACAAGTGGTGGTAGAAACGCATACTCAAACCATAAAGCGCAGTGCATTGATAGAGCTCTCATATGTACTCAGGTGATTCATATGAAAAGGATTCCGATGTGAGCATGGCCGCACGACAGGACTCAACAGACATTGAACACAGAATGTAAATTAGATCTAGACCTATGGGACATTCCATTTTGTAAATCGTTCGGGAATTCAATATTCCGTGATCCACAGTGTGAAGAGTGTGCATTACCTCTCACTGCGGAGAACGCAATGGCCGACGGCCTTCACTCAACGACCGAGAGCATTGGCTAACAGACAAGAAACATTGCGTGGAATGAAGACATCTACGTGGGACGTACGATGAACGTGTCCGTTAGGACAGTGCGGCGAAATGTGGCATTAATGCGCTGTGGTAGCAGACGACCAATGCGAGAGCCTCTGCTGACAGCACGACATCGCCCGCAGCGCCTCTACTGGGCTCGTGACCGTATCTGTTGGTCCCTAGACGACTAGAAATCCGTTGTCTAGTCAGATGTCAAGCTTTCGGTTGGTAATAGCTAATGATATAGTTGGAGTGTGGCCCAGAACCCCACGAAACCATGGAACCAAATTATCAACAAGGCACTGTGCAAGATGTTGGTGGCTCCACAATGGTGTGGGCTGTGTTTACATGGAATTGACTAGGTCCTCTGGTCCAACTTAATCGATTGATGCCTGGAAATAGTTATATTCGACTACATGAGACCATCTGCAGCAATTCATGGACCTCATGTTCCCAAAACGATGGAATTCTTGTGGATGACAATGTGCCATGCTGCTGGGCCACAATTATTCGTGATTGTTAGAAAAACCTTCTGGATAATCCGAGCAAATGATTTGTCCGCACAGATCGTCCGACACGAATCCCATCTAATATTTATGGGACATAATCGAGAGGTCAGTTTATGCACAAAATCCTGCACCGGCAAACCTACCGCAATTATGGCTGGCTCTATAGGAATCATGACACAGTATTTCTGCAGGGGATTGTGTAATGAATCTAGTCTTCTCAGAATTTTAATACGTCAAATGAAATGTTAGATTCCGTATAAATTGTGGGCAGACTTGAGATAGTTTTCATTAAATAATATGATGAACTGTGCACGTGGCCGTTTTCCGAAATGTTATGCCCGTTGGGCACTGGCATCCGACATTTCACCTGTGAACTGTTTCGAGATGAAGTACGACAGGAGAATCTTAAGAACCATATCAGATTATTTGTTGTTACAGATTGATAACTGTTGTCATAATATACGTGCTTTTGCATTTTCTAAGGTACAGAGATTTACGTTTCTCAGCAGCTAAAGAGAGTTTGAAATCTTTGAACTGTTTTGAAATCATATCAAGATCGGCCCGAAATTTTGTTCAGCTATTTTTATACTCAGTACTTCGTTACAAATAACTACGTCATCTGTCAAATGAGGTGATCATTAATATTGTGAGCCAGGTCGAAAGCATAGACGATGAGTAGCAAGGGTTTCTGGTTATACTTGAAGTTACTTTTACATCTGTAGACGACATTTCATCGAAAGTAAACTTTGGGTGCAGTGTTCTGTGTATGTGAGACGTATGCAACAAGAATATGCACCACACCTGAGGCATGTTTACGATGGAAAGCCTTACCATAGGTCTGATGCCGTTTGGTTTGCATTGGACTGCGCCACGTTCCATAATTAAGGACGCCGCGCAGTGTTTTTAAAACTCTGACAAGGGGCACTTACCTGCTGGGATATTTTGTACGTGATATCTCATGTACCCACTGCTACCGAATATCCACCAATCAAAAGACTCCTAAGTAAAAGTGAACCGCGTCATTGAGAAACAATAATAAAAAATCAACACTTCAACCACGACTTCGTTTCTTCGTAGCATCTAGCTGATTCCTTGACGCATGGACTTCATGATTTCACGTGGGCAGAGGTCTATCTGGTTTTGAGCAAGACTAATGTTTTGAAATGCGTGATGGCGGTACGGAAGTGCTCAGTCAATTCCAGATAACTCACTGTGTTCAAGCTCAGAATGTTTTAAGTTTGTTCAACCGGTGAATGTCAATGCTATTTGACATTTTTGAGGCCTGTACTTACTTCCAGTTACTGTAGACAGTTCGAGTTATGTAAGGATAATGTGGAAAAAGAAGGGGTCGCCGGCTGATGTGGCCGTGGGGTTCTAGGCGCTTCAGTCTATAACCGCGTGACCGCTATGGTCGCAAGTTCGAATCCTGCCTCGGGCATGGATGTGTGGTGTCCTTAGGTTGGTTAGGTTTAAGTAGTTCTAAGTTCTAGGGGACTGATGACCACAGATGTTAAGTCCCATAGTGCTCTGAGCCATTTGGAGGGGTCAACTCAGCCACAATCTAATAGGGATTACTAGGGGCAATGTAGGATTCTTCAGTTTTAGCTATTACAGCCGTTTCTCAACGCCGCAGCCCCTTGCCTGCTTAACTTCAGATTTCCCTTCATTACATAGGACAATAATATCCGTATCGTTCTTTAATTTATTGATTCTTAGAGAAAACTTTCTTTCAAAGTCGTCAGCAAAATCATACCGAGGGTATCGACCGAACGATAAGCATTTCCTTGTTTTTGTATTTTTTCACTAATTTTGAAGCATTTCAAACCTAGTACCAGCTCTATAAGGTTGAATAACTCGTTCATCTAATATAGTTCGACTTCTTTTTAATGCAGTAGGATCCTATTTATGATCAAAGATTTCTGCAATCAGCTGATAACATGGGTACAGCTACTAATAGTAAAGGACGTACCACAAAGCCGAACACAAGAACATTGCTCTTAAAATTTATTACTTATTAGCGATTAACATTACTTTTAGCTGTCTATATTTTCATGTTATGACTAGCATAATTTTACAGTGAGGCCCATACCATAAACCTTTTGTACACTCTTTGCAAGACCTCGATTGTTAAATTTTTGTGGCTAAAGGCAGATCTTCATCATCATACGCGGGGATTACATCAGTTTTGCTACGTAAGTAGATTTAATTCACAGTTTGAACAGTGATATCAGTAATTTTAAATTCAGATCGTTATAGGAAACTTGAGTGGTTCATGGTGTGGGTTCTTGTAGTCATGTCCTAGCTCATGAACCACGGGCAACGTATGAGTGGCCAAGTAAGTGGTCCCGACAGTCGGGATACCAATTACTTTGGAATAAGGCTGGGCACCTCGGACATATTCTGAGTCGTGGTCACCTTTGTGCTCATACGGCAAAGACTACCAAATCCACCGGTTAGTCCCTCAACCGTTAGGGGTAAAACTCAATGAGACTCGGGGCAAGTAAGGCTAGCAACCTGCTTTCCTGGTACTTTAAATATGATGCTGGCAACAATCAGAGCAAAATGCCTCGAACCTGTGGAAATGACGGAGTCCCACCTCTAACTGACAAACCAGGGACTCCTAAGATACGACTTGGCAAACAAATAATAATGCGATGGGGAGCTATTAATATCTGTGGGAACTACTCTGGGAAGAAGGTAGAGCTGGCAGAGGCTGCAAGTAAGATGAGGCTGGACGTTTTAGCTGTTAGTGACATTCGGGTAAGGGGAGAGAAAGAAGAGGAGGTGGGAGAATACAAGGTCTACCTGTCAGGAGTCAAAGCAGGAATAGCACAATGGGGTGTAGGGCTTTACATCAGGAAAGAAATGGAACCCAGCGTAGTTTCAATAAGGTATGTAAACGAATGACTGATGTGGATAGATTTGACAGTGTCTAGTAAGAAAATTAGGATTGTGTCAGTATATTCGCATTGTGAAGGGACAGATCAAGAAAAGATGGATAATTTTTATGAGGCACTCAGTGATGTAGTTGTTAGAGTAAAGGTCAAGGACAGTGTTCTGCTCATGGGTGATTTTAATGCCAGGATTGGAAATCGAACAGAAGGGTATGAAAAGTTTATGGGTAAATTTGGAGAGGATATGGAGGCAACAGGAACGGGAAACAACTCTTGGATTTCTGTACCAGTATGGGCTTAGTAATCACAAACTCTTTTTTAAACATAAGGACATTCACCGGTATACTTGGGAAGGCAGGGGAACCAGATCTGTCATTGACTATATAATAACAGATCAGGAATTCAGGAAGGCTGTGAGGGACACACGTGTATTCAGGGGATTCTTTGATGACACTGATCATTATTTAATCTGCAGTGAGATTGGGATTGCGAGGCCGGAAGTGCAGGAGGTCAGGTCCATATGTAGGAGGATAAGAGTGGAGAAACTTCAGGATAAGGAAATCAGGCACAAGTACATAACAGCGATCTCAGAAAGGTACCAGTTAGTTGAATGTAATCAATTACAGCCATTGGAAAAGGAATGGACAAGCTACAGGGACACAGTACTAGAAGTGGCTAAAGAATGTCTTGGAACAGTAGTGTGTAAAAG
This sequence comes from Schistocerca americana, assembly GCF_021461395.2. NCBI lineage: Eukaryota > Metazoa > Arthropoda > Insecta > Orthoptera > Acrididae > Schistocerca > Schistocerca americana. Next base: position 747,181,213 of record NC_060121.1, on the reverse strand, counting down.
TAGGATGAAGCAAACAGCTTGGTGGAATGACACAGTCAAGGCAGCTGTAAAAGGAAAAAGAAGGCGTATCAAAAATGGCTACATACTAGAACTCAGGTAGACAGAGAAAGTTATGTTGAATAAAAAACCAAAGCCAAACAGATAATTGCAGCATCCAAGAAGAAATCTTGGGAAGACTTTGGAAACAGGTTGGAGACTATGGGTCAAGCTGCTGGAAAACCATTCTGGAGTGTAATTAGCAGTCTTCGAAAGGGAGGTAAGAAGGAAATGACAAGTATTTTGGACAGGTCAGGAAAACTGCTGGTGAATCCTGTGGATGCCTTGGGCAGATGGAGGGAATATTTTGAAGAGTTGCTCAGTGTAGGTGAAAATACGATCAGTAATGTTTCATATTTCGAGGTGGAATGGGATAGGAATGATGATGGAAATAGGATCACATTTGAGGAAGTGGAGAAAATGGTTAATAGGTTGCAGTGCAATAAAGCAGCTGGGGTGGATGAAATTAAGTCGGAACTCATCAAATACAGTGGACACAGTGGAATGTCAGGTCTTAAATGGCTACACAGGATAATTGAAATGGCGTGGGAGTCAGGACAGGTTCCATCAGACTGGACAAAAGCTGTAATCACACCAACCTTAAAAATGGAAACAGAAAAGATGGTAACAACTACAGAGGTATCTCTTTAATCAGCGTTGTGGGTAAAATCTTCTCAGGTATTGTTGAAAAGAAAGTGCGAGTATTAGTTGAGGACCAATTGGATGAAAATCAGTGTGGGTTTAGGCCTTTTAGAGGTTGTCAGGACCAGATTTTTAGCTTACGGCAAATAATGGAGACGTGTTATGAGTGGAACAGGGAATTGTATCTATGCTTTATAGATCTAGAAAAGGCATATGACCGGGTTCCTAGGAGGAAGTTATTGTCTGTTCTACGGGATTATGGAATAGGAGGCAAACTTTTGCAAGCAATTAAAGGTCTTTACATGGATAGTCAGGCAGCAGTTAGAGTTGACGGTAAATTGAGTTCATGGTTCAGAGTAGTTTCAGGGGTAAGACAAGGCTGCAATCTGTCTCCACTGTTGTTCATATTATTTATGGGTCATATGTTGAAAACAATAGACTGGCTGGGTGAGATTAAGATGTGTGAACACAAAATAAGCAGTCTTGCATATGCGGATGACTTAGTTGTGATGGCAGATTCGATTGAAAGTTTGCAAAGCAATATTTCAGAGCTAGATCAGAAATGTAAGGATTATGGTATGAAGATTAGCATCTCCAAAACGAAAGTAATGTCAGTGGGAAAGAAATATAAACGGATTGAGTGCCAAATAGGAGGAATAAAGTTAGAACAGGTGGACGGTTTCAAGTACTTAGGATGCATATTCTCACAGGATGGCAACATTGTGAAAGTACTGGAAGCGAGGTGTAGCAAAGCCAATGCAGTGAGCGCTCAGCTACGATCTATTCTCTTCTGCAAGAAGGAAGTCAGTACAAAGACTAAGTTATCTGTGCACCGTTCAATCTTTCGACCATCTTTGTTGTATGGGAGCGAAAGCTGGGTGGATTCAGGTTACCCTATCAACAAGGTTGAGGTTACGGATATGAAAGTAGCTAGGATGATTGCAGGTACTAGTAGATGGGACCAATGGCAGGAGGGTGTCCACAACGAGGAAATCAAAGAGAAACTGGGAATGAACTCTATAGATGTAGCAGTCAGGGCGAACAGGCTTAGATGGTGGGGTCATGTTACACGCATGGGAGAAGCAAGGTTATCCAAGAGACTCATGGGTTCAGCAGTAGAGGGTAGGAGGAGTCGGGGAAGACCTAGGAGAAGGTACCTGGATTCGGTTAAGAATGATTTTGAAGTAATAGGTTTAACATCAGAAGAGGCACCAATGTTAGCACTGAATAGGGGATCATGGCGGAATTTTATAAGGGGGCTATGCTCCAGACTGAACGCTGAAAGGCATAATCAGTCTTAAATGATGATGATGATGATGACGATAGGAAACTTGATAATGGATGCTTGCCATTTGAATCAGGTCGTCAAAAAACTGTAAACATTTCAACGTAAACTAGCCCTAAAGGCTCAGCTTGATCGGAAAAATAGGAAAATAGAATGAAAAGAAGTGGCCAGTCACTGAATTTTAAAACGGCAATGACGACGAGACCTTAACGTTATCTAGCTGCGAAGAATCTATGGACACAATTGCTCATACACTGACAGTTTTACCTACGCGGAATGCGTCAGAAAGCATATTTTCGTGGTTCAACAAGAATCGCAAGTCCGCAAGAGGATACATAAACAGGGTGTACCAAAAGAACACTGACAACCTTTAGGCTTTTGGGACATGTTCCTTATACCAAAACAAGGAAAAAGTCCAGCAAACACTGGCTCTAAAATGCTTACCACACGATTTGTGAGCACTTGGCCATCTTCCATATTATGAAATACATCTCTTATACGTGAAGTTCTTTGCTTTCCATATTTTGAGAAGACGTAGTGTGGACTGTTAACAGGAGAAACAAAACTGGCATTCTACGGATCGGAGCGTAGAGTGTCAGATCCCTTAATCGGACAGGTAGGTAAGAATATTTAAAAAGGAAAATTAATAGGTTAAGGTTAGATATAGAGAGAATTAGTGAAGTTTGGTGGCAGGAGGAAGAAGAGTTACGGTCCGGTAAATACAGGGTTATAAATTCAAAATGAAATAGGGGTAATGCAGGAGTAGGTTTAATAATGAATCAAAAAATAGGAGCGCGGGTAATCTGCTGCGAACTGCATAGTGAACGCATTATTGTAACCAAGATAGACACGAAGCCCACGCCTACCAAAGCAGGCCATTATATGAAAACTGAATATTACAAATCTGGGTCACCTGGTGCTGACGAATCACAAAAAATATTGAAACAAATTCATATTAACAACTCAGACAAGTGACTTAACTACGCGTATGCCAATAAAAACAATAAAATTTACCTCACAATACATCGCTATGAACTGCGCTGTACCAGAGACAGACTACAGCTGCCCTGTAGAAGTGAGCGACTGCAACTGCTTAGACTTCTCTGACCTGCGACTCTATTGCAGCAATGATATTTTCTGTCGCAGGCAACGCGTTAACAGTACATTGAAGTTAAATGGTTCAAATTGCTGTGAGCACTACGGCACTTAACATCTGAGGTCATCAGTCCCCTATAACGTAGAACTACTTACACCTAACAAACCTAAGGACATCACACACATCCATGCCCGAGGCAGGATTCGAACCTGCGACCGTAGCGGTCGCGCGGTTCCAGACTGAAGCGCATAGAACCGCTCGGCCACAGTAGCCGGCACATCGAAATTACATTTGCTGCAGCAGGGTGGTGAACCCCTTACACCTGTACCAGATGTAAAGCAAATCATAGATGGTTAGAGCTACCACTGAAAAAAAAAATAGAAATAAGTGCGCTATAACCGGCAAAAATCGTGGAAGAGAGTAGAGAAGAAAGATCTGAATTAAGCGTTAGAGGCAAATGTCGATAGGAAACTCCCTGGTAGTTCAGGAACTGGCCACTGATATATTAGGAATGGGCGTCCTGTGTGATTACGGTGCATTACTTGAACTGGAACGAGGTAAAGGTATCGTCCAGAAAGGAGAAAAGATGCAGCTGCGATTTAAGAATCAAGCAGTCCGGGTGCAGATTCCGGAAAGTTGTTTGCGAATATATGTGGACCATCAAAATAGGCAGCTCGAGAATACTTAGAGGGAGAATGAAGAGCGTGAGAACAGAGGGCTTAGGAAGAACAAATGAGAAGAGAAATTTATCTTTCCATCCACTAACGTGTAAATCAAAACAGGCACGCCTTCAGAGTCAAAGGAGGCCAAAAATTCCATGTAACTCCTTAGCTTCCGTTCAACCGTTTGACAAGTCAAGCTACACACGTATGCTGTCGGAAGTGTCGTCGTAACTGCCGTCCGCTTCACGTCTGCTGTGCAGCGAGCTTCGTTAACTTAAGTATTAACTGTACTTTTCTAACTTGTCACTTCTTCTTCCGTGTGTTTTTGCTTTTAGGAAGCTTTAATTGTCGAGTGCTAGTAATAGTGTTCCATAGATATCGCGTTTGTTTTGAATACAGTCAGAGAGAGTCCCTTTAGTCACCCATAGTGCCAGTAGTGCTAGTGTTTGTTTTCAATACAGTCCAGAGACAGGGAGTGCTATTTTCATTGTTTTCTACAAGAAGTGGCTAACTACCACAGTTTAGTCAGTTTAGACAGCCGCCTTTAGTGAATTAGCAGTCTAGTTAAAAGTTGATTAACTTTCTACAGTAAATTGATTTCTTAGGATGAATAGGATGTGTGACTGCTGTGTACGGACGCAGGAGGAGCTGGCCACTGTTTGCGAACAGCTGAACGTGTTGATGGTCGCAGTCAGCCGTCTTCAGGCTGCTGCCTCGGAGTGTAGCGGCAGTGGGGAGTCTGGTGCGTCGCATGGTACACCCCAGGTGTTACATGCTTCACCCACTGTCCCTGCTGTCGAGACATCTTCGCGGGTACCGGGCGCGGTTGGGCCACCCTCTCCCCAAGGGGAGTGGTGGGTTCAGCGGCGTTCGCGGCGCACGAGGCGGAGGGTCAATGTGGAGGCTGACCGTGTGGCATCGCCCGCTCTGCCTGTGGGTGGACATGTGGCCGCTCCGTCAGCAAGGTCTCAGCAGGCACACGGGGGGAGGGGTTTATTAGTTATTGGGAGCTCCAACGTTAGGCGGGTGATGGAGCCCCTTAGGGAAATAGCGGAAAGGTCGGGGAAGAAGGCCAGTGTTCACTCTGTCTGCTTGCCGGGGGGTCTCATCCGAGATGTGGAGGAGGCCCTGCCGGCGGCGATAGAGAGCACTGGGTGCACCCGACTGCAAATTGTTGCTCATGTCGGCACCAATGACTCCTGCCGTCTGGGTTCAGATGTCATCCTCAGTTCGTACAGGGGGTTGTCGGAATTGGTGAAGGCGGAAAGCCTCGCTCGCGGGGTGGAATCAGAGCTAACTATTTGTAGTATCGTTCCGAGAACCGATCGCGGTCCTCTGGTTTGGAGCCGAGTGGAAGGCTTAAACCAGAGGCTCAGACGATTCTGCGGAGATCTGGGGTGCAAATTTCTCGACCTCCGCTATCGGGTGGAGAAATGTAGGGTCTCCCTGAATAGGTCAGGCGTGCACTACACGCCGGAAGTGGCTACAAGGTTAGCGGAGTACGTGTGGAGTGCACATGTGGGTTTTTTAGGGTAGAGAGTTCCCTCCCTAGGCCCGACAAGACACCTCCTAAGAAGCAGCAAGGTAGGAGTGGGCAAAATGCAACAGGTAATAACAGTATTAATGTGCTAATATTAAACTGCGGGAGCGTCTATAGAAAGGTCGCAGAACTGCTCTCATTAATAAACGGTCACAACGCCCATATAGTACTAGGGACAGAAAGTTGGCTGAAACCAGACGTAAACAGTAATGAAATCCTAAACTCAGATTGGAATGTATACTGCAGAGACAGGCTGGACAGTGAAGGGGGAGGCGTGTTTATAGCGATAAGAAGTGCGATAGTATCGAAGGAAATTGACGGAGATCCGAAATGTGAAATAATTTGGGTGAAGGTCACGGTTAAAAGCAGGCCCAGACACGGTAATAGGATGTCTCTATAGGCCCCCTGGCTCAGCAGCTGTTGTGGCTGAGCACCTGAAGGATAATTTGGATAATATTTCGAGTAGATTTCCCCACCATGTTATAGTTCTGGGTGGAGATTTTAATTTGCCGGATATAGGCTGGGAGACTCAAACGTTCATAACGGGTGGCAGGGACAAAGAATCCAGTGAATTTTTTTAAAGTGCTTTATCTGAAAACTACCTTGAGCAGTTAAACAGAGAACCGACTCGTGGCGATAACATATTAGACTTTCTGGTGACAAACAGACCCGAACTATTTGAAACAGTTAACGCAGAACAGGGAATCAGCGATCATAAAGCGGTTACTGCATCGATGATTTCACCCGTAAATAGAAATATTAAAAAAGGTAGGAAGATTTTTCTGTTTAGCAAAAGTGACAAAAGGCAGATTACAGAGTACCTGACGGCTCAACACAAATGTTTTGTCTCAAGTGCAGATAGTGTTGAGGATCAGTGGACAAAGTTCAAAACCATCGTACAATATGCGTTAGATGAGTATGTGCCAAGCAAGATCGTAAGAGATGGAATAGAGCCACCGTGGTACAACTACCGAGTTAGAAAACTGCTGCGGAAGCAAAGGGAACTTCACAGCAAACATAAACATAGCCAAATCCTTGCAGACAAACAAAAATTACGCAAAGCGAAATGTAGTGTGAGGAGGGCTATGCGAGAGGCGTTCAATGATTTCGAAAGTAAAGTTCTACGTACTGACTTGGCAGAAAATCCTAAGAAATTTTGGTCTTATGTCAAAGCGGTAGGTGGCTCAAAACAAAATGTCCAGACGCTCTGTGACCAATATTGTACTGAAAGAGAGGATGACAGACTAAAGGCCGAAATACTAAATGTCTTTTTCCAAAGCTGTTTCACAGAGGAAGACTGCACTGTAGTTCCTTCTCTAGATTGTCGCACAGAAGACAAAATGGTAGATATCGAAATAGACGACAGAGGGATAGAGAAACAATTAAAATCGCTCAAAAAAGGAAAGGCCGCTGGACCTGATGGGATACCAGTTCGATTTTACACAGAGTACGCGAAGGAACTTGCCCCTCTTCTTGCAGCGGTGTACCGTAGGTCTCTAGAAGAGCGTAGCGTTCCAAAGGATTGGAAAAGGGCACAGGTCATCCCCGTTTTCAAGATGGGCCTCGAACAGATGTGCAGAACTACAGACCAATATCTCTAACGTCCATCAGTTGTAGAATTTTGGAACACGTATTATGTTCGAGTATAATGACTTTTCTGCAGACTAGATATCTACTCTGTAGGAATCAGCATGGGTTTCGAAAAAGACGGTCGTGTGAAACCCAGCTCGCGCTATTCGTCCACGAGACTCAGAGGGCCATAGACACGGGTTCCCAGGTAGATGCCGCGTTTCTTGACTTCCGCAAGGCGTTCGATACAGTTCCCCACAGTCGTTTAATGAACAAAGTGAGAGCATATGGACTATCAGACAAATTGTGTGATTGGATTGAAGAGTTCCTAGATAACGGAATGCAGCATGTCATTCTCAATGGAGAGAAGTCTTCCGAAGTAACAGTGATTTCAGGTGTGTCGCAGGGGAGTGTCATAGGACCATTGCTATTCACAATATACATAAATGACCTTGTGGATGACATCGGAAGTTCACTGAGGCTTTTTGAAGATGATGCTGTGGTGTATCGAGAGGTTGTAACAATGGCAAATTGTACTGAAATGCAGGAGGATCTGCAGCGAATAGACGCATGGTGCAGGGAATGGCAATTGAATCTCAATGTAGACAAGTGTAATGTGCTGCGAATACATAGAAAGATAGATCCCTTATCATTTAGCTACAAAATAGCAGGTCAGCAACTGGAAGCAGTTAATTCCGTAAATTATCTGGGAGTACACATGAGGAGTGATTTAAAATGGAATGATCATATGAAGTTCATCGTTGGTAAAGCAGATGCCAGGCTGAGATTCATTGGAAGAATCCTATGGAAATGCAATCCGAAAACAAAGGAAGTAGGTTACAGTACGCTTGTTCGCCCACTGCTTGAATACTGCTCAACAGTGTGGGATCCGTACCAGATAGGATTGATAGAAGAGATAGAGATGATCCAACGGAGAGCAGCGCGCTTCGTTACAGGATCATTTAATAATCGCGAAAGCGTTACGGAAATGATAGATAAACTCCAGTGGAAGACTCTGCAGGAGAGACGCTCAGTAGCTCGGTACGGACTTTTGTTTCGAGAACATACCTTCACCGAAGAGTCAAGCAGTATATTGCTCCCTCCTACGTATATCTCACGAAGAGACCAGAGGATAAAATCAGAGAGATTAGAGCCCACACAGAAGCATACTGACAATCCTTCTTTCCGCGAACAATACGAGACTGGAATAGAAGGGAGAACCGATAGAGGTACTCAGGGTACCCTCCGCCACCCACCGTCAGGTCGCTTGCGGAGTAAAATTGTAGATGTAGAAGAATTAGGCATTCCTTTTTTTACCCCTGTTACCAGTTTCGCCGGCTACTCTTTGGCCTGAAAATATCTTTGTCCGCATTCATCCACGGACTTGAATGGACGTGACAATATGACAGTAAGGGAAGAGTTCACATGCTACGACAATGATATATTAATCTTTAAGGGAAGTAGGAAGGAACATTGCAGAACCTTGACCGCGTTGCTCACTACACTGAAGTATTATGGAGTAACTGTCAACCTGGATAAGTCTTGTTTCATTACATGGGAAGTTGAATTTTTTGAACACGTAACAGCTGAATGGATCAAACTGAACCCAGAGAATCTAGAAGCTATTGCACAGTTTCTGGTCCCTTGTACCTGGAAGGACTTTTTCCTTAGCGGCATTAATTTCTACAAGAAATTTATTAATATCAACACATTAGCAACCTCATGGCTCTGTGCACTGACAGACTAAAAGACGGTGTTGACCTGGGATGAACTAAGGAATGAATTACAAGCAATGAAGAGGGCACTAATAAATGCATTAATATTAGCACATCCTGACCTGTTGGTCGATTTTGACATGGCCACGGACAGCACAAAATCTGGAGGTGGGGTCATGATCTTCAAAAATATTGATGACAGAGCGACCACGTACTGATTCTGGCGAAAAGTGAATTTGAATTTTACTGGGGTCTTGGAATACCAGTCCTTTGTAATCTTTTGCAACGATCATCTCGTGCTTTATTCGTTCGTGTATCTCTCTAGACGAGTAGCTCTGCAGAAACGATTCACAAAGTTCTTAGTAAGAGCAACACATTGCAGCAATTATGAATACGTTCTCCTTCGCCTTCCTTCTAAATGACCGCAGACAAAATCAAGTCTCTATTTTAATGGCCAAGACAATGTTAATGATACACCAAGCTGAGAAATCCAAGTTTTGGGGTAGAGCTTGTACGTTTGTAAATTCCAAATACAGAAAATATCTGAAATCAAACGATACTTCTGATATTACACTCGTCCGCGCGTTTGCCTCTGTATGACTTCTGAGCGCCTCCAGGGGCTCACCATTTGTTTTCTGAGCACAGGCATGTAACTCTTTCATGTAACTGCTATTTTTCTCATTCTAAGGGCCTAAGCGATCAGGTATTCTGTGCCACTTTGGTACCCCTTATTTCAAAAGCGTAATATGTTTTTAAACTTGGCCAAGTTTCTTTGAATTAGTATGAAAAGCAACTGCTGTTGCAAACTGCTTATTCTTTTGGTGTAGTAGCTTATTTAATATTCCGGACTCCCCACTCCCCCTGTTTTTAAATGTCGAGAGCTGTAATCGCACTGGCTTTTGACACTTCGCGCTTGGTTTCACCACAGTTGACTGTATTTCGCGGTGCATAACTGTAAACAGATTGTTTTTAGTTGTTCTTCATTTCATCAGATCGTCACCCTGTCAGGTTCTGTTTATTGTGTTTGATGGTACCAGTCAAATCTTTTAACAGGAAACGCGCGTAATCTGCACTGTGTGGCTTAGACCTTGTGTTTAAGGGATTTATCTCTGCCGAACATTCTGGCAGCACGTTGTTAACTGTGATCACTCTTGAGCGGTGTAGAGTTCCTTGATTCTGAACTTTAAAAAAAAAAAAAAAACGAAAAAAGAATGGTGTCTATCCCTCCGATTATACCGCCAAGCCAGATATTAAATTTGTTTTTCAGCTCATTGCATTCTAAGGTTAGCAACGGCGCCGGAATTTGTTTCTCACTGGAGATAGAGAGGCAGCACCTAGTCCTGACATGCCATTCTTTTATTCTTTTAAATCTAAAATTCAGGCCTTTGTGCCTTAATTTCACGATTGTTTAAATTTGAGTCAGCCCAGTAGGGCAAGTTGTAACGTTCTTGTCAAAGGTTACGGAAAATTATTTTTGACTTATTTGCGCCCGTTAGTGTTCTCCCAAATTATGCCCTTAGTTAAAATATGTATAGTCTGCTGCTTAAACGATAATAATATTTGGTCGTAATTGGACATTAGAGTTTAAAGAAAGTAGTGGATGGTTTGGCTGGTCAAATAGTTACTTATTTGTTTATTCATTTATATTACCTGCTGTTTGAAGTATTTTTTTCTGATCTCAAAAATTGTTCTCTTAGTAGATGCAGTGTTTTTTTAATGGTAGTAAAATTTTTCAAATGGTGAATGATGTGTACTTAAAACCCTGGCCCAATCCTTTCACATGTTTGATTTTGGTTAAGTAGCATTATGAAAGGTTAGACTTCATTTACTGTTTTTATAACCGGTACCATTACTGCCTTAACATCACCAATTACCTCTCATTTGATCAAATCTTCGTGGTCATCTCTTAATCGGTCTTTTGTTGCTACGAAAACTTCGCTAGTGATATTCACATCGCAATTTTGCGGCCTCACTTCGTCCGTTTCATGTCGGGCCACACCTGAAACTGCAGCCTGCTTTCCGACTGATATCCTTGCAAAAGCTTCTACTCGGCCTGCTCTCTCCCAAGTATTTCATTATGCTCATCTTCCTCCCGCTTGCGGTATCTCCGCTTCCCATAGCCTCTGTAACCACAGTCGCCTCGTCCGCTGCCACACTTCATTTCTCCGTTCCGTTTCGCGCCGCCTTCTGCCTGTCATCCGGCGTTGTCGAAATTTTCTCTAAACGCTTCCCCTTGTCTTTCTTCTCCTTCCAGTCGGGTGAATATCGTCCTTGCTCGATCGACGGACTCAGTGAAGGCACATACTAAGCTTTTGCGCATGTCTCTGGGTAATTTTTGCACCACCCATCGTAACTGCTCTCTCGTCGAACTTAAGTACTGGTTCCTTTCAAGTTCTTTTCCTAAACATTCGGCGTATGTTCCGACCGATCTCCTGTTATTCGGTCAGTTGCAAATATATATTAGTATATCATCCTGTTTGCTTTGCGATCTGCATTTATCCAGACACATTTTCTCATATTGTTGGTATGACATTCGTTTCTTTTCTAGTCTTGTATCCCAGTTATAGGCGTTGTCTTCCATCTGATTCAACATGTACACGATTTTCGTTTTATCATCGCAACTTGCAGGTAACGAGTCGTGTAAATTTCTAATGAAACCTACGGGATGCCGTTTTGCCCTTCGATGAAATCTGCTGAATTTACAGCTTTAACGAACTCAATAGGTTGGTCATTTTTTACTAATCACACTTGTTTGTCCAACAAAAGCTCCCAATTCTTGCTTTAATTTACTTTTCACTGCCAGATCCATCCCTTCCTCCACAGTGTGTTGTACCGCTTGGACAGCTTCGTTTACTGTTTCTACCTTTTTCTCAACTTCGCGAACCCTTTTGGCTGCCTTCCCTTGACGTTGTGAGGAATCATTTACGAGAACTGAAACCGCTACCACACTACCCTCTAATACCGTTTGCTTTTCGTAAAATTCACCGATTTCAGCCTTGTGAAAATTGACCTGCCACGTTATTTCCTTATTTACCTCCGAGTTTTCCTCTTTTACCTTTTCTATTTGTTCGTTTATATTCTTTTTCACTTATATTATTAAGTTGTTAATTGTTTGTTCATCCGTTTCCATTTTTTCTTCTACATTCTTATAATATTTCTTTGCTGCAACTGATGGCACTGATGACTACACTTCTTTAAAATTTTCCTTCATGAAGTCCATGATTTGTTTGCTAAAAAGTTACTGATCTACTCTTCTTATTTGTGTTCCTCTCACTGTATTACACAGCCTTCTCGATTTTTAGATATTATTTCTTTTTCTACCGTGTTTCCTGTTAATGGTGTGTTCTGACTTTTTGCGCTTTTCATCTGCCGTGCTCCCATGTTCCCTTCGCTGTCCATTTCCACTTTCCTTCCTACCACTAGTTTCGTAGAATTTCCTATTGGACTTTCCACTATTCTCACTGACGTATCATCCTCCTGGATTTGATTTCAGTTGATGATTTATTTAAAATACTTCCCCCTTCATAAAATCGACTTTACTCACCTACTTTTCCCTTTTTAGTGTTATCTACGGGAGTGCGCGGTTCTATTTTACCTAATATTTGTTTCAAAAACGTTAAACGACTAAAGATAGACTTTCTGATAGTACGGAAAATACTATCTTTGGTCAGACCCACTTTTCTTCACAGGCCTTCCTACTTCAGCGCTGTTGCCAAACGCACTGGTTACTTCTTTTCCTATCTTTAGTTCTTTTCTTATCTTTCCAAAAGCTGTTTGTGGCCAAGGCATTTGGGACATTTACCTTTTATTCTCTGGCAGCCGGCTGCTGCTTGCTGTGGCTCTTCTTGTTCCCACGGTCGGCTGCGTGAAGAGCCTTGGCATCTGCTTGCTATATCCAAGTTGCTCGGCGTTTCTTTCACCAATCACTATATGTGTTGAAACGTTCTTTCCTCCGAAGACAAGTACGACTTCTAAAGGTCTTTTAAGACGCCGCAACTGTAAGATGCCTACTGTGTTATTCGTATCCATAACTGCCAAATTTCTCTCTAAAACATGCTGTGATGGTATAACCGCGGCGATCGGACTATTGTTTATGCTGTACAGCTTAGAGTGGGTATCTTACCCCCAAGAAACATGCACCTGAAGACTAAAAAGGGGCCCTGTACCTATCTGTACATGCCTTTTCAAATTCACTACCCTTTCGATCAAAAATTTTTACACTCAGCTCTAATAGAAATGAAAAGGATTCGAAAGGAGACGCTGACATCATAGAAATGAAAGGTTTATTGACTACAATACAAGGCACGGTACACGTTCCCAACGTTCCTACGCACATGTATTGACGATCACTCTTATTTCAGCTTGTTATTACTTTTGTGAGGCAACCATTGCTTCTACCGATCTTTGCTACCAATTCGCTTGTAATATTGATGAGTTCTCAATCCCGTCCACCAACACTGCAACATTTAACGGAATTATCCAACTTCTCACAGCATGCTGCCATGTATTGTTCAACCACGTCTGAGATACAGCCATGACACCCGATTACCACTTGCCTTCCGTGCCACCTTTAATGGTCGGCATCAAAAGAAGCTTCTCGATCTCTGGAGATTCCCCTGGGCCGGCCGCTGGTGGCCGAGCGGTTCTAGGCGCTTCAGTGTGGAACCGCGTGACCGCTAAGGTCGCAGGTTCGAATCCTGCCTCGGGCATGGATGTGTGTGATGTCCTTAGGTTAGTTAGGTATAAGTAGTTCTAAGCCTAGGGGACTGATGACCTCAGATGTTAAGTCCCATAGTGCTCAGAGCCATTTTTCTTTTATTCCCCTGGCAGCAGTGCTGCTGCGCCAGGCCGCTACATGTAAGGTACAGATATCGATACTCAAGGAGTAACCTTACAATATTATCACGTGGCTCTATGATAGTGTGAATTTTAACACTATTCCGTTCTAACTCACGCTGTGCCTTGCTCCGTGGTAGCATTCAAACTTTAATTAAGCCAACGCCCAATACATATATTAACGTACCTCTCCTATCACGCAAAGAAGAAAATTATCTTTTCCACACAATCTACGAACTACACTCAACATAATACAGAGTGTCCCACTCAAACCTCCCTGATTTCAAGGACCCAAGAGAGAAAAACCACAGTAGATACGACAATGAAAAATGCATCGTATTGTAGAGCCTCTCAAAGAATATATATTCCCGCGTCAGAAGTGCCAAGTATCATCGCCAGAATGCAGCATGGTCGCATGAAGTGAAAATGGCGACTCCACAGCAGCGCATGCAAGCTGTAGTGTGGTTTGCAGAAACAAAATCGCCGATTTCTGTGCAAAGAAATTATAATCGTGTTTATAAATATGATCCACCTGATGTGAAAACAGTTAAGGAATGGTATAGGACGTTTCTGGCAACGGGAAGCTGAAACATTCTGGTGGTGCTCGTTAGGGAGTTTCAGAAGTGACAATGGAGGACATCAGACGATAGTTTCTCAGAAGCTCATGTAAGTCATTTCGTCAAGCATCTAGGCAACGTGATGTACCTCGATCAATATTGGATCGTGTAGTTCACTAGCGTCTTCGTATGTGTGCTTACAAAATGCAAATTCTGCAACATCTGACGCCGAACGACAAACCACACCGACAACAATTTGCTGCGGATATGCTGCAGTGTATTGATATGGATGCCAGCTTCCTGGAAAGATGTTTATTCTCAGATGAGGCAACTTTTCACCTATCAGGAAAGGTTAAGAGGCATAATGTTCGGATTTGGCGTTCTCAAAATCCGCAAGTTGTCATTGAACATGTTCATGATAGACCTAACTTAACGTCTGGTGTGGGCTAATGCACGACGTGATTGTTGGATCGTTCTTCTTTGTGGAACAAACACCGAATGGGTCAATGTATCTGGACATGTTGGAGCAGTGTATGTGCTTTCAGTTACAAGATTTGCAACCCAACATCATTTTTCAATAATATGGAGCTCCACCGCATAGGTCAACGGCTGTTCGCAAGTTCATGGATAGAAATTTCCCAATCGTTGGATCGGACACGGAGGACCCATTGCCTGCCCACCACGTTCTCCCAAAATTACGCAGCTTTATTTCCTCATGTGGAGATTCGTGAAGGACCGAGTGTATGTGACTAAAGTGGACGATATTCCTACATTGTGACATCGTATCACTAATGTGATTGCAACAATAACAGAGGAAATTTTACAAAGAACTTGGCAAGAAATTGAATATAGACTTGATAGTCTTCGTGCTACAAATGGCTCACATGCAGAGGTGTACTAATGATAAATAAATAAATTCTTTGAGATGCTCTAAAATGTATGCAACTGAAAATGTAAGAGCCTACAAATTACGATAATACTATGATTCATGATAATTATTACTTTCCTGAGAGAATCAGTATTAAGCACAGCCTCACCAAATTACGTGAAACATAAATTAACGTAACATAAGTTGTCTAAACTAGATCCTGCCAGGGTCGTCAGTTTCTGCAAAACTCCATTATGTCGAATTTACCTTAACCCTCCTAAACCAACCGTGGGCAGGCCACCCCTTCAAGAATTAATCTCCATACTTTTGCGTGCAAGGATAAATGGATACCGTGGAAGTTAAGGCACTAGGTGTAGCTCCTAAAGTGGGAAATTCGCACAAAATTTCACTCTGACGAACTCTATCTGGTTGGAGTAGTGTGTTGCTCATGATTTTGAGCTGATTGCTATTATCTTCCAGGACACAGATGAAAAGCCTACAACTTAAATTAAGTGAAAGTGTTGAACAAACGGCATATAAAATCAATAAACAAAAACCTGTGACAGTTACAGGTATTTGCAAGAAGATTACATGGAAAACAGAGTCGCCCTCTATCAGTTAAATTACTTCTTACCCTCTCAAAGATTTACTCTCTCCCAAATTCAACAAGAACTCACAACTACTAAATCCTGTAATTTTTAATAGGAACAGTGATTGGAAGCTGGTCACTAGGACCCAGAAGTTCACTGCAGAAGGAGATGAGAAGGGCAATAGTGGAACCACTCTTCTTGTGATGCGAATTGTGTTCCCCCCAAGTATGGCTGTGGCGCACAGCTGTGCACTGCAGATGTGCTGGCCCATTCATGAAAATGGAGTCATCAGCACCTTCGCGGAACTCCAATATGTGGCAACCTCTACCGCGCTGCTACACGAAGTCGATCAGGACAGCACGGCATCCTAACCCGAGTTTGAAATGGCAACCGAACGCGAATTTGAAGCAGACACTCTCGCGTCCTACCTCGATTTGCTTCTCTCGTGTCGCTCACTTAAGACCTGTCCATTCTTTCCATCCCAAAGATGCCAGTCGCCAATAGCAAAATTACGATCCACTGCAGTCCTATTACAAGACTTTCCTCCAACATGAGAACTCCAACAAAAATAGTGCGTCTTTTTTCAGCCTCCAGTGATAACATGAAACTGTGTCCGACTACCAAAAAGCATTCCTTTCAGAGCTGACGTCACACATCTTTACGCCAACCGCATGTTCTCCTGCAAATGTCCATAAACTCACAAACGTGTTCGAGAAATTCAGAGGACCACTAAGACGCTCGAGTTGGTTTCCTACAAGTAACAGATGCTTCCTACTAGTAACAGATGCTCGTCTTCAAAAGAAGTCAGAAAACATGGAAAGGCACACCCAGAATACTGCACATGGCACCATACTGCTGTCCAGCTGGACATTAGGCGCAAGCAGTCGTGTGGGAGGACAATGCTTTCCGCTCCCTGTGGGTCCCGGGCCAACTGACCCACCCAAGGGACAGTCCTGTCCCCAGGTCATCGACCTGCTTAGTGGAAATGTTTCATATTACTCTGTCTCAGGACGAACGCTGCACATTCACAGACACCCCAGAAACATCTACACTATGTGATCAAAAGTATCCGGACACCCCCAAAAAAAAGGTTTTTAATATTACGTGCATGTGCTGCCACCTACTGCCAGGTAATCCATATCACCGACCTCAGTAGTCATTAGACATCCTAAGAGAGAAGAATGGGGCGCTCCGCCGAACTCAAGGACTTCGAACGTGGTCAGATGATTGGGCGTCAGTTGTGTTGTGTCATACGTCTGTACGCGAGATTACCACGCTCTTAAGCATCTGTATGTCCACAGTCTCCATTTTGATAGTGGAGTGGAAACGTGAACGGACAGGTACAGCACAAAAGCGTACAGCCTGACCTCATTTGTTGAGTGACAGAGCCCGCCGACTGTTGAAGAGGGTCGTAAAGTGTAATAGGCAGACATCTATCCAGACCATCACACAGGAATTCCAAACAGCATGAGGATCCACTGCAAGTAATATGACAGTTAGGTGGGAGGTGAGAAAATTTGGATTTCATAGTCGAGCGGCTGCTCAGGAGCCACACATCATGACAGTAAATGCCAAATGACGTCTCCCTAGGTGTAAAGAGCGTAAACATTGGACGATTGAACAATGGAAAACGCTGTGTGGAGCGTCAAATCACGGTACACAGTGTGGTGATCCGATGGCAAGTTGTGGATATGCCGAATGCCCGGTGAACGTCGTCTATCAGCGTGTGTAGCGCTAACAGCAAAATTCGGAGGCGGTGGTGTTATGGTGTGGTCGTGTTTTTCACGGAGTGGGCTTACACCAATTGTTGGTTTGCAAGGCACTATCACAGCACTGGCCTACATGGATGTTTTAAGCACCTTCTTGCTTCCCACTGTTGAAGAGCAATTCGGGGATAGCGACTGCATCTTTCAACACGATCGAGCACCTGTTCATAATGTACGGGCTGTGGCGAAGTGGTTACACGACAATAACAACCCTGTAATGGACTGGCCTGCACAGAGTCCTGACCTGAATCCTATAAAACATCTTTGGGATGTTTTGGAACGCGACTTTGTGCCAGGCCTCAGCGCCCGACAACAATACATCTCCTCAGTGCAGCACTCCGTGAAGAATGGGCTGCCATTCCCCAAGGAATCTTCCAGCACTTGACTGAACGTATGCCTGCGAGAGTGGAAGCTGTCATTAAGGCTAAGGGTGGGCCAACACCATACGGATTCCAGCATTAGCGATGGAGGGCGCCACGAACTTGTAAGTGATTTTCAGTCAGGTGTCCGGATACTTTTGATCACATAGTGTATATAGGCTGCTGTTTTGTGATTTTTTTTCATCGCGGCTCTTTCATAACCTAGTTAAGCCTGAGTCCACTTACGAGTGAGGCAATACTACTTAAATAACCGTCTCGTAGTATTCACCCGACGTCTAGGAGTACCGTCTTTGAATAGTAATCAAAACGTTCTCGGATAGGGACGTGTAACCCGCCCCCGTTTAAATTTTGAATAAAAATCGTCAGCATGACGGCCGAAAACTTCCGTCATTACAAGTCACCCTCATTCTGCTAACGGACTTGTTAAAGAGAGCAGAGTAGGAGACAGAGGTTCAGCGCACTCTCTTGTCCTTGAGGCGAGAAACTGCCCTAGAAGACGGAACCATCAACAGGATGCAGAAGACAATGAAAACCACTGCATTAAAGACACTTAATGTGTACCCACAGGACATGTGGCCTGTAATCGAAGACGTGACATGATGCTCGTTGGCCAAGATTTCGTATTAGTCCCCGATTGGGATCTCTGGGAGGGGACTGCCAAGGGGGAGGTTATCATAAGAAACAGATGGAATAACCAACGAAAGGATAACGTTCTACGAGACAGAGCCTGGAATGTCAGAAATTTTAACGTAGCAGGAAAGCTAGAAAATCTGAAAAGGTTGTCAATGAAGTGAAATGGAAGGAAGATTAG
The DNA here is from genome assembly GCF_021461395.2 of Schistocerca americana. Taxonomy (NCBI): domain Eukaryota; kingdom Metazoa; phylum Arthropoda; class Insecta; order Orthoptera; family Acrididae; genus Schistocerca; species Schistocerca americana. Next base: position 747,162,860 of record NC_060121.1, on the reverse strand, counting down.
GATTTCTGGTCAGTCGAATATAGGGTAGTAACAACAGCAGAAAAAAATGGTACAACGAGAATAATATTCGTTATGAATAGGACAGTAGGGCAGAGAGAGAGCTCCTGTGGACATTTCAGTAATAGGGTTGTTCCCATAAGATTCGACAGAAAACCAGTGCTGACAACAGTAGTTCAGGCATACGAGGGGCGTTTGTAAAGTCCATGCAAAGTCCGAGAGATGGCACCACCGGCGCGTATCGAGGTCATGTTTAGTTAGTAGCATCTTTGGAAAGAACGCACACCTAGTTTCAGCCATATTGGCCTATTTCTTTGTGTTTGGCATTCGTGTGAATCTAGGAAGTCGAGTGATTATTAAAAAATGGACGAAGAAGAATTTCGTGTGGTGATTAGACATTACTTTATGAAAGGCAAAACGCCTCAGGAGACTGAAGAGAAGCTTGATAAACATTACTGTGACTCTGCACCTTCGATTAGAACAGTTTATAAGTGGTTTCAAAATTTTCGGAGTGGCCATATGGGCACAAGGGATGCTGAACGTTCTGGACGCCCTGAGGACGTTGCGACTTCACAAATCATTGATAAAACCCATGATATGGTAATGGATGACAGAAGAGTTAAGGTGCGTGAGATTGTAAGTGCTGTGAGCACCTCAAATGAAGGGGTACTTAACATTTTGCATAAACATTTGGACATGAGAAAGCTATTCGCAAGATGGGTTCCGCGATTGCTCACGCTTGACGAAAAACGGAATCGTGTGAATTGTTGCAAGGATGGTTTGCAGCTGTTCAGAAAATATCCACAGGACTTTAAACGTCATTTCGTCACTGTGGATGAAACATGGATACATTACTATACTCCTGAGACCGAACAACAACCTAAACAATGGATTAACAAGGGGAATCTGCATCAAAAAGGGCGAAGACCAGTCCTTCGGCCGGAAAGGTTATGGCGACTGTCTTTTGGGATTCACAAGCGATAATCCTCATCGACTATCTGGAAAAGGATTAAACTATTACAGGTGCATATTACTCATCGTTACTGGACCGTTTGAAAACCGAGCTGCAAGAAACACGTTGGCGATTGGACCGCAAAAAAATCCTTTTCCATCAGAATGTACCAGCACACACCTCAGCAGTTGTGGTCGCAAAATTAATGGAAATAGGATTCCAACTCGTTTCACATCTCTCCTATTCTCCAGACTTGGCTTTCTTGGACAATTATTCCCCAATCTGAAGAAACGGCTGGCGGGACAAAGATTTTGTTCAAACGAGGAGTTGATTGCAGCAGCTAATAGCTATTGTGCAGACTTGGACAATTCCTATTATTCGGAAGGGATCAACAAATTAGAACAGCGTTGGACGAAGTGTATAAGTCTAATAGTAGACTATGTCGAAAAATATAAATGGTTTACCCTCAACATGTAAGTAGTTTTTATTTTTGCAAGGACTTTTCAAACGCCCCTCGCACATGCTCGACTCGTATGAAGAAGATGATCAGACAAAGAAAGCATATGACTACAGTAAACAGGTTTTTGAGTTATGAGATGAACATCTAATAGTCATGTAAGAGTGGAACGCAGTTGTTGGGAAATGATTAGAAAAAAGGGTTACGGGAGTATATGGGCTAGGCACTAGGAATGATGGAAGAAAAGGAGTAATCGAGTTCTACAGTAAATTTTTACTGATGATACCGAATACTGTATTCAAGAATCACTCGAGGAGGAGATACACGTGGCAAAAGGCTGGGAGATACGGGAAGTTTTCAGTTACATCATTGTCACGGACCATCATTGTCACGGATAGATTCTGATAATAGTTAGCAATCGTACTCAGGAGCAGATACAGACTCAGAGCACAACTTACCACTGAAGATGAGTTTAAGAGACTAGTCACGAAGAATCAATGGCAATGAATCGGGATATGAAAATATCAAGGAAAGAGGAGTTGAAGTTCTCTGAGGCGATACTGCGATAATGAGTAGCTCAAAAGGCAGTTCAGTTGAAGTCGAATGGACGTCTCTACAAAGTCAATGGCGGGAGTTGGAAAGACAAACATATATAGGAGGAAGGTAACTGTGAAGAAACCATGGGTAACACAAGAAATACTTCAGTTGCTAGACGAAAAAAGAAAGCACAACAATGTTCAGGGATATTCAGGAGAACAGAAATACAAATGTTTAGGACTAAAATAAGCAGGAAGTGCAGAGAAGCTAAGTCGAAATGACTACGTGAAAAATCTGAAGAAATCGAAAAAGAAATTATTGTGGAAAGGACTGACTCATCATATGGAAACGCCAAAACTATCTTCGGTGGAATGAAAAGCTGAGGTGGTAACATGAAAAGTGCAATAGGAATTCCTCTTTTAAATGCATAGGAGAGAGCGGATAGGCGGAAGAAGTATATTGAAGGTCTCTATGAGGGGAGGACTTGTCTGATGGCGTGATAGAAGAAGAAACAGAGGTCGACAGGGAAGAGAAAGGGGATTCAATGTTATTTTATACATCGTGCTATTTCAAAAACTGGCATCTGTTAAAAGAAGATCTACAAACAGATGTAATGTTACGCTTGTTTCAATAACGCTACTTATTTCGCACGTTTTAGTAGCTCACACTACTAGTGGATCCCGCGTATCGAAGAATGGTTCAAATGGCTCTGAGCACTATGGGACTCAACTGCTGTGGTCATAAGTCCCCTAGAACTTAGAACTACTTAAACCTAACTAACCTAAGGACAGCACACAACACCCAGCCATCACGAGGCAGAGAAAATCCCTGACCCCGCCGGGAATCGAACCCGGGAACCCGGGCGTGGGAAGCGAGAACGCTACCGCACGACCACGAGATGCGGTCGCGTATCGAAGATTGTGTAAATTTTAAAAGAAGTCTCTTTCGTTGATCCACCTAGTCATTCATCGTAATATAAACACACTTTCATACAGAACGTTAAAAAAATTGAAATAAAGTATTTGATAATTCATGATATGTTAATGAACAATTATTTTGCTGCATAGTCAATCAGTCTATCTCTTTTATCTGCCAACTGACCGAGCGAGGTGGCGCAGTGGTTAGCACACTGGACTCGCGTTCGGGTGGATGACAGTTCAGTCCCGTCTCCGGCCATCCTGATTTAGGTTTTCCGTGATTTCCCTAAACCACTTCAGGCAAATCCCGGGATGGTTCCTTTGAAAGGGCACGGCCGATTTCTTTCCCCATTCTTCCCTCACCCGAGCTTCCGCTCCGTCTCTAATGACCTCGTTGTCGACGGGACGTTAAACACTAATCTCCTCCTCCTCCTCCTCCTCCTTATCTGCCATCTTTTGAAGGAGGAAGGCTTCCGCATCAAGTTAGTACTGAAATTTTTCCTCTGGTTCTACAGCCTCCTGCGTTGTGTTGGCTTGTATAATGTTTGTGTGTAAGACAAGCTCTCCGCCGATTCCATTCTTTTAGTGGTACTATTTCCATATCATGTGGCAGAGTGGTGTGTAATTTAAAAGATGTGAGGTACGCTCGGTGAGCTCAACTCGTAATTTGCTGCCCGCCTCTCCGTCCGAAGGAGAAGATGGGTGTTTAACGTCCCGTCGACATTGAGGTCATTATAGATGGAGCGCGAGCTCAGATTAGGGAAGGATGGAGCAGGAAAGTAGCCGAGCCCCTTCGAAGGAACGACCCCGGGATTTACGTTAAGCAACTTAGAGAAATCACGGAAAACTTAAATCAAGACGGGCGGCCGCGAGTTTGAATCGTCGTCCTGTCGAATGCGAGTCCAGTGTGCTCAACGCTGTGCTATCACGCTCACCATTCTCGTCCAGTCGGTAGCAATCTTGGCATCTGCGCTACTGCCTATTAAAACTATACAACCAAGAAGAAAGATAACGAAACTTTACTTAGTGTGCATAGACGGTATGGTAGGAAGAATACAGGATTAAATATGTTGTTGATTCGGGAGCATATTGGATGCGAAATTTAGTAGAAAAGCTGCAGTCTCTAGCAGCTACAGTAGCTCAAAATCTGTTGGGCGTCGCGCAAAGCGGAGTTTGGATGACGTAAAGATACTGCTATGTGATTAAATTCTGCTACAATTCCGTAGCAGAGTTGATCATTGTGGCTGGCTAGCAGTGACAGGCATCTCTCAAGAACCCATTACCCGATGTTTTCAGTCAGAGAGTGATATGGAGCGAAGCAGATGTGGCCTTGTTGTGTACGTGATACTGTACGATAAAAACAAGCCAACTTCTGGGCCAATGTGATGACGAAAGCAATGTGGCAACGTTAGACCTCCTCGGAGGATCACCGTGCCGCTGGGACGCGTCTGAAGAGACGACTTCACTCTATTCGTGTGTCCTGTGTTGTTGAGTGCATCGCTGTCGGTACACCCCTGTGTGTTGGGCCTTAAAAACTCAACAATGGTCGTTGTGCTGTTGGTGTGTGGTGCTCCACACGTCAACGCACCTAGCGTGTCTCGCGAAAAATATGTCTGTCCTCTCGGGCGCTACTTTCGTGGAACTGCTGAGATCCAGCATGGCTTTTCCATATTAAGATCACAACCAAAATCTCGTTCAACCACAATCTTCTCGCTTTCGAATTCCGACACGTGGTGGTACACGTTTCTCCTTCTTACACTGACATAAAATGATATTTTGACAAACAACCAACGTACTAACGTACTACAGTGAGAAACTAGCTGTGTTATCTTTTCGATCCTTTCATAATGTAGATGATAATATGCATATCTGTTTTCTGTGATTGAGCAGAAATGCTAATCATTTGAATATACGTGACTGTATTGCACTTCACACCAATGTGGTGTTTGGTCATGGAGTTGCGATTGTAATGGCAGGCATTGTATAATCGATACAGTTTAATTGGCTTTGGCTTTGAGTACTATGGGACTTAACAGCTATGGTCATCAGTCCCCTAGAACTTAGAACTACTTAAACCTAACTAACCTAAGGACAGCACACAACACCCAGCCATCACGAGGCAGAGAAAATCCCTGACCCCGCCGGGAATCGAACCCGGGAACCCGGGAACCCGGGCGTGGGAAGCGAGAACGCTACCGCACGACCACGAGATGCGGGCTACAGTTTAATTTTCACTATCCTTAGCTACATCTGTGTAGCATTCCATATGTTATGAAAACGTTTCCAACACAGGGAAGAGCAAAACGTTGGATCCACAATCAGGTCGTGCCGCGACTACAGACACAGCGGGCCGCTACGACGCTATCGCGCAAGTGATGTTTATTGCCTACGGCGCCGTGACTCTGCGCCAGGTAATGCAGGCACGACACTGAACTCGCTCTTGACCTCCTGGTCCCGAGAGCTACACACTTGGCCGCATCTCCTACCCCACTCCCGCCTACACACACACACACACACACACACAATTCTTAAGCCTCCCACGGCCCGTCGAGTCATGCTACAATCTCTCTCTCCTACTCCCACCCCGTTCTTCTCTCTTTACCCATTTCCCTACCTTTCCTGCAAGCAGTACACATTTACGATGCTCTGTTGCAGGGGCCGATGCGTGCGAATTTTCTCGCCACCCGTACGGTCTGAACTGGGGTTGGGGAAAGAAGGAACTCACCTTCCAAATGCGCTAGAAAGTAACCGTTAGTGACTGAGTGGCGAATCAGCAAAATAACTGCTACTTTGCCTCCCCTCTCCACCTGACACTGATGCAAATAAAGCTGCGGACTCGCGGCTGCCGCCTCATATATCACCTCGTGCTTCGGCGACCGCAAACCATTAAGCGAGAGGATGGAGAGGCGTGTCCGTATGAGATGGTGGATGTCGGCGTTGGTCTCCTTCGTCTTAGCACCGTCCGGGTTGATCACTGCTTTTCCAGCTAATGGAGACCTCACCTCGTCTTTCGATACGGCGCAAGCAGATGTTGACATATTGGACGCGGGTCCCGCGACTGCTGCAGCTCTAGCCGATGTCGTGACAAAGTGCCTACCGCGGCTGTCTCTGGACTGCGCACAGTGGCGGATGGCGCGCCTCATCCGGTACCTGGACGCCATGCCACAGTTCCCGCTGCTGGAAGGGCTCGTGTACGTCGTACGTGTGGGCACCGACGCCACACAGCCGCGGCTGGCGCCCACGTCAAGGGACAAAGACAGTGGCGGCGGCGGCGGCGAGGGATCCCGACACCTGGAGGCAGCAGTTGCGGACTTCTTCGAACGACACGTACTGCGCCTCCAGCTGCCCATGTGGTTTGGAGACACAGTCAGACCGAAGACTGTCGACTTCGCTCTGAAGCCCGATACAGATGCAGGTAAGTACACTATGAGCCACAATAGTTGCAGGGAATTAAATGTTGGGCGACTCTGAAATTAAACACCAAGAACGAATAACACGATGATATTTTGGAAACTCTAATATTAGCCATTTCGTGAAAAAATCATATTGGCTCGCTTTTGAGAATTTTTATAATGAGACAAACAGCTGTAGTAATAATCTTTTATTACAACCAGTTTCGGTAATGTACCATGTAATGAATATACTCCTCAGAGAGCTTCCACTCAATTAATGAAATGTTCGATATGAATAGCTTTAATACGTAGTATTAATGTTGTAACACCCCACCCGTCCCTTACCTGGTTTTGGCGTGTGTTCGACCCAGTTAATTGACTAACAGAGCAACAGAGAGTGCAAAACTGCCGCAATATGGGATAACGCAAAAAAAGTAATAAGGCCCTGTGACTCCTGATTGAACTGCGGTGTCAGTGTTGACATTAATTGATTCAGAATTGATAACTTTTAATAAAAAGGGGTGCACATTGATGTTATATTCAGCTATTGAACACCAGATGCAAATGTTGAACACAAAATTAATTAAGGAAGTGACTTGGGATTTCAACTACTTGATTGAAAACAGATGCAGTCGATTAGCACAAATTTATTTTAACTCCCGACCTTCAATCATCACATTACAAGACTCTTCTATCAGGCAGTGGTAATAAATTGCGTTTGCATGGAGTGAAGCGCGATAACTCAAAAGTAATTCCTATCGACTGACAGGGCGTAATGCGAAGTGCGAGAAAAATTCTACAATACACGGCCCATGAAACCCTCGAGGAACCTTTGCCGACGTGATCCAACAAATTAATCAGTGGCCGGAGCGGGCGCAATATTACGGAATACAGCGTGGCGGTCAATTCTGAGTACTTCCCTGGTGTAAACTAGCCTCCAGTAAATCGACACGTTTCCACAAAGTTTTCATGTTGTGTGAATTACTTTAAAACCATCACCCGACATTAATTATTCCAGTACGTCCATACTATACCCTCTACAAGATGCATTGTGCCTTGTCAGTCATTTTTGTTCAGCCCTACTGTTCGCTCAACGTGAGTTAGGTGATATTTAATGACTTCATGTAAGAGGCATAGTTCTTGCCATCTTACAATGTTAAACAATTATATTTATGTAATAGTTCGTTATGAACCAGCTTTCGGCTTTTTACGCAATTGTCAAATAACTCAATTCTAAAGACATAGTCCACACAGCTTCAGCGAGTATTCATAACTGTACAAGGATTTTTGTGCAAAGATATGCGACATTTTGTGACTATATCGACAAGAAACACGAGCATAACGTAATACCTAAAGAAATTCTAAATGAATGAAACTTATACTACAGTACATTTACAAATGCACAGTGATAGCAAATGGGCCCCCATCTTATATGTTGGTAGGACTTCACAGGTTCTTGTTAGCAAACTAAACTCCAGAAAATATGTTCCAGCGTTTTTCACCAGGAATACTGTTGAGTACCTTCTGTTCAATAGCAAAGATAAGATTCCTCTTTTTCATGAGTGGAATTTATAGAATTTCTTACAATCTGTGTGGCAAATTACATGTAAGTCAATCAGAAAGGGCTATCAATACTAGACTGACCGAGCATGAAAGCAGCTGAGATGGAGAAAGAAAGATCCCACCTTTGTTGAACATGCTATCAATGAAAGTCATTCAAATGATGTGAAATGTGATGTTCTCAATAGAGGAATTAAGGCAGAAAACTAACGTTACTCGAAATTCTAGTCATTAATAAACATCAATCAAAGAATGCTGCACTATTCCTTAATGACCAAACACAGTTCCGTTATTCACCCTTCCTAAAGTAACAGCAGCTTGTTATTATTTCTCTCACCGTTAGATAATAAGGTTATAGTAACTGTTTCGTACTCGCATTCCACATACTTTTCTCTCCCCCTCCCCCTCCTCTTTTTTCGGGCTGTTCATCAAAAAATGGCTCCAAGGACTATGGGACTTAACATCTGAGGTCATCAGTCCCCTAGACGTAAAACTATTTAAACCTAACTAACCTAAGGACATCACACACATCGATGCCCGAGGCAGGATTCGAACCTGCGACCACAGCAGCAGCGCGGCTCCGAACTGACGCGCCTAGAACCACTCGGTCACAGCGGCCGGCTGGGCTGTTCATCAAATTCAACAATTCATCCATAGAACACAGTAGCTTGTGCCATTACACTTGCACTACATTCATATAGTTCTACTATTTTAACGTGCTGTAACAGAAGATTTATTTTAAAAATGGTTCAAATGGTTCTGAGCACTATGGGACTTAGCATCTGAGGTCATCAGTCCCCTAGAACTTAGAACTACTTAAACCTAACTAACCTAATGACATCACACACATCCATGCCCGTGGCAGGATTCGAACCTGCGACCGTAGTGGTCGCGTGGTTCCAGACTGAAGCGCCTAGAACCGCTCGGCCACACCAGCCGGCTAGATTTATTTTACTGAGTCTCTTTAGGTACTACATTATGCTTGTGTTTTGTATCGATACTGTCATAAACTATAACATAGCTTTCTACAATAATCTTTGAACAGCAATGAATTCTCGCTGTAATTGCGTGGACTATCTGTTTAGTATTAAGTTATCTGACGATGACCAAAGAAACCGAAAGCCGGTTCATAACGAACTATTAAGAAAATACTTTTGTGCAATATTAATACTGTGTATTCATGTTATTAACGTGTCTATGTTCCTCCAAGGACAGACAGAATATTCCGTAAAATAACTTATGAAGTTTCCTAACTATAAAATACAGTTTTTCCGTAAATTTATCTTTCTACCGGAATTTCGATGTGTTATCAGATAGCGCTCTTCCACAATGACAATTACTAGTCATAATTTCAAAACTATATGATCTGAAAGTAAGTCTACCTTAGATACAATAATTTCTATTTTTTCAGTATTAACTGCAAACAAAATATCTGCCTTCATTTACAGTTCCATTAATTTTACTGTCGATAACGAAATCGATATAAAAAAAAGACGATACTTCTACTTTTAACATTTTCAAAATATGCAACCTTTCTTGTTAACCACTAAGCTTATAAATCTTTACGTAAATAATTACTTTCAGAAAACAATATATATATATATATATATATATATATATATATATATATATATATATATATATATATATATATATTCAAAACTTTCAGTCAGCAATATTAATCTTTCGTAAGTATTACTTCACATACCACATATATACAAGTGATGTGTTTTCGTATCGTTCTGTAGTTGTTTTAGTTTTAGTTGATACACATACCGAGAAGACGGTACATTACAGTAATTCGTTGTAATAACAGAATATTAATGCAGCTCTGTGTCACATACTTAAGAAGTTACATTTCTGCTCTTGGAAGTCGGCTGCAAAAATGTACGATTTGAGAAAGTACTTCTTATTAAAATATCACTCGTGACGTACAGTACATCAGATACGAACACAAACGTTTAATAAAACACTAGATGCTCTATAAAAAGCAGACCACATTCTCTAGAAAATAGTGAATCCTTCTACATACATTTATACTCCCAAAAATGTTAATGGCTCAACGCCGTAATGGAGCTTCCGTGTAGTTTGGAAGGTGTGGAGACGACCCGCTGGCTAGAAGAAATTTAGAACAGATTTCTCATATATGCCCATCTAGAGCGTTGCTATGTTTCGATACGTCTGTGTGTGACACTGACATATATTCTATTTCGGATGACCACCAACTTCCGCGATGAAAACTCTCGTGTAAGAAAAATCGCTTTTTTAATGCTTGTTAAATGTGTAAAATGTTGCGTAATCATCAGATGAATTTAAGATCCGTCACTTTTATACAATAACCTAATGAGACACGTGTCCACTTCTTCCCTGTCAGAAAATAACACAATTTTCAGTTTATACACAAGCTTAAGGAAAGGATCTGACTCAGAGATCCGTGCAGAGATGGTGCATATTCACGTTATACAAATTGCATTAAGGCCACTGCATCACAATGTAGTCACTGAGTGATACACTTCGTGGCAAGAAGCAGGTGTAGCTCTGTCTGATATATCTGGAGCAACAGTGAGGCTCGAAGATAAGGTCCCTGGGTATCAAAATTGTCTTTACCGTTTAACGAGTTGCATTATGCTTTAAGTGTTTCATACAGCGTCCGGTAATGTCAGAGCTAAGTAATCACTTTGACTACCGAATTGATTGTCCATGTATCAGGTGAGACGCAAAATTGAACAACATAATTTGGCAGTACATGACACCATTCTAACTGACTCACAAATTATTCTAAGCTAGAATAAATACGAGTATTAGAGTGGACTTCCAGTTTTCATCAGCTTTTGAGGTGTAACCTGCACCATAAACAATAGTGTGACAACTATTTGAAGTTCTTATTTGTGTTTGTTACTAAAGTATTTGTGTATCACGTGGGAAGTAAATAACATTGCCACTGACATCCAGATGAAATATTATTTTCTCCCCCGGTTTCCAATGTTACTACCTGTACTTATTATGAACTAACTGTTCTGAAAATTGTAATATCCATAGAAAATGGCTCTATTGAAATCAAACTTCGAGGATGTGTAGAACGGATAGATGATCTGAACTTAGTCCCATCAGTACGTCATCTTCTGTCATACAAAGATAAATATTACGTCAAACTTAGGCTGAGAAGAGCCGTCAAATGAATCGAAAACGTGGAACGAAGCGCTGCTACCCGTCTTCCACAATTCTCCAGAACAAAACGGTTAATTTGCATTTATTCCACCTGCGAGGCACAACATTTTACATGTTATTAATTGCGATCTATGATCACCATCTTCAGGACGGAAGACTATAGTTTTACGTCCCGTCGATATCGAGGTCACCAGAGATGGAGCAGAGGCTCGAATTACGGAATGATGGGGAAGAATATCGGCTGTGCTCTTTCAAAGGTACGATCCCAGCGTTTTCAAAGTGAGGGTCTATGAAAAACCCTTGCATCTCGATGGCCGGACGTGAATTTAAACCTTCGCCGTCCCGAATACGAGTGCAATGTGATAACCACTGCGTCAGCTCCTCCCGAAGATGGTTATCATAGACCGAAATTAATAACCTAATACAAAATTTTGTGATTAGTAACTGGAATAAACACATTACTTCCCCAGGAATATATCCGTGTCTTCCTTGCTTCCATGCCACAACATTTAGGGACTGACTGCACTACATCTGGGACTCACTACACAATGAATTCCCGAAGTTAGAGATCATGTGTGTACTGAATAATTTAATCTTCTTACTAGACAAGTTTATTTGCCCACCTCGCAATAAACATATAGCCTATGTACAGACAACTAGTTTTGACAAGTTAAATTACCACTTTCAGATCATGTACAGAGCTTTTATTACCGGTAGCGCTCTACACATTCCTGGACATAGGTGTGTATATTTGAGATAAAAAGACGGAAAAACTGAGTCCATGAATACCGACAATGTTTGCTGAATAAGTTGATAAACATTGTGCCGCTCTAGGTAGTGCACTCTTATTTAGTCATGGACACATCCGGGAACAACTCGTTGAAGAAGAAACTCCTGTGTCTCGTTATACGTTAAACAACCAAAAAAATAAATAAAATAATAGGTTACACTAAAGCGTCTTCTTCAACGGGTTGATATATTTTGCGATCTGAGTAAATAAATTTCTCTAGTACGAAGATTACATTACTCAGGTTCAGAGATCGCTTTCCTTCTCACAATGTCGGTTAACCAAAATTTGTATGTTGTCTAGTCCTGTCGCATAAAGCAGAATGAACCATTCTTGGTGTTTTTGTTTTCACTGACATCAATATATTTAACACAACGTTATTAAAACTTGATTCTGAGTCTTAGGTTTGTTTACTTTAACTGTATTTTGCCAACCCTGCTTTCAAATGAAGAATTTCAAATTCAGTGCCAAGAATAAAAGTGGTTTATCGTAGGTTAATAGAAACATTTGAGATACTCACAAAGTATTCGACGTATATAATTATCTTTAACTAGACGAGAAAGACTGTGTATCCTGGAGAAAAATGATATGTCTGTAAAACAGCCATCGAGGGTAAGGAAATTATTCTTCGAGCTGACAGATCCGACCAATAATGCCTACTTCTAGCGTGCCGACGTCTTCATATCAGAACAGAAATCACACTAGCATCAATTATTGATTGGATATTGCCCAGTTTCATTGTTCCCCTACAACTTTTACCGTCTACTACTTCGTATAGTACGATGGATCTTATTCGTCTTAAACACACACATCAAAAAAGTTTTGCTTCGCCTAGGTTCTTAGAACTCCTAAAGACAGACATTGTCTGCGGATATTGTATCACAGACACAGTCCCTTTGACTGTTCAGAGACTTCACTAAACCTGCCTAAAGATGTAAACAACCATGTATGAGCAGTGGCTGTTAGACGGAGGGGTCCGACAGCCAATCAGTTCCACTCATTCCACCAGGACGAAGGTACACAGCTCGTATTGTCTGTAATTCAACCATGCCTAGACGGTCAACAACGCGGTTCGATCCCATCCGCATTGATACTTTGTGCCACGAAGGGCTCTCAACAAGGGAAGTGTCCATGCGTCTCGGAGTGAACCAAAGCGATGTTGTTCGGACATGGAGGAGATACAGAGAGACAGCAGCTGTCGATGACATGCCTCGCTCAGGCCGCCCAAGAGCTACTACTGCAGTGGACGACCGCTACCTACGGTTAATAGCTCGGAGCAACCCTGACAGCAACGCCACCATGTTGAATAATGCTTTTCGTGCAGCCACAGGACGTCGTGTTACGATCCAAACTGTGCGCAATAGGCTGCATGACGCACAACTTCACTCCCGACCGCGCGGCTCCCCCCGTCGGAAGAGTGTGTGTCGTCCTTAGCGTATGTTAGTTTAAAGTTAGATTAAATAGTGTGTAAGCTTAGGGACCGATGACTTCACCAGTTTGATCCCATAAGACCTTACCACAAATTTCCAAATTTCACTCCCAACGCGCATGGCGAGGTTCATTTCTGCAACCACGACACCACGCAGCGCGGTACAGATGGGCCTAACAACATTCCTAATGGACCGCTCAGAATTGGCATCACGTTTCTTCACCGATGTGTGTCGCATAAGCCTTCAAACAAACAATCGTCGGAGACGTGTTTGGAGGCAACTCGATCAGGCTTACCGCCTTAGACACACTGTCCAGCGAGTGCAGCAAGGTGGAGGTTCCCTGCAGTTTTGAGGTGGCATTACGTGGGGACACCTTACGCCGCTGGTGGTCATGAAAGGTGCAGTAACGGCTGTAGGACACGTGAATGCCATGCTCCGATCGATAGTGCAACTATATCGGCAGAATACTGGAGAGGCATTCGCGCCCCCATTGTGCACATCTTGTGTATGACTTCCGTGACCCACCACGATGTAACCCACCAACCACCCTGATGGATCTACGCCGAATCGCCGTTGAGGTGTGGGACAATCTGGATCAACAGTCCATTACTAAATTATTAGTCAAGTCTCTATTGTAATCATACGATATCTCACAACCTAAACAATTAAATGTTGAGCCTCTTCTAAAATATTGTCATCGAAAATAATCATTGCTCTTATTGTGTGTTTTCCCTGGAATGGCATGGTTGCTGATTTCGAAACAGAAATTTTTAAAGTGTCTTCTTTACAAATGTTATTTAGTAAATAAATATCTCTTTGAGAATTATCTTTCGTGTTTTACACAATCACTAAGTCATTAGCAAATGCTAGCACATTTAAAGTGGTCCTTGCTCAAGTAATTCCAGGTTGTGCCTGAGCCTTTCTTCTGTGAGAATATCGTCTATACGAATACTGAAAAGTGTGGATGATAACACACACCCTTGTATTACTCCCTGATTAATAACTATACTTAGCCTCACTATAATTGGGTGAATTGATTCTGAAGCAGCTACCATTATATAAGTTTTTTATACACCTTATTTTGTGTTGACGCCACTATATTCCAAAACTCATGCCTGTCTGCCTTAGAGACGGCCTTTATAGATCTAAAAATGCCATATAGGAGGGCAACTTGCATTCCTTTCTTTTCTTTATTAACTGTTTCATAGTGAATACACTGTCGATGCAAGCTCCCCCTTTACGAAAACCAGTCAGTTACTTTTGCAAGAGTGACTCTACTATTGGCTTTACAGCGTACAGTTTAGAGGTTGGCCGTCAACGATGTATCGCGGATCAACATCGTAAGTCAGCAAGTGTTTAATAGATGAAGACGATGGAGTTTGAGTGAAAATTCTCGATTGTTTACAAATTCAATATTTAAGGTGACTCTTTATTATTTTGTTTTTTTATGATTTTGTTTTTTTATTACTGCCTCTAACTCTCCTAAAGTAAGCAACACAATAGTTTTTAGTAATTCTCCGTTCCTACCCTCAGGATTTGTAGAACTGTCTACCTCAGTGTTCAACCAAATATTTTTATAATGTTCAGTCCATGCATCATGCGCCATCGCATCTATTTGTGTGCTGTCTCTTTCTGATTAATTTAAATTTTTTAATAATTTATAAGTGAAGTCACATCTCCCATATACATCCTGCTCCACAACACTCACGAATATTTCACAGCTGTATCCGTGTGCTCTCCTTTTTAGGAGATTTTGATTTCTGACAGCCAGCCAATAAATGTCTGTTAGCGTGTACACGGGCCGATTTAAAGCGAAACGACCATTTAAAGTGTCTCGTAAATTAACTAGGCGACTGTAAAAAAGGAATAAAATGACACGAATACTGAATCTTTGGTTTCTTTTGTACAGGGACTGCACGGAAGAAAAAAGGAAAGGGTGACAAGAAGGGAATGAAGAAGATGATGATGATGATTTGCATGATGATGATGGGCAAGATGATGATGGTTATGCCGATGGTGCTGACAATAATCAAGTTGAAAGCGATTAAGGCGTTGCTAATAGGCTCGCTCGCGCTACTGATCAGCAAGATACAGCTCGTCAAGAAACTGCTGGGGTCCAAAGTCGGCGGCGGCGGGGGCGGCGCCAGCGACAAACAAGTCATCGTGCTGCACGCGGACTCCCACGGTGGCGGTGAGTAACCCCGCAGTTTCCGTCAGTCGCAGCGAGCTTACAAATGTTTTCCAGCCCCTTGCGGTATTTTCTCTCGTTAGATATGTTCCGGCACAATAATTTCCCCACACTTATTTCTTAAATGCAATATGTATGCAGAAAAACTTATTGTGGATTTACAACAAGGTTTCAATACACGGTGTCACAATCACTAATTTATTCAAAGACAACTCCTTTTTCCACTTTAGCTGTATTATAATGCAGATTATTGTGACAATAATACAGTCGGGGCTGAAAACAGGACTGCTTTTTGATTTAAAATGTGGTGTTGTATTAACTACATATTGCTACAGTCACTTCCACAACGCCGAATTGAGACAATGGATCCCTTTAATCAACCATCAGAACTGCTCTTAAACAAACGAAGTAATATGACTGTTACTCCCGTAAGCAAGATGCTAGTCTACGACGTATTAACGCTAAATAAGTTAAATGACCATAAACTGCACTGTCTGATCAAATGTATCCGCACACCCCATGTAATGGCGAACTCACAACCAGAAACGGACCAACCAGTATAAAAGGAGGCGGGAAGTAGTAATAACATTATGGGTTGGTTAGAAGAACTCAGTGAATTCGAACGTGATTTGGTCACTGGATGTCACCTGAGCAACATATCCATCAGGGACATTTCAACCGATCTAAAGCTACTCAAGTCGACTATTGGTGAAGTGATTGTGAAGTAGCAACTCGAAGGAACCACTACGCTACATCAGGACCAGACACACCTCATGACCTGACGGACAGGGGCCATCGAGTACTGCCGTAGGGTTGTAAAAAGTCACTTGTATCAGCAGAACTAAGGTCGAGAGGCTCCTCATTAGTCACACAGTTGTAGAGTCAGTACTGAGCGACGCTTGAGAAGGTGTAAAGAGTGACGGCACTGGACAATGGATGAAGGAGGAAAGAGTGATTTGGAGTGAGGAATCACGCTATACCCTGTGGCAATCCGATGGAGAACGTTACGCACCATCGCTTGCAGCCCTAACAGTAAACTTCGGAGGAGGTGGCGTTACGTTACGAATACGTTTTTCGTGGTTAGGGTGTGCTCCTCTTGTTGCTGTTAAGAAAACGCTAAATGAGGAAGGATTTTAAAATATTGTACAGCATTGCATACAGTAAAGAAACAGTTCGAAGACGACGATTGTTTGGACCAGCATCACAATGCACACTGTCATAAGCAGCGTCGGAGAAGCAGCGGTTCCTGGAAAATAACGTTCCCGAAATGCGCTGGCTTGCCCAGAGTCGCGGTCTGAGCCCAGTGGAACACCTTTCTAAATCTTTGAGATGAGTTAGAAAATGAATTGAGAGTAAATCGAAGAAAGATGAAATAATGAGCAGTAGCACAAATGAGAACAGCGAGAAATTTAGCATTAGGACTAATGACCTCGAAGTAGATTAAGCTGAGTAATTCTACTATCTAGGCAGCAAAATAACCAATGATGGACGGATCAAGGAGGACATCAAAAGCAGGCATCAACGAATAACTTCCATGGTACTAAAGGGAGCTGTAGATGGTAAAAACTGTAGACAAAGAGAGAGACAGGAACACATCCAGCAAGTATTTGAGAATGTAGGTTTTAAGTGCCACTCTTGATGATGAAGTTGACACAGGAGAGAAAATCGTGGCGGGCTGCAGTAAACGAAAGAAAATTCAATATCACTGCAGTAAAACCGCGCTAAATCACTCCCTAAGGGACCGCGAGCATGGAATGAACGCAAAATAGATCGGATTATCAGAGAAACACTTTCATGGTCCCTTAACATCACAATACGGTACAGTAAAACTTAGATTTTCAACTAGAAATACCGTCTGAAATATTGTTACGTGTTAAAACCGTAACAAAACGAAAAGAAAACGTGGACACATTAAAAAATCTTACACTAAAGTGTAATGTACAGTAGTGCCTGTACTTTCAATACGTCTGCATCGTGTTGTAAGATATTGTTACTGTGAATGAGAATTTAAAATCTGTACATATCTCATTACAGTACTGTATTGACACATAAGAGATTTGCCCTTGATTGTTTAAAACATGAGAAATCACACGGTACAAAATGTCTGTTCTTAAGCAAGACGAAGAAAGTTCGTAATGTTCTTTTACTTAAAACGCGATGAACTTGATGTTGTCGCGATGTTCTGCTATTTCCTATCCCACAAAATGTTTACTGGGGCAGGAGCTTTGTTCTATGTATTAAAAGGCTACATCAAATGATACTGGAGCAGTAAGTCATTGTCTTCGTTCTCTTCATCGCATTTCTCATTGTCTCCGGTTGTTCGAGTCACAGCGTCAACGATCTGATCGTCAGTTAATTCTGTTCTGTTGTGCAGTCAACGTCAACTGTACTGGTCCACTCACTGTACTAAATGTCCGGTCCGCCCCGATAGCTGAGTGGTCAGCGTGACGGACTGCCATCCTACGGGCCCGTGTTCGGTTCCCGGCTGAGTCGGAGATTTTCCCCACTCAGGGACTGGGTGTTTTGCTGTCTTCATCATCATTTCATCCCCATCCAGCTCGTAGGTCGCCCAATATGGCGTCGATTGTAATATGACCTGCACCAAGGCGGCCAGACCTCCCCCGCAAGGGGCTTCCCGGCCAATGACGCCAAACGCTCATTTCCATTTCGACTAAATGTCCGGTTGTAAAGATAGCATCACAGTTTTCGTTTGGTTGGTGCCACAATTTACTTTCATACACTACAATATGTAAGAAGAGCACTGTCACTAAATTATAAAACAAATGCGTGCACAATAACAGATATTGATAGAGTCAGGTAAAAGTTATTTCATACTAAAACTGATCGATCTATCACACCTAGCAACGGTGAACTACTTAATGATACATATCACAGATCTTGAGTCGTCGACAAGTTCAGACCTGTCTGTATGATTGGTCCGTATTCGTAAACAAACACCGGAGATGGGATGGCCGGACTAAGTGGGCACTCGGACCACCCGCAGTCGGATTGGCGAGATCCTACTGCACTTCAGTAAAAATGGACAGCCTTCCCTCCACAATCATATTCCTGTAAATACTCCTCTCGTATTTGCTGTGGGATCGTATTGCGTAAATCCCACAATATTTCGTCTACTCAACTGTCCGACGTCTCCAGTTGGTGATAGCCGAAAAAGTTTAATATCAGTTCAGCAGAAAGGAATGCCCTGCGAAATTTGGGAGCGAACAAGGGGAACGCCACTGTCCTTCGCTCACGAGCTGAATACAACAATAAGATATAAGCGCTGCTCGACGATTCTGTTTATCGCACGCTAAGAGAGGATGCGACCGGCGAATTTCAGTGAAATACGTTAGATCTTCTAAAGAAAAGTCATTAAAGGCCAGCGTCAACAGGCTGCAGTTACCTCCAGACTGTACGCCTACCGAAGATAGATAAGGACGGGTCGCCTCTTGGGTCAATAGTGAGCAACATTGGAGGCTCCGCCTATTTCCTCGATAAACATCTTACTTCGCTGTTGGGACCTCACATAGGCAAATGTGACCGTTATAACCGAAATTCGGAGCATATGAAACCTGGAGACCCTTAGGCTACAACCGTCAGTTCTTTTAGTTAGCTTTGACGTTGGTGTTGTTGATTTGATGGAAGAGACCAAACAGGGAGGTCATCGGTCTCATCGCATTAAGTAAGGATGGACAAGGAAGTCGGCCGTGCCCTTTCAAAGGAACCATCACCGCATTTGGCTGAAGCTATTTAGAGAAATCACGGAAAACGTAAATCAGGATGGCCGGACACGGGATTGAACCGTCATCCTCCCGAATGCGAGTTCAGTGTGATAACCACCTCTCTGTTCACGGACGTACCTCTGCAGGACTTATGAGAGTTTATCATCAGCAAGTTTGAGAAAGATTTTGTGGCATTGTTCAAACATGTGCTTATTTCTTATTAAGTAATCAGTATTTTGAACAAGTGGACGGTGTCGCCATGGTAAGTCCTCTGCCATCCATGTTGGCCAAGTATTTTACGGGAAACTTTGAGGAGAAAGCATTGCAAGTGGTAAGTCTCCAACTTCCCTGCTTCTGGCGATATTTTTGATGTGGTCACACGGAACAGACACATCACCCATATTTCTCTGTCATTTGAACTCGCTCCATTCGAAAATACAGTTCATCATGGAAGTGGGAAAAGATAGTATCTTACCATTTCAATATGTCATGAATAACACAAAAGTCGACTGTCTCTGGGACATAGTGTCTGCCGCAAACCAATTCACGCAGAGTTATATGTGCAGTCCGCAAGCTGTTATTATTCTGCACAACATGATAGTATCTTACTCTCTTTGGTACATAGATAGCGTTGAAAATAATAATAATAATAATAATTATTATTATTATTATTATTATTGTATCTCCAGCAATCTCCACTGAATTTAGAAGAACTTTGTGTAGAAGGCATTTAATAAATAACAGATACGTCGACTGCTTTTCCCTTAAGGCATCAATATTAGAAATATGGCTAATAATTTGAAGTATGTACCACTTTGAGAAATTATCCAAGCTTAGCTACAAATTTTATGTAAATCTGCATCTTTCGCATTGTTCTCGCTATGCAGATAATGACTTGAGAGAGTGAGTGAAAACAGTTTCCTCTTTACCGTCGATCGCTTATTTGATCGAATAACTGAAGTACATTACATTAAAAATCCAACACAGTGTGATACATCAGCTATAACATTTTCTGTCGTGGAAGATACATTCGCTTAATTTTTCCACAGTGAAAATAATAAGCGTTGCCTTTGTCCAATGAACTTATGCCATTTAATTATTCCTAAGCGTGAATAACGAAGATACAGTAGACGATTGTTTTCAATCATAATTTAAGCAATTCCTTGGACAGTAGCTTCACCATTGCAATGCTCACAAGGCTGTAAGATCCGTTTGTTTACGAGCACTAAATCAGAAGAAACGGCCACAGTTAGTCGCGGAGTCATAAGCATCCTTTCTCCAGACGTTACTTCCAGCAGTTCCTCATTAGACCTTGGGAGCTTGGCCAAGTTAAAGAGGGATACTTATTCGGCTCTTCTGCAGCTAACAGTCTCTAGTGCTAACAAGAGGGAAGTCAGACTCCCTGTTGTGGGCTCACTCTACGGCTGCTTGTTGATTTTCCTTAGTAAATAGATGATTGTAAGGATTAAGAGTATTTTGTAAGGTAGAGTAAGCCCAATGCTGAGGAACTAATGCAGATTAATTGTGCAGTACAAGTCACCAAACAAACCTCCCCTATCTATTTAATTCATTCACCCTGTCGATAAAAAAATTGTTCAACAAAATTTTGTAGAGCAATGTATTGACAATAGCTCTTTGCCAGTTCAGCTGTACCAAGCAGCATTGTTTAACTTCAGTCATTTCTGCAATGTCAATTTGCTTTACCACATTTTACAAATTTGATCAGTTATGCCTAGTACGCTCACAGAATGCAGAACAATGGCCAAAACCAGTTTTTACTACAGTCCAGTCCTGTGTAAATAAAATTAGTAACTGCTGTGAATTGCTTGAATGCACTAATTCTTTTTAATCGCGTGTACCAGGTGTAACAAAAATGTTTGCTTTAAGCATCCAACACACACTTCACATTTCTTGACGAATAAACAAGGAACTGTTTCATTATTAGGAACATGTACGTTATTCAAAAGTATCATAAGAAATATGTTGCAGGAATTGTTATAGAATATTTAACACGATAAAATTAGTCCCGATCGACTGAACGCCTTTGTAACGTAACATCATGAACTGCATTGATTTTATTTCCTCTGGTAGTCACTTTTGTAACAATTACATCTGTAACAGAATGAGATTTTCACTCTGCAGCGGAGTGTGCGCTGATATGAAACTTAATTGCAGATTAAAACTGTGTACCCCACCGAGACTCGAACTTGGGACATTTGCCTTTCGCGGGCAAGTGCTCTACCATCTGAGCTACCGAAGCACGACCCACGCCCGGTCCTCACAGCTTTACTTCTGCCAGAATCTCGTCTCCAACCTTCCAAACTTTACAGAAGCTCTGCTGCGAAACCTTGCAGAACTAGCACTCCTGAAAGAAAGGATACTTCGGAGACATGGCTTAGCCACAGCCTGGGAGACGTTTCCAGAATGAGATTTTCACTCTGCAGCGGAGTGTGCGCTGATATGAAACTTCCTGGCAGATTAAAACTGTGTGCCCGACCGAGACTCGAATTCGGGACCTTTGCCTTTCGCGGGCAAGTGCTCTACCATCTGAGCTACCGAAGCACGACCCACGCCCGGTCCTCACACCTTTACTTCTGCCAGTATCTCGTCACCTACCTTCCAAACTTTACAGAAGCTGTCCTGCGAAACCTTGCAGAACTAGCACTCCTGAAAGAAAGGATACTGCGGAGACATGGCTTAGCAACAGCCTGGGGGACGTTCCAGAATGAGATTCTCTCTCTGCAGCGGAGTGTGCGCTGATATGAAACTTCCTGGCAGATAAAAACTGTGTGCCCGACCGAGACTCGAACTCGGGACCTTTGCTTTTCACGGGCAAGTACTCTACCATCTGAGCTACCGAAGCACGACTCACGCCCGGTCCTCACACCTTCACTTCTGCCAGTATCTCGTCTCCTACCTTCCAAACTTTACAGAAGTTCTGCTGCGAAACCTTGCAGAACTAGCACTCCCGAAAGAAAGGATACTGCGGAGACATGGCCTAACCACAGCCTGGGGGACGTTTCCAGAATGAGATTTTCATTCTGCAGCGGAGTGTGCGCTGATACGAAACTTCCTGGCAAATTAAAACTGTGTGCCCGACCGAGACTCGAATTCGGGACCTTTGCCTTTCGCGGGCAAGTGCTCTACCATCTGAGCTACCGAAGCACGACTCACGCCCGGTACTCACAGCTTTACTTCTGCCAGTATCTCGTCTCCTACCTTCCAAACTTTACAGAAGCCCTCTTCGAGAAACCTTGCAGAACCGCCGGCCGCGGTGGTCTAGCGGTTCTGGCGCTGCAGTACGGAACCGCGGGACTGCTACGGTCGCAGGTTCGAATCCTGCCTCGGGCATGGGTGTGTGTAATGTCATTAGGTTGGTTAGGTTTAAGTAGTTCAAAGTTCTAGGGGACTTATGACCTAAGATGTTGAGTCCCATAGTGCTCAGAGCCATTTGAACCATTTTGAACCTTGCAGAACTAGCACTCCTGAAAGAAAGGATACTGCGGAGACATGGCTTAGCCACAGCCTGGGGGACGTTCCAGAATGAGATTCTCTCTCTGCAGCGGAGTGTGCGCTGATATGAAACTTCCTGGCAGATTAAAACTGTGTGCCCGACCGATACTCGAACTCGGGACCTTTGCATTTCACGGGCAAGTGCTCTACCATCTGAGATACCGAAGCATGACTCACGCCCGGTCCTCACAGCTTTACTTCTGCCAGTATCTCGTCACCTACCTTCCAAACTTAACAGAAGCTCTCCTACGAAACCTTGCAGAACTAGCACTCCTGAAAGAAACGATACTGCGGAGACATGGCTTAGCCACAGCCTGGAGGACGTTTCCAGAATGAGATTCTCTCTCTGCAGCGGAGTGTGCGCTGATATGAAACTTCCTGGCAGATTAAAACTGTGTGCCCGACCGAGACTCGAATTCGGGACCTTTGCCTTTCGCGGGCAAGTCCTCTACCATCTGAGCTACCGAAGCACGACTCACGCCCGTTCCTCACAGCTTTACTTCTACCAGTATCTCGTCACCTACCTTCCAAACTTTACAGAAGCTCTCCTGCGAAACCTTGCAGAACTAGCACTCCTGAAAGAAAGGATACTGCGGAGACATGGCTTAGCCACAGCCTGGAGGACGTTTCCAGAATGAGATTCTCTCTGCAGCGGAGTGTGCGCTGATATGAAACTTCCTGGCAGATTAAAACTGTGTGCCCGACCGAGACTCGAATTCGGGACCTTTGCCTTTCGCGGGCAAGTGCTCTACCATCTGAGCTACCGAAGCACGACTCACGCCCGGTCCTCACAGCTTTACTTCTGCCAGTATCTCGTCACCTACCTTCCAAACTTTACAGAAGCTCTGCTGCGAAACCTTGCAGAACTAGCACTCCTGAAAGAAAGGATACTGCGGAGACATGGCTTAGCCACAGCCTGGGGGACGTTCCAGAATGAGATTCTCTCTCTGCAGCGGAGTGTGCGCTGATATGAAACTTCCTGGCAGATTAAAAGTGTGTGCCCGACCGAGACTCGAATTCGGGACCTTTGCCTTTCGCGGGCAAGTGCTCTACCATCTGAGCTACCGAAGCACGACTAACGCCCGGTCCTCACAGCTTTACTTCTGCCAGTATTTCCTCACCTACCCTCCAAACTTTACAGGAGCTCTGCTGCGAAACCTTGCAGAACTAGCACTCCTGAAAGAAAGGATACTGCGGAGACATGGCTTAGCCACAGCCTGGGGGACGTTCCAGAATGAGATTCTCTCTCTGCAGCGGAGTGTGCGCTGATATGAAACTTCCTGGCAGATTAAAACTGTGTGCCCGACCGAGACTCGAATTCGGGACCTTTGCCTTTCGCGGGCAAGTGCTCTACCATCTGAGCTACCGAAGCACGACCCACGCCCGGTCCTCACAGCTTTACTTGTGCCAGTAATTCGTCTCCTACCTTCCAAACTTTACAGAAGTTCTGCTGCGAAACCTTGCAGAACTAGCACTCCTGAAAGACAGGATACTGCGGAGAAATGGCTTAGCCACAGCCTGGGGGACGTTTCCAGAATGAGATTCTCTCTCTGCAGCGGAGTGTGCGCTGATATGAAACTTCCTGGCAGATTAAAACTGTGTGCCCGACCGAGACTCGAATTCGGGACCTTTGCCTTTCGCGGGCAAGTGCTCTACCATCTGAGCTACCGAAGCACGACTCACGCCCGGTCCTCACACCTTTACTTCTGCCAGTATCTCGTCACCTACCTTCCAAACTTTACAGAAACTCTGCTGCGAAACCTTGCAGAACTAGCACTCCTGAAAGAAAGGATACTGCGGAGATATGGCTTAGCCACAGCCTGGGGGACGTTCCAGAATGAGATTCTCTCTCTGCAGCGAAGTGTGCGCTGATATGAAACTTTCTGGCAGATTAAAACTGTGTGCCCGACCGAGACTCGAATTCGGGACCTTTGCCATTTGCGGGCAAGTGCTCTACCATCTGAGCTACCGAAGCACGACTCACGCCCGGTCCTCACAGCTTTACTTCAGCCAGTATCTCGTCACCTACTTTCCAAACTTTACAGAAGCTCTGCTGCGAAACCTTGCAGAACTAGCACTCCTGAAAGAAAGGATACTGCGGAGACATGGCTTAGCCACAGCCTGGGGGACGTTCCAGGATGAGATTCTCTCTCTGCAGCGAAGTGTGCGCTGGTATGAAACTTCCTGGCAGATTAGAACTGTGTGCCCGACCGAGACTCGAACTCGGGACCTTAGCTTTTCACGGGCAAGTACTCTACCATCTGAGCTACCGAAGCACGACTCACGCCCGGTCCTCACGCCTTTACTTCTGGCAGTATCCTGTCTCCTACCTTCCAAACGTTACAGAAGCTCTCCTGCGGAACCTTGCAGAACTAGCACTCCTGAAAGAAAGGATACTGCGGAGACATGGCTTAACCACAGCCTGGGGGACGTTTCCAGAATGAGATTTTCATTCTGCAGCGGAGTGTGCGCTGATACGAAACTTCCTGGCAAATTAAAACTGTGTGCCCGACCGAGGCTCGAATTCGGGACCTTTGCCTTTCGCGGGCAAGTGCTCAACCATCTGAGATACCGAAGCACGACCCACGCCCGGTCCTCACAGCTTTACTTCTGCCAGTATCTCGTCTCCTACCTTCCAAACTTTACAGAAGCTCTCCTGCGAAACCTTGCAGAACTAGCACTCCTGACAGAAAGGATACTGCGGAGACATGGCTTAGCCACAGCCTGGGGGACGTTTCCAGAATGAGATTTTCACTCTGCAGCGGAGTGTGCGCTGATATGAAACTTCCTGGCAGATCAAAACTGTGTGCCCGACCGAGACTCGAATTCGGGACCTTTGCCTTTCGCGGGCAAGTGCTCTACCATCTGAGCTACCGAAGCACGACTCACGCCCGGTCCTTACAGCTTTACTTCTGCCAGTATCTCGTCTCCTACCTTCCAAACTTTACAGAAGCTGTCCTGCGAAACCTTGCAGCTGTCAGCTACAATTTTGACAGTGCATTTCTTTCCGTATATTCTTGCCCTGTGAAAAATTTCAGTGCAGGTTTCAACATGTCGGATTGGGCCATCCCCTTAGCTTATCAAACAGCAATTACAACACCAAAAACACGACTATGATGAGCACTGGTAATGAATACTGTTGATATTGTTGTTACGAGATGAAGGAGGATTAAGGTAGGGGCACTTCTCAGAAGTGGATTCCCAGTCGAAGCGACGGCTAGAGGACCATTACAACTACGCGAACTAACAAAAGCACTTGCTACGTGGTATCACAGATTTTATTATATGCTTTCAAGTTTTTGAGTTGTTGATTCCGTATTTATGCACTGTATTTCATCGATCGCTCTACCGTCTTTTTTCAGGTGAGGCGAGGTATAGTAGGTACTCTTTGCCTGGACTCCAACCTGACTGATAATTATTGCTGGCGTTGCGTTGATGTTTATAGCCGAGTACGACTTCATGCTCGTCAAACGGCGTAGCGGCCGGAGGTAATAAAACTCTGCCAAACAGTGGCATGGATCCGACAGGCTTGTTGGAGTCCGAGCAGCGAGTGTTCAGCTCGCATCTCCTCGTGATGGCGCGACTGGTCGTCAACATATTGCGCATAAACTTGGAATCAACGACTTGGTTAAACACCCGGAAATATACCATTAAGTGTTTCGAATGTCATCGTGCAAAGGATTATACATTTTTATTATTGATGCTTCTCCCACCAGCGCATACTCCGCCCTCCGGAAAACAGTGTTTCAGTCGCACATCTTCTGCTAATTCGGGACACTGTTGGTTAGTTTCCAAGACGTCAGTGATATTGAATGCGTTTATAAACTGTCTTTATCAAGTTACACGAAATATCGTAGAGGGAAGTGAGAACAGGGTCGTACAGAGGTTCAAAGATAAGCGCTAATTGGAACCTAGGCATGGGAACATAAAACAAAATGAAACACAGTTGAATCTATCAAAAGCAAAGTTCCGCCCTTTTGGACTCAGACGGGGCAATCGAGACCGACCGATGTGCAAACAGCGCACGCCGCTCTCCGTGCCTTTATCGGTTTTACAGTCCTGGGAGCTGCTACGTTTCATTCACGCAGTTAAAATTTCAGTATGGTCGTAACAGTTGCAACTTTGTGACCAGGTAATACTTCGTATCAGTTCGGCCTTCTTTTAAACAAGTGTAAACTACGAATAGAGGAAATGCTATGCAAAGTAAAATTGCAAATAAGCAGATTTCATGTCACAAAACAGTAAAATTCGAAAAGAGAAACGCTTGGATCAAAAAAGAATGTAAAAGAGTTAATCGAAAATACGATTATATTGATGACTTGCCATGGGAAAAATGCCTACACATGATTTCTTTCCAGCATGTTTTACAGGTCGTTAATTTACAAAGCACATACAGTTTACTTACAAGAAGGTTATTGAATATTTTCAAAGCGTAATTAATTATCGTCTTTGTGATCATCTTTTTACGAGCTCATTTATAACTTCCGAAGCTTTACTTTAGGTGGCAGCCTTATGCTACATTGTACTGCGTGGATATACTTATAATTAAAGTGCACGTACTCACGCAGGTCCGCTCTGGGCTGTAATTGTCGTATGGCAGCGAAATTTGGTAGGTATTTTGTGAGTGAATTAGTTCCAATTTTGGCCACCACGTGCAAATCCGGCGCTGTACAGCAGCTCGTGGATGTTTCCGGTTTGAATAAACTGTGCAAGAGGCGATTAAAAATAAAATCGACATTATACTTTTCTCACTTGTTGGACCTTTCCTGCCCATGTGCCGTTCCTAATCCATTAAATACGAAAACATTTCTATTCGTCTTTCTATACGGCATTCATACGTCGGATTTGCACTTGGTGGCCAAAATTGGAACTAATTTTCTTCGTCGTAAATCGCTTCCGCATTATCACATTAGAATATCTACCAAGTTTCGCTGCAGTACAATGAATTTAGCCCACAATGGACCATTGTGAATAGCTGCATTTTAATTACAACCACACGTTACTTCTCCGCCCAACTGTGTTGGCTTTAGAAATTAGAGCCATGCTGCCTCTATAGCTGTCCATAATCGCGGAAGAGCTGCTGGTCCAGCATTTGACCTATCGATTATGTCCCATAAATGATCGATGCTGTTCATACTGGGTTGTAGGTCGTCAAATCATTCGCTCAAATTGTCCAGAATGTTCTTCAAGCCAATCGTGACAAATGCGACCCGATGACATGGCGGATTGTCATCCATAAAATATGAAGTCCATGAATGGCTGAAAATGGTTTCGAAGAAGCCGAACATAGCCGTTTCCAGACTATCGTCGGTTCAGTTGGACCAGAGGATCCAATCCACTACATGTAAAGACAGCCCACACCATTATGAAGCCACCACCAGTGTACAGTGCCTTGTTCACAACTTAGGTCCATGGGTGCATGGGGTCTGCACTAAACTCGAAGATTACCAGCGGCTCGTACCAACTTATCTGACCAGGCCACGGTTTTCTGGTCGCCTGGGTTCCGACTGATATGACCACGAGCCCAGGAAAGGCGGAGTAGGCGATGTCGTGCTGTCAGAAAAGGTTCTCGCCTCGGTACTCTGCTGCCATAGCCTATTATGACAAAATTTCCCCGCACTCTTCTAAAAGATACGTTGGTCGTATGGTCACATTCATTTCTCCGGTTGTTTCACGTAGTGTTGCTTGTCTGTTAGCACTGAAAACTCTACGCAATCGCCGCTGCTCTCAGTCGTTAAGTGAAGGCCGTCAGGCATTTTCCGAGCTCATACATGAAATTTGGTATCCTCGACACATCCTTGCCACTGTGGGTCTCGGAATATTGAATACCCTAACGATTTCCGAAATGAAACGTCCCATGCTTCTAGCTCCAACCGCAGTTCCACGGCGTGTGGCCACAAACACGTTGGGAATCTACACATCAAGTACTTGAGTACAAATAACAACGCCGTCGATGGGACTGCCCTTTTAAACCTTGCATACGCGATACTTCCTACGTCTGCGTATGTTCATATCGGTATCCCGAGAGTTTTATCACGTTACTGTAAGTTCATGAGTTAACGTACAATGAACTGAACGTAACTCATTCCAACAGGCATCATCATTTGTTTTTTAATTTCAGGTGGTCATGGTGGAGGTGGTCCGTCTGGAGGCGGTGGCGACTGGAGCAGCGGGGGTGGTGGTGGAGGCGGTGGGAGCTGGATGAGCAGCGGTGGCGGAGGGGGCGGCGACTGGAGCAGTCGCGGCGCCGATTTCCGTTCCATCGATGACGCACACGAGCTGGCGTACCGAGGGCAGGTCGTGTCTTCAGGCTGGTCGGCTAGCCAGCCTGTCGCCCATAGGTAGTCGGTCGCCGGACCTGCTCGCGGCCGTATACTGCCGAATCCGCTCCTATTCTGTTTCCCACGTCCTCATTATACCTGACTACGAACAGCTACCCATGATGACGTGGCGCTTCCCACAGCAGTATGCAGAAACGACGTTCATGATAAAGATTTACAGCAGGTCACCATAAGTCCCACCTGGACTTCCGGTAAACTTCGCCACTGTCTAGTGACAAATATAAATTTCTGTTCTTTCTAGTCCGCTGCTAGCTATGACACAATAATGATTTTCTTTGATTACTATTTTCATGTGAATCCGACTTTCAGGCTCATCGTTAGTCCACAAATATCAGCCTTAAGATATTTCGCTTGTAGAAAATCGCTTGCGATATTTTTACCGTAAAATTATTACTTACTGAATTTTGAGTAAGAAATAAGACCAGTGAATATCAATTGAAGATCATTACTCAAGTGATGCTCTCTAGTTTCTCCGCAAAGATATCGTTACTGGACATTATTCTCAAGAGCGGTATGATCGTGTCGTAATATAATGCTGCAGCTCTTCCAAGCGAGAATGACTTCATCTGCTATACAGTTTTATTACGTGCTTATTGACTCCCAAAAACTACATTGCACACTCTGTTACATTTGACTGGAAATTACAGTTATTTTCAACATACTTGAGAACAGTTGAATGCAAGCTACATACAATTTATTTATATATTAATTTATTAAATTTTTAATTTATTATTTATTTATTGAAAACTTTAAGATGTAGTAACGAATGAATGGCATAAATAAATAAATTTTAAAATGTATGTATTCGCTTTACTCTCCTTCAACTCCACAAATGATATTGTTTAAAAAAAAAACTATATTTTATCACGACTAAATAAATTTTAAAATGTGTGTATTCGATTTACTCTCCTTCAGCTCCACAAATGATATTGTTTTAAAAAAACTATATTTTATCAGGACTTAGTACTCTACTTCTCTTTAACCAGAGATTACTAAACCCTCGTAAGATTTACGATTGCAGTAGGTTATAAAACGGATCGTTTATCCTTAAATTGGTGTGTAATATACCACTAGAGATCTACTATTGGTAATTACTAAATGCATAACCTATAAATTATGACTTCCTTTGAATAAAATGTGCAGTTGTATGTTGTACGATGGTTTAGTAGTAATTTTATTTTTCCCTCCTTAGTGTTCTACGGTTAATACCTACATTTCATTATTTCTTTAGTAAGTGGCAGCATACCCATCTAACAGGTGCGACGTACATTTATTTAGGACTATCACACGAGCTGTCAGCTGTCAGCATTCGCTATCTTCTGAATCACAACGAAGTTCTTCCTCTGTTCCACACGAACGCTTATTGATAGGAATTGCATTTTTTTTCAATCATTTTGTCTTGCGGAGAAGCGTCTTTCTTACCGTTTCACATACAAACTCGTGAACTTCACAGACTAGAAGTCTCTAGGAATTTTTCTTATCCTGGTAATTCATCCCCTCTCAACTCGTCGAAAACATTCATAAGATGCAAAACAACTTCAACGAATTAAACAAATTTGCTACAAACTATATAATACGTTTAATGAGTTGCCAGGGGTTGTATCGTTTTCGTTATTTGTAGAAGAACAGGTTGCCCTGATTCAACTACATGAATAATTTTATCATAAGCATATTTTATAATGCTAATGAGTTCATTTTTATTTGCAAGTTCATAGCATGACACTGAGGACTATATCTCAATTTTAAGATAACACATATATCATACAGCTTCAACTAAGCTGTTCACCTCAGACATTTCCTGAACCGTTTAAGATATAATAATTCTACTTTCACTCAGATCGATTGTGAGAAACTCCTCACTAGCTCACTCATAGCTACGTTATAGAGATGTCGCTATCAACTACGTTTTCTTTTTCAAATGAAACTATAATAATTTCTGTTGCAGGCATCGTAGTTGTAAAAGAGACGATTTAAACAACTTTTCACTCTTCAAAATCTGGTTATTAGTTTCGGGGAAATTACAATTTTTAGAGCTGAAGATTTTCCTGTTTTGTACTGAAACAGGCGCTTCAGGCTGGGGTGGCTCTCAAGCTAAGAAAGTACTGTATATAGGAGCTGTATTCAAAAAGTAACGGGAATTTTTGTTTTTCTTGAAGAATCGTTATTTATTCACCTAAAACGACTTTGTCCCCTTCAAAGTAATCCTGTCTGATATAACAACTTTGTGCCAGCGCGTAAATCCAATCTTGGAAGCACTTCTGCAATTCCCTTTTCGCAACACATTCCGCGATTCCTTTATTTATCTCCTCAGTTATGGCAAAACGACGTCCTGTCATGGTTCTCTCGAGCCTTGGGAATTGACAGAAGTGGCAGGGCGCCATGTCCGGCGGATACGGTGGCTGAGACAACACAACAGTTTTGTTTTGTGCTCAAACATCACGAAAAAGCATTGAGGTGTGAGAGAAAGCATTATCGTCATGCAATTTTCACGGGTTGTTTTGCCACAATTCTTGTCGTTTTACACAAATTGCTTCACGCAAACGGTTCATAACTTCCAGGTAGGTTTCCTTACTGACCGTACGAATATAAGGCAGGAATTTCTGATCCACTATCCCACCGTAATCGTAGAGAACAGTGAGAAGAACAGTGATCGAACTTGTCGAATTTTTTTCGGTTTTGGCTCTTCAGGTAGTTTCCATTGGGACGACTGAGCCTTGGTCTCGACGTCATACCCGTATACCCGTGTTTCGTTACCTGTTCTTTACAAGTTCTGGATCATTGTCAACTTCATTCAGCAATTCCAGAGCGACGCCTACGTGAAGTCGTTTTTTGTCGATGTTCAACAGTTTCAGAACCAACTTGCTGCTACATGTTTCAGGCCCAAAACACACGGAAAACTACTTGGCACGAGGCAAAGGATATGACGACATCATCAGCAACTTTTCTGATGGTGATCTTCTCGACCCACTTTGAAACGTCTATAGCACTTGTGAACTCTTGTCTTAGTCATAGTAGATTCGCCATAGCCCACAGTCAACATTTCGATCGCGGTGCTGCACGTTATGCCTGTTTTAAAGCAAAATTTAAAGCAAATTCTTTGATTCATCTCTTTCTGAATAAACACTCTCCAAGCACTCGAAAACACGTATAACCTTTCCGACTGTCAACAATAAACTAAATATTTAAAACAGCTGAAAACGCAAACATACCTCAGGGTCATACGTACCAACAAGTTAAAAAAAAATGAAAATCGGATGCTTAAAGCCTGGCGAAATTGAAATATTCCCCTTACTTTTTGATCACACGTAAGCTGAATATTGGAGAGAAGTTAAATTTAAAATAGATGCTATACTTGGATACATGTGACTGGATCGGAACAACAAGTACAAAGCCGACGTGGCGTCTACAGGGGATTCACCTTTTAACTACGCGTAACAGATCTGCTATTCTTTCTACAGTAGCGATGTCAAAGCTTCAGTGCATTTGTACGAGTAACACTGGGAGCTGTGTTACGAAGATTGTTTAAAATCAATTCTCGTCTTGAGTTTAAAGTCAAGATGTACACTGAAAAATTACATCAGCAAGAAATGGAAATCTAAAAGGGATTGGGTAGTAAACACTTCCATAAAATCAAAATATCCACGGGTGTGCTGCCGGTCTATAGTGTCCAACGGGCAAAATTCCATTTATGTCATCAAGTGTTCTACACACCTACAGGCTACTAAACTACAGACCTTCAGTGGCTGGTGGAAGGGCGTCTGGAAAAACTGTATAGGTTCCTTCGGTATCATCGCAAATGCGTCAACAATACGATTTTTAAAGTCCCCTTGGGTCGTTGGAAGTTGCACACAGACTTCATCTTTGAATGAAAAATAGTACAATGAGGTCAAGGCTAACTGATAACTCTTTGCAGCGACCAGAAAGGAGCTGGGTGAGTGATTTCCTAGCCAGAACTGTACTGATACCACATGGGTAATTCCATGTCAGTTAAACGCAGCAAAGACTTCTTTCAAGTTTGTCGCATCCAGTGATACAGATAAATGATCGAAAACTACCAATCTCCAAAAGTATACAATTATGAAGAAAATTACAGGTCTGCAAAGTGAAGAAACTGTGGGAAATTTACATCTGTTTGTCTCAACAGAAATGAGTACTATTCTGGTAACAATCTAGACACAGCAATTAAATTTTCATCACTAAAAAGCTAATGAGCAGAGCCTTACATTGATATGCAATATGGTGGGCTGCTAAGAATTTTCGCTATCATGGTCATTGACTTTGACCTTCCACCTTGAATATCTCAAAACGAACAAACTTCAATTTTTTTTTTTTTTTTAATTTACTCAATTGCTCCAATATGCTAGTATAAACATGGTAAACGTCAAGATGGCACACCAAAGGTTTCACGCCGGAAAGTTTATTTTGTCAGCTTCCGTACTCTATCAAAATGCAGACGACAGCTAATTAATATGAAACACAAATTATTAAAAAGTACAGTTCATAAATAATATTGTACAAGAATATGGTTTATATTACTGTAGCGTTATTACGAACCATTTGCAGTGTAACTTCAATGGAAAAGCCAAACAAAAAAAATTGGTTACATTTTGTTTCACATGCCTTCAATTAAATCGTTGACGTTCACCAGATCTACTGCAGAGAGAATGTCCTTCTGGTTGGCGTCACTGGATCCAAAGTTGTGAAAATTCCATGTCTTCTGACTACACAAGTGTCTGGTATGGCAGGAAGCACGAATGATGGGTATGATCCAGGTGGATGTAAGAAGCTGGCCTGTACTTCGTCTGTTTCTTCATATGTTTGTAAGACTTATGAAACCCACCAATGATTGTCATATGTACAGTCAACAAATCCATGTATCAAATAACCTCCGGGAATTCAGCCAGATAACACTTTCAGCGACCGCCTATATTTCGGCCGGAGAACACTCCGCCATTTTCAAGGCAAACTGCAACGGACACGCGGCGTACCTGCAAATTTAAATCCTCGGTTCTCGGAGTGAACCTGGAAAGATAACACACACACTGAACACTAGTGCCACCAAAGATGACCAAAGCCAGAGCTATCGATAGTGAGACTACGAACTCGCAGGTGAGGTAGCATTGACTCTGTCCCTCTGTTTTTTGACAAGGGAGGGAGCCGGATTCCAAATAGAGTTTAAACAAGAACCTCCATCCCTGTTGACGAGGTTTCTCGCTAATTTAATCTCAACTGCCTCCTTAATAACACTGTCCCAATAGCTGGACGTGCATGCCAATATCTCATTGTTATTATATATGATGGGGTGACCAGTATCCAAGCAATGTTCGGCAGTAGCAGATCTACTTGGCTGCTGTGTTCTCCCGCCGAAATATCGGCGGTCGCTGAAAGTGTTAGCTGGCTGAATTCCCAGTGGTTATTTGAAAGTTGTATACGCCAGGAGAAACTCAGGTCTCAAATCCATGTATGTCTGTTAACAGCATTTCTTTGCACATAACAAGCACTGACTCTTCTCTGCTCACAAGAGAAGCAGAGTGCGTCTTTGTTTTTACTGTACGCTGCTAATTGGAATTACACACTGAAGCTTATGGGTAGAATCGCACTTTTGTTCTTGAATCGTTGCTTCAGCTTTGTTAAGTCCTTATCACGATGGGAAACCAATGTATAGTCAAAAACACGTGAAGGAATATTTCCTTTGCACCACTGAAACAACAGTCGTGGTTTTTTCATAAGGTCACCTGAGGCTGACAAGTGTAGCTAATCTCTTTACGGCCCCTGCAACTATATAATGGGGTCCTTTAGCATGTTTTGTTGCAGAAAACGTCATTCAAAACCTTTCTGATTGTACAACATATTCACGAAATTCTTTCTGTGTTTGTATTGGACAGCACATCCATCTGAAAAGAGGTTAATGTGCTTTGGTGCTGGAAAGAGACATTTTCAGAAATTGACGAAGTTGTGCTGGAAAGAATATGCGCAAACTGTATCATGCTAGAGGCAATGAGATATTTCCGCATATGACACACGGTGTATTTCATTAGTATTTGCATCTCTGTAGTAATTTGCAAATTGTCGAATTGTAGCCTGTAAATTATACTACACTTCATCCTGAGGGGTGAAGGAGCAGTTCTCTACAAAATCACAAACAACAAGATGTTCATTTACTTTGAGTCCTTTTTTAGTGATTTTGAAGATCTGTATCTGTTACTGAGTGATACGTGAGTGAGGTAGGCGCTACTGTAAACATGATGCAAACACTTCAGTGATATCGTCTGTTGATTTTGTTTAGTCTCTAGAAGCACCTTGTCTGTGGTTAAAAGACAGTTCTGTGTAATTTTATCAATGCAGTTCACATCTAACAGTTCAGATAACAAGTCAGTCATGTCAAACTTGTACAACAGGGACATGCACCTTCGGAAGACGCTGAAAGTGCAGGATTGCATGAAACAAGCGCTACACTCTGCTTCTATGATGATAAAGTGGGTTCTTCACACATCGTCAGTTCTTTCAACCATTAACTTAAAATTCTGATGTGAGACACTAAAACAAACAGCATGAGACCCACTGGCATAGGCAAGAACGCGGTGCTTTGGCTGCATTCAAAAATCTTTGAGAAGTCAGTATTTATATTTGGGAACAAAAAAAATGGTTCAAATGGCTCTGAGCACTATGGGACTTAACTTCTGAGGTCATCAGTCCCCTAGAACTTAGAACTACTTAAACCTAACTAACCTAAGAACATCACACACATCCATGCCCGAGTCAGGATTCGAACCTGCGATCGTAGTGGTCGCGCGGTTCCAGACTGTAGCGCCTAGAAGCTCTCGGCCACACCGGCCGGCTTGGGAACATATCCTTGGAATGTACTTACAGTCTGTTAAAAGTATTGTGCAACCGTAGCCGCCTCTGCGTATATATTCTAATTCCATTTACACATTATGATTAAAGTAAAAATCTTGTACATGTAGACCCGTTTCTTCACGACACATGTTAGCTGTCTTTATATTTGGTGTCACTAATATACCATATTCTGCTACTAACTGTTTTGCTCTTCTCACCTTGTAATCTGAAGCGGAAAATTCTTTCATGGTTTACCTTATGCTGCACTTCTTTGGAAAACTGTCAAAGTTTGTATTTTGTTTCACGTACATGCTGTATTGTGAAACCTATCTTTCAGCTAGGCTATCATTTCTTTCTTAGTTTTCTTCATACTTCTTTTTCCGGTAGTGCCACATAATTATGGTCCAACAATGAGGCAAACTTTTTCAGTTTTTTCTTTACTCACTTTTTGTCACATTGGAGCCTCTTTTTCTTCACAGGGGATCCACCTAAAAACTGAAGGCTAGTAATTAAAGAATCCACTGCCAAGTTTAATGCTATTTCATCTTCACTCAACATAATCTCTGCAAGCATCTGGCACAGCTGAGGCAACACCTGCAAGCGTTGTTGGGTTTTGTGGTATTTGCTCTCTATAGTTGCTACAATTTTTTCCACTTACGAATACAATGGGACAATTTTTTATCGTCCACTCCTGAACATTCCTCACATTCTTCTGTACTATTGCATGGCATTTTTCTTTAGATGGACTGCAGCAGTACAAAATAACTTGTATTTGCTATTAATGTGGTACTTTGTACATTTTCATATTGTGCTGATGCTGACAAAGTAGGTTATTCGGCATGATGCTTTTGGAGAGACGTCTTGATATGTACCATGTTTATAGTAACACAATGGAGCAATACAACATATTCTTTTGAAAAAAATTGAAGGTGGGATGTTTTGAGTTATTCTACGCCAAAGGTTAATGTCAGTAGAGAAGAGATGGGGCCCCTCCACGCCCGCACCAACGTGGTGACCAAACCAAACGTTCTACTGTCACCTCCGTAAACATGTTAGTTATCTAGTAAGTGAATCACAGGATGCTGGGCTGTGATGTTGTCCGTGCGTCTGGGTAAGACTACGCATTAACACGGTCCATCAGGTGATAGACAGTGGACGAAACGCGAGTGAGGGTAGTGATTTGAAGAGCAGAGGGAAAAAAGTGCCATGGCTCGTGCCGTGGGAAAAAAACCTTTGCGGCAGTGGGATAGGTAGTAAGAGCAGTAGTGGCTTACTAGCTGTGATAGCTCACGCAAGGTTGGATTTGTTAGTATAGGTATCATGCATCATTACCGTAACAAGCGATGGCGATGTGTCCGAGTTGCTGCAGCTGCTACATTCCTGGAACAACAGTAGTGGGAGATCGGCCATAGATCATCTCACTGTGCGGGGGATGTGTGGAGCTTGTTTGCATGCAGTGTACGGTACAGCTTCCCTGTGTGGTGCCAGTTAATCGGCAGTATATTTCAGCTGGATATCCAGCAATGGCGTCTGGTTAACAGGGGCTCGCCTGTGCCGTTATGTTTGCGTATGCTTGGCCATAGATGTTATGTCCTTACAAGTATGTCTTTTGGTCTTTTATGTTTCCATCTATGGTTGTGGTCGTAGTTCCCCAGATTCAGAATAAACGGGTTCTGCGAATGTCTGGAGTTTCTGTATAGTCTTGTGGTGAGTTTGTGGATTACCTCCGTGAGAGTCTCAAGTCGGTATTCCCGGTGAAGGTCCGCGATGCGTGTGTATCGTGGAGCATTGCTTATGATTTTGAGTACTTTGTTTTGTATGAGCTGCAGACGGCGCAGGTGTGGAGGCGCAGCGTATCCCCAAACAGGAGCTGCGTACGTCATCAGGGGTCGGATAAGTGTCATGTACATGGACCTCGACACCCTTCTGTTCAGTGTGCTACGCCTGTTGAGCATAGGATAGAGCTGTTTGAGCCTCGCGCTAGCTCGGTTGGTCATGTGTTGTATGTGGTCCCCCCAGAGTAATTTCCGGTCCAGCCAGACACCGAGGTATTTGACTTTCTCGCGGAAACGTATTGGACGTGCATGTAGAGTTATCGGTCTGCAGTAGCGGTGTTTGCGCATTTGCTTCGGTCTTCTAGTGAACAGAACGTATGCGCACTTGTCGACGTTTACTCTAACACGCCATTTCTCCAACCAAGGCTCGGCCACTCTGAGTGCAGTCTGTAGGCGTGACGTAATGTTTGATGGTTTCCAATCTTGCGCAAGGATGGCTGTGTCATCCGCGTAGATTGCCATCATTGTGTTGTGTGTAGTTGGGAGATCATTTATGTAGAGGTTTAAACAGTAGGGGCCATAGGATGCTTCCCTGAGGTACTCCCGCGTGTATACCGTGTCGTGTTGATTGTTTTCCCTGCACGTCAGTGTTGAAACGTCTGTGAGGTATGAGTGTATTAGACGCAGCAGCCCGTCGGGGAATCCCGCGTCGCTGAGTTTGCGGATGAGGCTGTTGTGCCATAGACGGTCGAAAGCCTTTTCGATGTCCAGGAACACTACCCCTGTAGCTTTGTTTATGTTATAGCCATGTGTTATATGTTCAACGACCCGTAGGAGTTGTTGTGTTGTGGAGTGGTGATTCCTGAAGCCGAATTTCTCCGGTCTCAGGATGTCATTTGTTATGCAGTGCCTAGTGATGCGTTTGAGAACCACCTTCTCAACAATCTTACTGAGCGAGCTCAGAAGGCTGATGGGTCGGTAATTTTGTGGGAGGCTGTGGTCTTTCCCCGGCTTCCTGAACATCAGGACCTTGGTCGTCTTCCAAAAGGCGGGGAAGTGTTGGTGTTTTAGTATGGCATTCGTTATGTGTGTTAGGTACTCAGTTGCTTTATCCGTGAACTCCTGGAGGACACGGTTTTGAATGTCATCGTGACCAGGGGCTTTCCTAGCAGCGGAATGCATTATAGCCCAGGAGACTTCGGCTGTGCTAGCATGTCGAATGTCGTCGTGCGATGGTTGGGCTAGAATGCGTGTAACCTCTTGGTCAGTAGCAAGTGTGAACACTGGATCTGATGGTACCAGGTTCGGTGTGAATGACGCTGCGAGTGTTCGGGCCATTAGTTCTGCTTTCTCTTCTGCTGAGTATGCAGGTCCGTCAGGCCCTTGAAGCGTTGGGGTGTATAATTTCTCCCTGGTGAAGTGTCGGGCTAGTTGCCACACGCCAGGTCATGCGGTGTCCAGACCTTCGAGTTTTTGGTTCCACTGTTGTGTTCTATGTGTTTGTATGTTATCGTGTATGATGCCCTGTAGTCTGTTAATGTGCCGTTTGAAGTACGGACGCCTGGTGCGCTGCCATTGTCTCCTGAGGCGATTCCTCATTGAGATTAGGCCCAGGATTTCCTGGGGCAGGGCCGCACTGCGTTGTTGTGAGGTGCGATCAGGTATGGTGCCAGCCATTGCGTCCTGGACGGCATTAGTGAGGGTTTCTACTGCCTCGTCAATTTGTGCTGTTTCCTTAATTTCGTCTATAGGAGGGATGTGGCTATCGAGCGTTTGCTTGAATAATGTCCAATTCGCACGCCCGTAGTCCAACATCTTGCGTTGTTCAATGTGCTGCAGTGTTTCCTCAGTAATGCCCTTGATGAGGGCCATGTCTATCACGTCTGGCCTGTGTCTCCTCTGATAGGGAATGTGCGTCGGTTCAGTCGGCGCTAGTATAATGTAGTTTCTGCCAAGTGAATGTTCGTACAGTTTTTTGCCGTTGGGATTTCGTATGCGTGAATTCCATTCTGGGTGTTTTGCGTTCAGATCTCCAGCGACTATTACTCGGGGTGAAATGTTGAGTAATGTGCTGATATCGCGTGTTGAAATGCCTACAGGGCTATTGTATACCGATATCAGTGTGGTGTAGGCTCCGTTGAACTTGACTCTGACGGCCGTAGCCTCGATTCTTTCCAGTTCAGGGAGCTCTATGTTTGTGTGCTCAATGTCTTTGTGTATGACGATTGCAGTTCCACCTGCCACGGCGTCGCCCGGTCGGTCGGTACGACAGACACAGTAGCCAGGAAAGTTTAATTGTTTGTGCGGTTTAAGTTTAGTCTCGCTCAGTAGCGCAACAAGGATTCCCTTGCGCTCCATGAACGCGGCAAATTCTGCCCTTTTGTTGTGGATCGAGTCTGCATTCCAGAACAGGATCTGTGATAGTGTGTGCGGGTCTGCGTTATGGGCCGGGTGTGGCATATTATTCATGTAAGAATGTGAAAGAGTGTTGTGATGGCAGTGTGTATGACAGCCCAGTATTGCCCGGGTTCGGCGCTCATGAGCTGGGTGATGAGTGTAGTGACGGCTGTCTTGGTAAGGATTTGAACGGTCCTGTGTCGGGGGAATAGTGTTTCCAGTATTCCCCCAGGTGGTGTGTTGGTGTTGGCTGTGGCAGCCTGAGGTGCTGTTGTGGAGTTAGCGGCCGCTTGTGCGGGTATTGGTGTGTTGTTAGGAGCGGCATTTGTGCTTTGTGACAGAGGTTGTGGCGCCTGTGTTACTTCTGTGGTGGGGGGGATGGTAGTGTGAGTTACAGCCTCGGTGTCTTGTTGACTGTTTTCCTGTGTATTGCTGTTCTGTTGTTGCTGCGTGGCCTGTTGTGGTGATTTCGTGTTCCCCGCCCTGTGTTTGCGTGTACGTCTATTCCTCCTCTGGGCTTGGGGTTCGGAGGGTTCTTGTGTGGATGTGTTTTCCTGTATATGGTGCGTTTCTTCGCAGCACGTGATTTCCGGGAGTGGGGTCGTGTTGTTCGGGGCATAGGTGTTGGTACCGATGCTTGTTGGGTTTCAGGTGTTGTCTGTGGCTGTTGTGTGGCTGTTGCAGGGGTTGTTTCACATGTGTGTGTAGGGCGCTGAGGTTCCGCAGCCTGAGCCGTTCCCCCAGGGCGTGCAACCGTGGCAAACGTTACGCCGTTCCTTACTGGGTTCGGCGCTGGCCTTGGGCGTGGTATGTCGTGCTCTTGTCTTGTTTACGCTTCAGCGCCTGTTTGTATGAGTTGCACCGTCTGAAGTTTGCCGCATGGGACCCACCGCAGTTGGCACAGCGTCGCTGGTTTGGCTGTGTTTGTGTGCAAGTGTTGGATCTGTGATTGCCAGCGCATCCGCGGCAGCGAGTTGCCAGGCCGCAGCGGAGGGCCGAGTGGCCGAACCGCTGGCAGTTGTTGCATTGTTGGGGGACGTTGGGTGGTTCGTAAAGTTCTACACGTACGTCCATCCGCAGAAAGCTCTTTATCTGCAGGATGGCGCGGGAATCAGCCGAGTCGGCTAACTCAACCATGTAGTGTGGTAACGGTGCGTGTGTACGGAACCCTGTCATCCGGGAGGCACTTTTACAGTCGAATCCCAGA
Organism: Schistocerca americana; assembly: GCF_021461395.2. NCBI lineage: Eukaryota > Metazoa > Arthropoda > Insecta > Orthoptera > Acrididae > Schistocerca > Schistocerca americana. The sequence goes on along the minus strand of NC_060121.1, from coordinate 747,121,683 downwards.
TGACAAAGGGCCGCATGTACTGTCTCGTTGGGGGTACTGGGATCCACTCCCTTGATCACGTACTGCTGGGTTCTCTCGTCCAGCGTTCTGTACGTATAATGTTCGCTCTTCCGATCTTTGAGGAAGGTCAGAAGATCTTTATATTCGTTGTCTGTGGCAACGTACAGTGAGGCCCTATCCCCAGAGTACTTTGCATGTAATGTGCTGTTTATGTGCCTTTCCACGAATGCAGTGTTAAGGGCACTAAGGTTCCCATAGTTTTGTATAACGACTGAGGGGAAACCAGTCTTGTGTTGTGTGGGCACCGCTGTGGCTTTGTGTGCTTTGTTGTTGTTCGCCACAACTGTGTTTGCGTTTTGTTTTGTGTTAATGCTGCTAGCCTGAGATGAGCTAGTGGGTGTAGGCAACAGCGCCTTTCGGTTGCCTAGCGAGTTTGGTTACTCGCTTGTTTGTGCTGGTGTTTTTCTGCGTCTGCGTTTTGGGCCCTCCACCTGCCAGGGCTCTGTGTAGTGGTTTTCTGTGTCCACATCCGCCGCCGCTGCCTCGATCTCTTGAGGCTGCGGCGTCGGTGGGAGAATGGTACATGACTGTCCGGTGACAGGTGAGTGTAAAGTGATGTTGAGTGTAGTTGTTTTGGTGGGAGAGACGTCCGCCCCGAAAAGTTCGGTGATTAGCCGGCGTGACTCGAGCTGCTTTTGCGCTTTCGCACCAAGCTGTCGAGCGTCGCCAGCCGCTCCCTTGCCTTCGGTAGCGGGCGGGACGCGAGTTTCGGCGGGTGCAGTCGGTCCTCGCGCCTCGTGTGTTGCAGTCTTGCTGCGGGTGACAGCAGGGGAAGTGCTAGCAGCGTCCGCCATCTCGCACTTAGGATTATTTATTGGGTGGGAAGGGGGAAACGACAATTTTGCTTTTCTCGATAGGCGAGAGAAGTGTCTCTTGTTCCCTATTGAAGTGGGTGGTCCCTACTTTGCGCTAACATGCGCTGTTCGTGCAAGCGCGGTACCTAAAGGAGGTGCGGAAGAAGAATGGCCTGCAGCACGCGGGCTTGGTCCCGTGAAGGAGCCCTGGTACTGCCTCAGAGTCCCTAAAAGAACGTGAGAATCACGTTGGGGGCGTTGGGTAACCGGAGGCTACCGGGAGCTGCGAGCCGAAGCTCTTTCGCGGCAGTCCGCGACTGGTTGCGCGGCTTTGTGTCGGAGGGGAGCGAGCTCAACCCTTCGGCACTCGGCCGGTTGCCGCTGATCATGAATGAGAAAATTCTTAGAAGCCCACCATGTTGCATATCAACGTAAGGCTCTACTCATTAGCTTGTCAGTGATATTAGTTTCATTGTCGTATCTGGATTAGAACCAGAATTATAGTCGCATGTAGATTACACACAACTTCCAAACTTCGCCGACCTGTAACTTTCTTCACTAGTGTCATATATACCTGCAAACCAGTAGTTTTTCATCTCTCATCTGTATCACTGGATGCACCAAATACGAAAGAAATCTGAATCGGTCCAGTTGAGTACTGCGTTGAATTGACAGGAATTACTCACATGCATCTTCGTATTTCAAATGTTATTTTATCCAAGAAGCACTTCCGTTAGAAATTTTTCGCATCGTTTATGCCTGAAGATACCTTGAATGATACAGTAACCAGCCACATAGTCTACTCTCCCTCTGATATTCAATCAGCCTCAAACAATGCTGATTCTCAGCAGCCCAGCAACGCGTATTTCTTGCATTCATCTTTCCATGATTTGTAAGGATATCTTCACCGATAAGGAAGGATATATTGTCATGAGGTCGATCAGAACTAAACAACAGAATTAAATGATTTTCTACGGCCCCGCTCGTTAATCTGCTGGTGGAATGACAAGTGATGCGGATGGAAGCAATTTGCCCGTGAAATGGAAACAACGCTAAGCTGATTTATTCCAGAGGCACTCGAAGTTTATTATAGATCTAACGTGCCAGAACATCTACGTAGATCTCCCCGCTCGCTGCAGGCCCTTCCAATTACAATTTTTTATTCCCCTCAGCTACTCTGTCATTCTTGTTGGAATCCGTTTGTCGGGATAACTTCATGCGAACAACTTAACTGTTATCTTCGTCTTCATTCCACATTCAAGTAGCATTTTCAAATGTTCAAGTAGGGCATACAGTTTCTCGTGAGTTGTGAAAGCGGTTTATTTTTAAAAAGCTATCAGCACTCGACACACGTGAACGTCAAAGACGGAACAACTGCCACACGTCGTGTGTGCACATTTTCTGTGTTTCCTCCTTATCCGATGTGTCGTATTCATTATTTGTTTATGAAATCAAGAACTTGGACGCAAGGCAGCAATCGGTTCACAGTTGAGAAGAGATAAATCCTAAGTAATAAACATTGTAATTACTCGCAGACTAGTAAACAGATTTTGAAAAATGAAGGGCTGGTGAGTTAGTCTCTTTTTTAAGTACGATACTGATAGCTAGAATTACTACAGTTTCACTATTAAACAGTTTCAGAAATATTTGAGATGAGCAGCTTAGCAGAATCATCAGGTATACTGCAACACAGATCTCTAGGAAGGTTCCCATTAACTTCGGTTATCCGTGAAGCCATGCTCAGATATTTAGCCGCTCAACTCTGCATTGCGTAGATGGCTGCGCAAGGCTTATAACTGGTAGCTCATAATCGGCAAGCCTGCTGAATTACAAATGGAAAAATAATACTCTCTTCGTGAACATAAATAACACACTTCCTTGTCGTTCTGTAACGTAAATGTACCGCTAGATGACGCACTTCATGCTTACGTATTGTATTTAGTTCGGTAACGAGCCACTTAACGCTATTGATCTAAGCTAAATCTTCCGTAGCTATCCATAGCAGGACCCATTTCAGTCACAGCCCGATGTCACGTGCAGCATTTCGTGTTGATAAGTCAACGTACACTACTGCCAAAGCATTCACCATTCTCATGAAACATGCACTCTGTATGTGAATCATCAGAAGGTGAAAACAAAATGAAAAATGCTCTCCGACATATGTGATTGGTTGCTACCTTTTTAATGTAATTTGAATTTCAGTATAATCAACGGATTCGTTTATCGAGTCCAGACAAACACAGTTATTCTGATTTCATACTGAGCTGAGACAGCTCAGTATGGTACTGTCACTCTCAAATTGTTACAAATATCGCCTTAACCACGTAGCATTTCTTGAGAAATTTCTTACATTTATGAGTTGTTTGAAGTAAGAATAAATTGTTGGAGGTTCGTTATAACTGACTACATTAACAAATACTGCCAAAAGAGTTCGCTGTTCACATCACAGATTTTTCCAGCATCACTTCTTTTAACAAATCGACTGTACGTACCTTGTAGCCCCAGCTAGCCCTTCGTCTCTGACGATATCCGTGCTGAGGAGACGCAAGGAGAGGAACTATAGAGAGTGTATAATTTTGATGCCTTCGAGATCGTATTTAACAGTATAACAGAAACAACCAGTCTAGATCGCAACAGAAGACTGAATAAATAAATGCTGTGATTCGGACTGATTGTTTCTGTTATATAAAACGGATGTATTTCAACTGTATGGAGAACTACAACGCCATTCAAATTCACGGTAAGTAATTACTAAGCTATAGGGCTGCACAACGGGCTGGCGGGAGGGACCGCGCAGTCCCTGACATGGCGCGTCATGGCCACTCCGCGCGGCTCGACACACGTTCCACCCCTATCACATCTCTCTCCATTAAGAAATGCAAGGAAACGATTATGAGGATCGAGTTAACTTCTACACATGGGCATTAAGACAGGACACTCCAGGTGTATCTTTTATCTCGTATAGTGATGAATCCACATTTACCAATCACGGTCAGGTAAACAGCCGAAACATGCAATTGTGGTCTGTTGACAATCCCCGTTGGCTTCGTCAGGTGGTCCGTCAGCGTCTGTGGAGAGCAATCGTGTGGTGTGGGATAGTGATCCATCAGATCACAGGCCCGTTTTTCATGGGCAGAACACTGGACGGGCACCAAGTGTCGCAGCCTCCTGACAGATCATCTTCCACGGATATTAGAAGACGTTCCTCTGCACGCAGTCACGAGGTGTTTTCAAGTCGTTGGACTTAACGCAGAGGACCTGTACCTTGGGCGGCCCGTTCCCCTGATTTGATGCCTGTAGATTTTCTTCTGTGGAGAAAGCTGAAAGACGCTATCTATGAAGACATACCAACTACAACCGACGGTACGCAAGGACGTATTACTTCAGCCTTCTCGCACATCTCCACTCAAATGCTAGCATGTTAGCAGCAGACGTTCCTAATCAGACTGGAAGCGTGTATTGCCGCTGTCGGTGGCCAATTTGAACACACAGTTGTCTCGTTACTGGTCAGAATCCACATGCACTTCTTTTGTTCTTTAGTGTGTGCTACCACAGGTATTGCACAAGTGTCGTTGTGGAATCTTTTCAAAATACTTTACCTCTAAACGACCCGCACTAGAACCCTGCAATAAACACCACTGACAATCTCTTTCACACTACTTTTAATTTATAATGTCAATAGGCATTGTTCCATTCCAAAAAGGGTATGTTTGCACAAAAAATACACTTTCTAAGTATCGGCTGTGAGGACGTGGTGTGAGTCGTGCTTCGGTAGCTCATATGGTAAAGCACCTGCTCGCGAAACGCAAAGGTCCCGAGTTCGAGTCTCGGTCCGGCACACAGTTTTAATCTGCTAGGAAATTCCATATCAGCGCACACTCCACTGCAGAGTGAAAATCTCATTCTGGAATCAATGCGTAATGCTTATAATAGTTTCCACCACGAAACTTTGTCTCGAAACTCGGCAGAAGATCCAAAGAGATTCTGGTCGTATGTAAAGTATGCTAATGGAAAGACACAATCAGTGGCTTCTCTTGAATTTGCGGGTGCAGAGGCCTGACTGGCTAACTTCAGTTCTAATGAATTCGGAAGCAGAGCAAAAGACCGAATTTTTCTCTTAACAATTATGGCTCTGAACACTATGGGACTCAACTGCTGTGGTCATAAGTCCCCTAGAACTTAGAACTACTTAAACCTAAGTAACCTAAGGACATCACACACATCCATGCCCGAGGCAGGATTCGAACCTGCGACCGTAGCGGTCGTGCGGTTCCAGACTGTAGAGCCTTTAACCGCTCGGCCACTCCGGCCGGCTCTTAACAATTACTTCTCAGCACAATCTACGTTGCAACATCCTTACAAGCTTTTCAGACTTGTCGACAGGGTATGCACAAATTGTGTAGGAATAAGATCCCAGCAAGAGCTAGGCTTTTTTCCTTCATTTTGAGGAAGAAAACAGAAAAGGATGCGTCGGATTTAAGATGAGAGGAAAGTGGTTTTAGGCCAAAACGAACTTGTCTTGATAACATCCACGGTATCAAACAGTTATTGGAAAAAAATGTAAAAAATAAAAACAACAATGTATATTTTGTAGACCTGCAGAAAGCCTATGATCACGTCCCTACAATCATCAAAAGGGTTAATGTGAGAGAAAAATGCATTAGCATAGTTCAAAAGGTATACAATAATACAAAATTAATGACTGAAATGGAACAATGGTAAACAAAGTATTTTCGTAGGCAAAGGTGTAAAACATGATTGTGGATTGTCACCTGTTCCAATTTAACAGTTATCTGAATGGCTGAATGGCTGATAAGGAAGTTCTCAGGTATGGGAATAATCCTTCATTCTCTTGTAATTGCTGCCGACCATGTCATTTCCTCTGAACATAAAGACGATTCTGATTACATACTGAAAAGCTTAAAGACGAGTGTGGTAAGTGGGGTTGGGAATAAATCTGTACCAGACGGAATGTGGGAGTATGAGACGTGATTTTGCGAAAATTTACAGATAGAAGGGTGAAATTAAATCCTGTAGAAACTAAGAATGTTTAAGAACGCTGAAAGATGACTCTGGTACCTATGACAAGGATGTTAGGTCCAGAATAGCAATGGGAAAGAGAGCTACTAAAAATAAGCCTGGGATAGTATGGAACAATAATATTCGGCAGGACACTAAGAAATGAATATTCCGTAGTATGTTGGAGAACATAGATTTGTATGGAGTTGGGATTCGGTCTCAAACAGGGAAAGGAAGAGACAAAATCGGATTAGTAGAAATGGACTACATGAGAAGATGTCTGCAGCTAATGGAGCAGGAAAGGATACGAAATGAGGACATATGGAGAAGAATGAAAATAGCGTGCTCCGTAACAAAAACTTCGGGAACAGAGCGCTTTAACGCCACGGGCACATACAGAGAATGCCTAAACGTATGTGTCCTAGGAAAATTTTAAACTGGAAGCCACCCGGAAGATGAAGGAGATGAAGGCCGGCGCCAAGATGGGAAAACTACCTACAGGAAGCAATGGAAGACAGAAATCTAAGATTAGAAAAAAAGAACCATGCGGAGGTCGAAAACGGCTAACTCCTAGTCGTAAATGCCGAAGAAGAAGGAAGAAGACACATATACAGCGCTGCACTAAAGTTAGGAAACGTACTGTAGGTTGTGAGCGATGTTGATAATAACAATATAAAGAAAACAGCGTTCTCGTAATTATCTTTACTTGAAACGTGTTACAGCCCTGTAGCGACCTTGGAGATAGTAATCGCTGCTGATGTTTCAAATGCTATACGTAGCGTGACGGGTGCGTCCGTTGAGTGGCACGGCACGGACGTGAATATTTAGGTGGTGGTCAATCGTGCCTGAGTAGAACAAAGCACTTCGCACTCCGCTGCCTTTACCACGCGGCGTACTTTTTAACTGTACAATAAAGCAGATATATGAGAGAATCAGCCTTCAGATGCGACAATAAAGTTACATGTTAAAGGATTTACCACTTAGCTTGTTTCATAAAACAAACGAAGATTGCTACAAATCGTTAACTGTCTTGCATTCTGGTGGTGGTGGCGATGGTGGCGAAAAGACGACGTGTAATTGAGTTCTAGCGCTAGGCGACGTATTATTATTGTGTTGGAGCACCTTTATCACTCCATATAAATCAGGTGATTGCATCATACTTTTGTTATTTAATTGCCCATCGTACGAATCACGAACTAAATTAAATTCTATTGATCTACAATTTCAGCACAAACAAAGAGCAGAGACCGACCGGATATTTCCTGCTAAAAAGTAAACAACAAGAGAAGAGGTAAAACTTTAATTAATGCAGAACAGGAATCCTGAGGGCTCGACAGTAAGGAACATTAGTTCATGAAATCCAATACGCAAGCTCAATGCGACCAGTACCTACATACATTATCTCATAGTATGGCCAGTTCCATTGCTAAGGAAGCAATGTTCAGAAGTATCAAAGACCCGTTAGTAGATATTGAAGAGATGAAATTCATATCATTAATGGATTCTCTTCATGGTGAATGGGCATCAGACTTAGAGGTGTCTCTGCCCGACCATGTGAGTAATTCTGGTGACCAAACACTAGAGAACACTGATTTGGATGTGTGTAGATGTACATGAAGAACAATTCTAGATCAGATGCGCCTGTGAAAAGTTACAAACACGACATCTCTGTAACTATGTGTGTCAAATATATTCCTCCAACTATTAAACATAGATGAAAAGTTCCTTAAGTGTGTTATGCATAAGTACCTCTGAGATTTAAGAAGACAATTGTACGTAAACTGAAGGACATATACACCAATTACACGTATCGATGGAGAGCGCATCTGTCCAAGTTTCGGTTCGTAGTACTCCGACAATGGCCGCACCACTAGAGGGGAGATGCAACAGAACTCATAGACGAATCATCTGCTCTGTTTTTTCGCACAGTATTAGTTCACTCTTGCAGATAGGCAACTCAATGAACAGTGTGGCAAAGCGCGTTGCTGTCGCTCTTTCCCTCACTTCCTATACAGGATGGTCCATTGATGGTAGCCGGGCCAAATATCTCACGAAATAAGCATCAAACGAAAAAACTACAATGAACGAAACTCGTCTAGCTTGAAGGGGGAAACCAGATGGCGCTATGGTTGGCCCGCTAGATGGTGTTGCCATAGGTCAAACGGATATCAACTGCGTTTTTTTAAATAGGAACTCCCATTTTTATTACATATTCGTGTAGTACGTAAAGAAATATGAATGTTTCAGTTGGGCCACTTTTTCGCTTTGTGATAGATGGCGCTGTAATACTCACAAACGTATAAGTACGTGGTATCACGCAAAATTCCGCCAGTGCGGATGGTATTTGATTCCTGAAACATTACCCGTGTTCAAATGGAAAGTTTACCAATTGCGGAAAAGGTCGATATCGTGTTGATGTACGGCTATTGTGATCAAAATGCCCAACGGGCGTGTGCTATGTATGCGGCTCGGTATCCTGGACGACATCATCCAAGTGTCCGGATCGTTCGCCCGATAGTTACGTTATTTAAGGGAACAGAAAGTGTTCAGCCACATTTGAAACGTCAACCACGACCTGAAAAAAATGATGATGCCCAAGTAGGTGTTTTAGCTGCTGTCGTGGCTATTCCGCACTTCAGTAGCAGACAAACTGCGCGCGAATCGGGAATCTCAAAAACGTCGGTGATGAGAACGCTACATCAACATCGATTGCATCCGTACCATATTTCTATGCACCAGTAATTGTATGGCGACGATTTGAACGTCGTGTACAGTTCTGCCACTGGACTCAAGAGAAATTACGGGACGATGACAGATTTTTTGCACGCGTTCTATTTAGCGACGAAGTGTCATTCACCAACAGCGGCAACGTAAACCGGCATAATATGCACTATTGGGCAACGGAAAATCCACGATGGCCGGAACATCAGTGACCTTGGCGGGTTAATGTATGGTGCATCTTTATGGGAGGAAGGATAATTGGCCCCCATTTTACCGATGACAATCTAAATGGTGCAATGTATGCTGATTTCGTATGTAATGTTCTACAGGTTTTACTACAAGATGTTTCACTGCATGACAAAATGGCGATGTACTTCCAGCATGATGGATGTCCGGCACATACCTCGCGTGCGGTTGAAGCGGTATTGATTGGCATATTTCATGACAGGTGGATTGGTCGTCGAAGCACCATACCATAGCCCGCACGTTCACCGGATCTGACGTCCCCGGATTTCTTTCTGTGGGGAAAGTTGAAGGATATTTGCCATCGTGATCCACCGACAACGCGTGACAACATGCGTCAGCGCAGTGTCAATGCATGTGGGAACATTACAGAAGGCGAACTAATCGCTGTTGAGAGGAATGTCGTTACACGTATTGCCAAATGCATTGAGGTTGACGGACATCATTTTGAATATTTATTGCATTAATGTGGTATTTACAGGTAATCACACTGTAACAGCATTCGTTCTCAGAAATAATAAGTTCACAAAGGTACATGTATCACATTGGAACAACCGAAATCAAATGTTCAAACGTACCTACGTTCTGTATTTTAATTTAAAAAACCTACCTGTTACCAACTGTTCGTCTAAAATTGTGAGCCGTATGTCTGTGACTATTACAGCGCCATCTATCACAAAGCGAAAAAAAAAATGGTCCAACTATCCGTATTTCTTTACGTACTACACGAATATGTAATAAAAAATGGAGGTTCCTGTTTAAATTACACAGTTGATATCCGTCTGACCTATGGCAGCGCCATCTAGCGGGCCAACCATAGCGCCATCTGGTTTCCCCCTTCAAGCTAGACGAGTTTCGTTCTTTGTAGTTTTTTCGTTTGAAGCTTATTTCGTGAGATATTTGGCCCGGTCACGATCAATGGACCAGCCTGCATATTCTTGACATGGTCAGTCCGGGTGCGATCTGCAGTGTATGTAACTGAAGAAAGCTGCACTAGCCAAGACGGCTGAAAAACAATTTTTTGTATGGCTGGTTTCGTCGCAACTATGCTGTCATTGTCAGATCTTATGCTACTGATGGATAATATGTTGTAAAAACTCACAACCATAAGATCCGAAGGCTAATACGTTGTAAAAATCAAAAGAATAAGATCCGATAATGACAGCATTGCTCTGTCAAAACAGTCATCCAATAAAATGCTTTTTTAGCTATCTTGTTTCGTGAAGTTTTCTTCGCTTACCATTCCCTGATTTCGATGAATTGCTCACACATGCCCTTCGGCCTCTACTGACATTTGCAGCATCACAAATTGTGACCACACTGAACACCTGTAATGTTAGTTTAAAACTTGTATAGGTCCTCTATCCACGGACACATTTTTTTTAATATCTTACATTTTTGACGCAGGCGATTTCTGAAAACCCAGAGAAACTCAGAATAACCCCGTATTACGCCTGCAAACATCAGTATTCCATATTTTTTCATGACAGATAAGTTATTCTAACAGCTACCATTTCCTCTCTCGTCGAATGTGCTATGATAATCATTTTGTAAGCTGAAGCAGAATTCATCAGTGAGAAGCATATGTTCTCACTCATTTATCACCCAGTGCTGGTGCTGCTGACTCCTCAATAAAAAGGTGCGACTCTATACTCCTGAGATCTGAATGCATGCCGCTAAACAATTTGTGAATAAATCCTCTGCTCTGTACCTCCAGCACACTGTTGGAGAAGGAAGAGGGGTAGATTAGTGATTAACGTTCCGTCAACAACAAGGTCACTAGAGACGGAGCACAAGTCCGGATTAACGAAGGATGGAGAAGAAAGTGGTCGCTCTATTTCGAAGGAACCATCACGGCATTTTCCTTAAGTGATTTAGGGAAATCACGGGAAACCAAAGTCAAGAGGCCTGGCGCGGGTTTGAACCATCGTCATCCCGAATGCGAGTCCAGTATTCCAGGGCAGTATTGTTCCGGTAGCTGTAACTCCTGTGACCGATGTAAGCTCTGTACACAGCCTTCGTGCAAACAGTTAAGGCTAGAGATTCGTCATGTAGTAGAAAAACTACTCTTGGTTGATTCTATACTGGTCTACGGATAAACATTTCCAGTGGCTTTGAATTGTACCAAATATGTTGAAATAACCACTATATGCTTTCTAGACTGCTGACAGTCTGAAGGATGTCCAAGATTTCCGTATCCTGTTTTAAAGTCACTATCTCGAAAATTTTATCAGAATACTTAACTCTTCACACAACAAAAATATAAATTGTTCCAATGCACTAATTTCGTTACCAAGATCCTATTCGAAGGAACCGTGATTTCGTTACTTCCCTTTGTTTTCTCTGGACAACACAATGCCGGCTAAGTGATTGAACACGTCTTTAGCGGAATAGAGAAAAGGGAAAATGAGAAAGGAAACATTAGAAATGAAAAGAAAACGTGTGTAACTTATGGACGCTAGTGCAAATAAGTGGATGTGTAAATACACGAACCGCGCTACCGCTACGGTCGCAGGTTCGAATCCTGCCTCGGGCATGGATGTGTGTGATGTCCTTAGGTTATTTATGTTTAAGTAGTTCTAAGTTCTAGGGGACTGATGACCTCAGATGTTAAGTCCCACAGAGCTCAGAGCCATTTGAACCATTTTTTTTTTTTTTTTGTAAATACACAGATTCACGAAAAACAACATCGAAAGAAAAATAGAGGTATTTTACCTGGCTAACAGTTATGTACAAGCTGAGACGCCGTTTCCTGTCAGAAGAAAACAGCACACGAACCAAAACTTCGCACTTTTTTAAAAAAAGAAAGAAAGAAAGAAAACAAGAAAAGAGTTGTGTGCATTGGATTGAAGCGTGTAGAAAACCCCTGGAGCGGCTTACCTTCAATTCTTTGCGGCTCATTCGGTCATATTAGCGATTACATTACCAGCTTTCATTACCAATGACAGCGGAAACTAGTTCCAAACCAGCACTTGACTGACTAACTTTGTTGCGAAATCACATGCCTGCAGTTGGTAGCAAGACACGTAATGGCGAAGTGCGGAGCAATCTCACTACAGCAAGAGTCGGTTTCCTAGACAAGGTTTCCAGTCGAATTACAACAGTGAATGTCAGAAATCAAAGCATAGTGTCAGTCAGAAACGCATACAGAATGTCAAGATTGCAGTTAACTTACATCTTACACAAATGAATGTGTCAAAAAATTTTCGTTCAACGCAGAACTGCAAATTTTGAGAACTGCGATTCACACACAGGCGGAATTATAAGAATACTGGCAGGGATATAACGTTGCCCTTTATTAGGTGATTACTCTTATTTGTAAAAATCTGACAATCAGTGCGTCACTATGCTTTAGATTCACATCTCCCATTTGGCATTTTTGTGTATTTGCTTGTGAAGTAGTATTCTGACGAGATTTCCACCAAACAGCCGACTGAAGATATATTTGATCACTTGTTATTTCCAATGCTCCTTCATTGGACTAATCAAATTTTCCGTAATTTAGATTCTGATTCGGCAGGTATTATTAAAAGGGAATGAAAAATATGATGCGCCAAACATCAATATAATCGCGGCATTCTTTTCACGGCTGATATGTTAATACGTTACGGCAACATATAACAAACACTATCTAGCAACGACTTTTTATCTGCAGTGATTACATAGGAGACTTTTCCTTAGCAGTCCAATCCCTCTAGTACGATGGAAGCATAAACGAGGTTTTACGAGCTCACCAGACAAACCATTAGTCACCCTCATAAGACGTCGTACTGACGGTGGGTAACACCACCTCTAGTTTGATCAAAGCCTCAGTTCGGCGATGAACAGAGTCCACAGGTTTCTTCAGATGCGCCATCCAAAGTTGAAGCATCGCGTTAATGATAAGATCCCGCAGCGCTACCAAATTGCAGCAATACTGGCTGCTGCGTATCGTTCCAAATACTTCCTGACATTTGTACGGAGTTAAGACAGGGTGATTTAGCGGGACAGTCGAGAGTCGATATGGTCCATGAGTGCTCGCAAACCACTTATGTGTGCATGCAGCCCTGCGAACATTGTTGTTGCCATCTTGGAAGATACTATGCACGCCTCATGAAGACGTTAAAGAAAGGGCAACAACTGGTCACAGAAAATGTTCAGTTAAACATCCTGGTTCATGTTACAGTAGCCTGAATGAGTGAGACTAATTGATGACACAAAAAACGCACCCAAAACATCAGAGAACATTCTTTGAGCTGAAATACATCCTTCACGCACCGCTGGTTAAACGCCTAAATAGATCGTCGGACCAAGAGACCACCAGTTGTCTGTGCTATACACCTTACACGGAGCTACAAAGCGACCAGTTACTCACTTGAAGGGGGAGAGGGAACTAATATTTTGTCTGGTAAGCTCATTATACAAGAGACAAACGGTAAGAATTTCATGAGAATTGTACGCACGAGGTAATCTTACGAGGATTTCTAGTCTGAAGTCTATAGGTAAATTATGCTCTTCTGCACATTTAGGACACTTTAAATTCTTCTTTACCTTCCCATTATCTTCCTCTCGTTTTAAATACAATGAGGTGATATAAGTCATTGGATACCTCTTAATACGGTGCCGGACCTCCTTAACTCCAAATATCGTGTGGGATCTCCTTTTGCCCAGCGCAGGGCAGCACCTCCACCTGGCATCGTTGGAAGTTCCCTGCAGAAATACTGATCCATACTGCCTCTGTGGCCGTTCACAATTGCGAAAACGTTGCCGGTGCATGATTTTGTGCAAAAACTGACCTCTCGATTATGTCCGATAAATGTTCGGTGGCAACCACGTCGGACGACTGGGTGGCCAAAACATTCGGTGGAACTGTCTAGAATGTTCTTCAAACCAGCCGCGAACAACTGTGGCCCGGTGACGTGGCACGTTGCATCCATAAAAATTTCATCGTTATATGGGAGTATGAAGTCTATGAATAGCCGAAAATGGTTGTAATGGTTCAAATGGCTCTGTGCACTATGGGACTTAACTGCTGATGTCATCAGTCCCCTAGAACTTAGAACTAGTTAAACCTAACTAACCTAAGGACATCACACACATCCATGCCCGAGTCAGGATTCGAACCTGCGACCGTTTCGGTCGCGCGGTTCCTGACTGTAGCGCCTAGAACCGTTCGGTCACGCCGGTCGGCAGCTGCAAATGGTCTCCAGTTAGCCATACATAAACATTTCCAGTCAATGATCAGTTCAGTTGGACCAAAGGACCCAGTCTATTTCATGTAAACACAACCCACAGCTTGCACAGTGGCTTGTTGACAACTCAGGTCCATGGAGTCGTAGAGTCTGCGCCACACTCGAACCGTACCATCATCTAGTACCAACTAAAATCGGGACCCATCTGACCAGGTCACTGTTTTCCAATCGTCTAGGGTCCAACCGATATGGTGACGAGCCCAGCAGAGGCGTTGCAGGCGATATCGTACTGTTAGAAGGGCACTCGCGTCAGCCGTTTGCTGTCATAGCTCATTAACGCCAAATTTTTCTGCATTATCCTAACGGATACGTTCGTCGTACGTCCCACACTGATTTCTGTGGTTGTTTCACACAGTGCTGCTTGTCTGTTAGTACTGACAACCCTACGCAAACACCGCTATTCTCGGTCGTTAAGTGAAGGTCGTCGGCCACCGCGTTTCCTTGATGAGAGGTAATACCCGAAATTTGGTTTTCTCGTCACACTCTTGATGCTGTGGATCTCGGAATATTGAATTCCATAACGATTTCCGAAATGGAATGTAGCATGCTTCTAGCTCCGACCACCATTCCGCGTTGAAAGTGTCTTGATTCCCGTCGAGTAGCCATAATGATGTCGGAAACCTTTTCACATGAATCACCTAGCTCCACTAACGCACTGGCCTTTTATACCTTGTGTACTCGATACCACCGCGATCTCTACATGGGGACACCACTGTTCCACTACTTTCGTCATCACAATGTAATTAAATTGTTTTAACTTACTTTGTGAAAATATTGCTGCTGTTTATGCTTGACACATTTCCATTAAATATCAAGTAGTCTTCTATATCATTCTGTATACACATCTTCTTACAACCAGGATTGCCATTGACACTAAAGTCTTTATACAGGGTGAAGAAAAATTGGTGCACTCGGTCTTCGCAGTGCGATTCCTGACATACTAGCAATTAAAAAATGTCTCTCAAAATATTTCGTCCTGTGCAAGTTTCCGGCGGTAAATGGACGTTAAAGGTTGGCAATGTGGCAACATTGTAATAACATGTACGGTAACTGTCACTTCGGAAAGTAGGAGTACTGCTGTATAGATCGTGCAGTGGTTAGTGTTTTGGGTGAGCATACAGGAGGTCGAGGGTTCGGTTCTGGGTCGACGTATATTTGTTTTTATTTGCCAATTTCATTCTGCCATACAACACTGTAGCATACACCATTTCTTAGGCCAAACCTATCCTACATTTACATAGTACAGTGATTTGTAACGGAGAACGAAATACAAACTTGGTGAAGGAAGTCGGAAGTAGACAACTGAAACAAATGACCTGTCACAGGACAAATAACTACAAAAACAATATCAGATTCGAGATGCTAAAGATGATCGCACGGTTAAATAGCTCAACATCTTCTAGTCGTTTATACTACATGCAGTACGTCCGCTTAAATGTAAAACGTAAGTAGCCAGTGACAACAGTAATTTCCATATTAATGACTACATGACGTTTACAGTAGAATACGTCATCCTCAGAGCAGATGTTAAAGTGACCCCTGTGCACGTCCAAACATTGCGCGACCCTCTGGATGATAGAGGTCTGGACTCTTCGCAAGAAGACTGCATCCACAGATACAAGAACAGCATGAACACGCGCTATCAGTTCTTCCGTGTGAGTCGGCGGAGTGGAATGCTTGTGTCCCTTTAAGTGTCCCCACAGTAAGAATTTACGAGGATTTAGGGCAGGTGAAAGCGAAAGCCATACTACTGGACCTCCCCGTTCCAGCCACTTCTCCGGAAATGTTCTGTCTAAACACTGTCCCACATTAATTCCAAATTCTGGAGGTGCACTATCGTTTTGGAACCATAACCTCTGCCGAACATGACATGGAACATCTTCCATTGCATCAGGCAAATGGTTTGAAAAGAATGCATGATACCTTCCTGCAGTCAACCAATAAGCAACGAGCAGGAACCGAAACTCCTGTCCCCCAACATTCCGGTCCAGCCGTTGAATCCAAGGCAAACTTGATATCCTAGGTCGCGGTCACTGATGACATGCTGGTTAAAGTCACATTAATGCTAGGCATTGTGCATATGGAAGACACTCTCACGAGTGATCACTGCTTCATCCTACCACATTACAGTGTTCATGAAGTCGTCGGCTTCCTGTTGCTTTTGGAACCATTCACAGAATTGCATCCGTAGACGGTAGCCTGCATCATGCATGTTTCGCCTTAAGGAATAATGATAGGGATGCAGCCCATTATCGTGCATCATGTCAACTACCATGTGTTGCAAGACACGCAGCTGCCTTGCTACGCTACGTATACTGAGCTGGGGTTCTTGGTCTATGACCTCCAGAATATCTTCCTCAGTAGCTGGAGTAAGACGAGTCCTTGGAAGACCTCTGTCACGCTATGATACAGGGAGACAACCTGTCTCCCGAGGGCGAAGCTGCAGACGACGAAACACATTTTTATCTGGATGACGTAGATCAGAATATCTAGTAGCATATACATGGGCGGCAACACCATCACGGTTATCAGAGGCACCAAGAACCAGAATCATATCCACATATACATCGTCTCTGTATGCCATACGTCTGCCACGGTATTATAGAAAAACACAAGAGGAAAATACGACATACGTGAATACCTCGAAGGAAACGGTCTATTGACACACAGTCAACATAGGTTTAGAAAACATCGTTCCTGTGAAACACAACTTGCTCTTTATTCACATAAAGCCCTGAGAGCTATTGACAAGGGATTTCAGATCGATTCCGTACTCCTGGATTTCCGGAAGGCTTTTGACACTGTATAACACAAGCGGCTCGTAGTAAAATTGCGTGCTTATGGAATATCGTCTCGGTTATGTGACTGGATTTGCGATTTCCTGTCAGAGAGGTCGCAGTTCGTAGTAATCGACGGAAAGTCATCGAGTAAAACGGAAGTGATTTCAGGCGTTCCCCAAGGTAGTGTTATAGGCCCTTTGCTGCTCCGTATCTATATAAACGATTTGGGAGACAATCTGAGCAGCCGTCTTCGGTTGTTTGCAGATGACGCTACGTTTATCGACTAATAAAGTCATCAGAAGCTCAAAACAAACTGCAAAACGATTGAGAAAAATATCTGAATGGTGCGAAAAGTGGCAGTTGACCCTAAATAACGAAAAGTGTGAGGTCATCCACATGAGTACTAAAAGGAACTCGTTAAACTTCGGTTACAATAAATCTAAAAGCCATAAATTCATCTAAATACCTAGGTATTACAATTACGAACAACTTAATTTGGAAAGAACGCTTAGAAAACGTTGTGGGGAAGGTTAACCAAAACCTGCGTTTAATTGGCAGGACACTTAGAAAATGTAACAGACCTACTAAGGAGACTGCCTACACTACGATTGTCCGTCCTCTTTTAGAATACTGTTGCACGGTGTGGGATCCTTACCAGATAGGACTGACTGAGTATATCGAAAAAGTTCAAAGAAAGGCAGCACGTTATGTATTATCGCGAAATATGGGAGAGAGTGTCATATAAATGATACAGGATTTGGGCTGGAAATCATTAAAAGAAAGGCGATTTTCGTGGCAAGGCAATCTTCTCACGAAATTCCAATCACCAACTTTCTTCTCCGAATGCGAAAATATTTTGTTGACACCGACCTACATAGGGCGGAACGATCACCAGGATAAAATAAGGGAAATCAGCGCTCGTACGGAAAGATATAGGTGTTCATTCCTTCAGCGCGCTATAAGAGATTGGAATAATAGAGAATTGTGAAGGTGGTTCGATGAAACCTCTGGCAGGCACTTAAATGTGATTTGCAGAGTATCCATGCAGATGTAGATGTAGATGAATGTACACGGAGTCTGTCTCGGGTGCGCTACTCCGCTAGCAACTGGTGCCTCTCTGGGGAACAGCGCTTAAAGTGTAAACACGCCATTTATCGCAGTGAACTGTTCTGAATAACGCACATGACCTCTCTTACAGCGTTTGTTCTACGTGATTCATCCCGACACTGCTAATTGTTAAATGTTCGTTTTCGAATTGCACTATTTCCCTATTGGTATTGGACGTGATGTTTCCACATTTCCATCGATAATAATAATAACAGTAGCACACAGGTATTATTCAACTTGCTTTTATAAGACTCAATGTTGAAAGGCATAATTAGCGGTTCTATGGTGATAATGCATACAAATGATAACCGAGTAGGAAAATTATTTGCAAAGCTCATAGCCAGCCAAGCTGGTGACGAAAGGTCCTAACGAAATGTAATGGACCTGAACGTGGAAAGAATAATAGTTGGTACTGATCGATGGGACCACTGGGAGACAGAAAACAGGTTTGCAATCTATTAATGCTGTGGTGCGAGACAACTCACGTCCACGACATGCAAAAGGCTTATTTAAAAAGCCGACCAATAAAAACGACTGTTCTTTCATTTCTTTGCTCGTAGTACGTAAGAGTAAATGTTTTGTAGATGAATCACTGTAATCGTTGTATGACGATTAAGTCAACAGATATCGTACCAGGCAAACTACATTTATAAAATAAAAACAAATATGCCTTGACCCACAATCGAACCCTCCACCTCCTGCATGCTAATCCAAAACGCTATCTACAGGACCAACAGCACAACCCTACTCCATTACTCGACAGAGTTAGTACGTTTACAGTTTTGCAAGATCGCCAATCTTGAAAGACCATTTACTGCCAGAAATAAGCGCAGGATGATATTTTATGAGAGACATTTTTTATAACCGCTATCTGAGGAATCACACCGCGAAGTCCAATTTATTCTTCACCAATTATACATTTATGATGCTAGTATGGCACGCTAATATCCACCTTACGATTATGCTTTGCTTATACATTAAATATTGATAGCACATGGCCAACCTCGGTTCACATGTTGTTGTTGTGATCTTCATTCCGAAAACTTGTTTGATGCAGCTCTCCATGCTACTCTGTCCTGTGACAGCCTCTTCATCTCCCAATAATTGCTGCAACCATTTGATCCTGTTTACTGTACCCGTCTTTTAGTCTCCCTCTACTATTTTTACTTCCTACACCTCCAACGCTCCCATTTGCGGCCAGTACTAAATTGACGTTTCTTTGATGTCGCGGAATGTGTTTTGTCAACCGAGTTCCTCTTTTAGTCAAATATGCTACAAATTTCTTTTCTCCCTTATTCTGTTCAGTAACTTCTCATTAGTTACAGGAACTACCCATCTGATCCCAAGCATTCTTCTGTAGCACCAAACTTCAAAATCTTCTTTTATCTTTTTGTCTGAACTGCTTGTCGTCCGCGTTTCACTCACATACGTGGCTACACTCCAGGCAAATGACTTCAGACAAGTCTTCCTAACATTTGCTTTTGTATTAGATGTTAACAAATTTCTCCTCTTCAGAAATTTTTTTGTCGCAGTTGCCATTCTACAAATGGCTCTGAGCACTATGGGACTCAACTTCTGAGGTCATCAGTCCCGTAGAACTTAGAACTACTTAAACCTAACTAACCTAAGGACATCACACACATCCATGCCCGAGGCAGGATTCGAACCTGCGACCGTAGCGGTCTCGCGGTTCCAGACTGTAGCGCCTAGAACCGCTCGGCCACTCTGGCCGGCTGCCATTCTACATTTCATATCCTCTTTGTTTATGCTGTCAACAGTTATTTTTCTGCCCAAATAGCAAAACCCATCTGTTATACTTAGGGTCGTACTTTCTAGCCTAATTTCTCATCATCGCCTAATTTAATTCGACTGCATTCCATTAGCCTTGTTGCTTTTCTTGAAGTTCGTCTCGTATCCTCCTTTCACGACAACGTCCTTTTCGTTAACTGCACTTTGAAGCCCGTTGCTGTATCTGACAAAATTACAAAGTCGCAGGCAAAACGCCAACTTTTTCTTTCTTCTGCCATTTGCAAATTACTGCTTTCCTTCGTAACTTTCTCTGTGTACAGAGTGAATAACATTGAGGATAGGCTAAAATCCAAGCTCTCGTCGACTTTTACGGTCTTCGGCTCGTGTAATTGCCGTCTAGGTTCTGTACATGTTTTCCCATGCCCGGGTTCCCGGGTTAGATTCCCGGCGGGGTCAGGGATTTTCTCTGCCTCGTGATGACTGGGTGTTGTGTGCTGTCCTTAGGTTAGTTAGGTTTAAGTAGTTCTAAGTTCTAGGGGACTGATGGCCATAGATGTTAAGTCCCATAGTGCTCAGAGCCATTTTTTCTGTACAAGTTGTAAACAAACTTTCCCCCCTCACCCCCTCCCCCCCCCCCCCCCACCACCCACCTTTTGTTTTGCCCCTCCTACCTTCAGACGCTGAAAGTGTGTATTGTAGTCATCATTGTCAAAAGCTTCCTCCAAATCTACAAATTCAGAATCGTAGCTTTTCCTTTCTTTTACCTATTCTGTAAGATAAGTCGCAGTGTCAGTGCTGCCTCGTGCGTTCCAACACTTACCCGACATCCAAACTCATCTTCTACAAGGTCCGCTTATATTAGTTTCTCAATTCTTCTCTAAATCATTTTCGTCAGAATTTTGCAACCATGACTTATTAAGCTAATAGTTCCGTAATGTTCCCACCTGTCAGCAGCTGCGTTCTTAGAATTCGAAATATTACATTATTCTTGAATTTCCCATCTCTAATGTTATTAGAGAAAGTTTCTAAATGGCAGCAGTATCGAAAATAAAACAAGCATTACTGCTGAAGAAGAGAAAGAAACTATAGTCTTATGAATTCAACAGATACTAGAAATAGGTTAAAGTAGTCTGTAGAACAAGACCTAGAAGCTGAAAATCATAATGATTGTTAGTATGCAGAGGCATAACGTCAGTGACAGCTACAGGTATCGTGTTCCTATGATGTAGCTACAGGTATTGTGTTCCTATGATGTCTGTCATTAAGGTCGTTGTTGACAGTTAGTGTTCGCATTAACTTATTTGTTGGCGTCCGAAACCGGTAAACGAATTAAACTTCTTTCGTGTAAATGGTTGCTAATTATTTCAGCGATAGAAATACAGTTGCTGGAGATGGATGGAAAATGTAATAACTTCGTTGGGGAATGTTTCTCTCTGTACCAGAAATGTGAATTAACAGTGATCCGATTTAGGCGGCCGGGGTGGCCGAGCGGTTCTAGGCGCTACAGTCTGGAATCGCGCGACCGCTACGGTCGCAGGTTCGAATCCTGCCTCGTGCATGGATGTGTGTGACGTCCTTAGGTTAGTTAGGTTTAAGTAGTTCTAAGTTCTAGGGGACTAATGACATCAGAAGTTAAGTCCCATAGTGCTCAGAGCCATTTGATTTTTGATCTGATTTTTGTAATCTGAATGGGGACGCGCGCATTCATCTTCGACTTTATTCTATAATTTACTACGCACGACACTGTTTGTATCTATGGAAGGTAACATTAGTGTAAAAACATCAATGTATTTATTGGTTCATATCTATGTCACCTAACTAGTTACTTTTCCCAAGACGTACGTTTTTCGATTACTTCTGTTTGTTTTGTCTCTACAGGAGTACTGCGGATAACGTACTCGCGGGTCTATGTTCAGTAGGCCAGTTTATGCTGGTTCATGCAGCTTTTTTCCCTCTACCCCTCCTTCGACGAGCTAGCTCTTGCTGAAGTCAGAAACTTCTCTCTTATTATGATAAGTATTTCAGTGGTTGATTGCACTGCCTGTTCTTTCTTGCACCTGTTCACTCATTATTTTGTGTTTCTTTTTATTAAATAACGCCTTTCCGTACCACTCATTTTCACATGGAAAGCGCATTGGTATCTAACGTCTGTACTTCATTCGGCTGTACTGCAAACGTTGCTTAAAAGTGTTAAAGAATATAGGTCTGTCAGCTATACGACTACTTTTGCTGTAAGCAGTTCCGAGTGAATCTGTACTTTCTAAGAGTCCCCTACTCGTTTTCACCAGTAGATGCCCATCATTAGCGAACGCGTTGAAATATTTAGTATTTCACGCAGAAGTCTTACCTGTAGAAAAAACTGTAGCTGTAAAGTACCGTGCCCTCCACGGCGCTCCACTGACACAGCGAGGACCTTAATGGATTCTCAACGCAATCACGAAGTCGTGAGAGAGCGCGACAAACCAGTAGTTATTAACACTTCTGCTGCCTGATCATCACCCACTGACACTAAAAGATTTTTGTTGAAACCCTATAAAAGGGAGGAGCTGTGTGGATCGTGGCATTTCTCGCGATGTGCCGTTGAACTGAGCAAGGCGTTTTACTGTCAGTGCGAAGTTTTTACGTGGAACTTGTCGGAAGAGTTCCGAGTTAAGGGAAATGTTTTCCTTGTTGTTCCTTCTGTGTCTGACGCCGCTCCGTTGTAGTGTGGCTAGGACGGTTACCGCAAGACAATGGACAACAGTTGAGAGGCGTCTCTCGAGTGGCAGTGACGTGTTGCGATCGGTACACCTCCCAGGTGACGAAGTGGCGACAGTGGAGCATGTGAGTAGTTCTGTGAACGTTAGTGGAGATTCTAGGTGGTCGGCAGTGCCCCGCCTCCTCATCCAGGCCGGAAGAGCCATCGTAAGAGACGTGTTTTACTCTGCCAATGTGTCCAACTCGACTGGCCGCAGAGTTGCCTCAGAGACACTAACGGACTGCGTCTTGGGCCTGTCACTTCCTTGCTTCGGTAGGAAATTCATTTTCTTTGTTGATCTAATAGACAAAAAGGACAGGATACGCTTGCTAGGAGACAGTGTGGTTTTGGTCAAGCGAGCACAATCACGAAGTCAGTACGGGGACACGGATGAGGACAACGAAGTAGCCACAGACTACGGCGACTCTGCACTGGAAGATCTGGTGGTGGAGCGGTTGGAGGACTTTGCCGAGAGCCGCGCTCTTCGGATAAGGATGCCTGCCTGGACTTCGGTCACAGTGTCGCCCGGTGGAGAAGAGGGTACCAGCAAAGAACTCGACTTCGTGCTTGACACGGAGGTCGAGGAGGAAGTAGAAGGTATGTTCACTAGTGAATGTTTCCAATAATATCGCTGTCCATTTCCCTCTATATTACACAAATAAAAACAGTTATTTGAGCAGCTACGTTGTAAACAGTCAAGCTATAAAACAGATTCCTACTTCGACTACACAACACCTGCTTTTCTTTCCAGTGAATCATTCCCTGGATTTTTCTGCAGTCTTTAATTGGTTTTAATATGTCTCGTCTTGTTAACATGATGTTCTGTCTTCACTTCGTCCTATTATGAGTCCCACGTTTTTAACTTATAGTAATGATTAGATATTGTTAATAAAAGAAACTAATTTCCGCTATAGGTCACGATGGTCATGTATATTTTACGAATAAGACCATGTGGTTCGCTAAATAATATCTCTTAATTTATTACGACGTTTCGGTATCTGTGATCATCAGTTATCAAAATATTTGAAATTGCGAAACAAGGTTCATTGTATAAATTTTATTATTGACAATGAAAATTGTTTCGTAAGTTCAAAGTTTTTAATGTCTGATATTTGAATATGCCGACGCGTCGTAATAAATAAACACATTTTATTTATTGGTTTAGACGGCTTTTATTCATAAGAAATTGTAAAATATTTAGCACACCTGATCAAAATTCGGTCACCTCCCATGAGCTATCACGTATATAGCGTTATAACATCACTTCTAAATTTGATTCGGCGAAAAAGGAGAGGGCATAAATTTCTTCAGGTAAGCAGCATCAACCTCAAGCCACTCATAGATGATCTGATCTAAAGAGCTACCGAATTGCGAAAATGATGACTGATACGTTTCTCCCACTGTCAAATATTTCTTTTGGGACTACTATCGGGTTACTTAGCGGGCCAATCAAGATGCTTTAGAGTAACTCAGCGTTCGAAAAACCATAACGCGTGTGTGAAGCACTGCGTGCATGGCTGCTGTCGTCCTGAACGACGAGTGTGTTCACAGCAACCCCTCATGATGATGTAGCAGAAAGGGTGACACTTGATCACCGATAACGTACAACCAAACATCCTGGTTCATGTTCGCTGTAATCTGAATGAGTGGTCCAAATGAATCTTAAAAGAAACTTATCCAAAAATATCACAGAACCACCACTGACCTGGACAATACCCTCAACACACAGTGCGCTAAATGCCTGACAGAGCGGTGGGTGCACCTGACATGTTGCATCATCTCAAAAGAGGGGAAATCGCAACTCACCAGCTCCCGCTACTCATCTTCAGTTACCTATTGTCCATTTTCGAGTTTGCAGACATGGAATTTCATGAACCACTGTGAGCAGTTGTCTTTTGCTAGGCATCCTGTACAAATGTCCAATCGCGTAATTCCATTTGCCATCGTTGCTGGTAAATTGATTGAAACGGACATAGATACATTGACAGACGCAATTCCTGTTGCATTTGAAACCGACTGTCATCGAGAACGTGTGTTACTCGTCTCTAGTCCCTGTCGGCTAAGCTCAATGAAACTACGAGGGGCGTTCAGTAAATAATGCAACACTTTTTTCCAGATAGCAGGCCGGTTTTATTCAGGATTCCAGTAGACTGTATTATGCCCCATTCTTTCGGCTACAAAACCATGTTTTTCAACATATCCTCCTTTCAGAGGGACAGCCTTACCCCAGCTTACTGGGAGGGCACGTATGACCGCATGGTACCACTCTACTGGTCAACGCCGGAGCCAAAACATAGCTGCATCAATAAACTGCCCGTCATCCACGTACTGCTTCCCGCAGAGTGCATTCATTGTTGGGCTAAACACTTGGGAGTGGTAAGGTGAGAGATACGGGCTGTAGGGTGGATGAGGAAGAACAGTCCAATAGAGTTTTGTGAGTTTCTGTCGGGTGTGCGGACGTGTGTAAGGTCTTACGTTGTCACGGACGACGAGAGGTTCGTTTGCATTTTTGTGGCGACGAACGCGCTGCAGTAATTTCTTCAGTTTCCTGAGGGCAGCACAATACATTTGAGAACTGATCGTAGCACCATGAGAACATAAACAGAGTAATCCCTTCAGAGTCCCAGAAAATCCTTGCCATGACTCTACCGGCTGAGGGTGTGGCTTTGAACTTCTCCTTCGGAGGAAAGTTGGTGCAGTATCACTCCACGCATTGCATGGATTTCCGCTTTGTTTCCGGTTCGGACTGATAAAACTATGCCGGCCGAGGTGGCCAAGCGGTTCTAGGCGCTACAGTCTGAAACCGCGCGACCGCTACGGTTGCAGGTTCGAATCCTGCCTGGGGCATGGATATGTGTGATGTCCTTAGTTTAGTTAGGTTTAAGTAGTTCTAAGTTCTAGGGGACTGATGACCTCAGAAATTTAGTCCCATAGTGCTCAGAGCCATTTGAACCATTTATTGATGAACCTATGTTTCATAGCCCGTGACGATTTTCGAGAAAAAATTGACGCGATCACCCTCATAAGGCGCAAGCAGAGCCGCAAAGAAGGTCCTTCGCTCCTCCTTGTGATCCTTAGTCGCTGTGCGGCTGGTCCCGGCGGAGGTTCGAGTCCTCCCTTGGGCATGGGTGTTTGTGTTTGTCCCTAGGATAATTTAGGTTAAGTAGTGTGTAAGCTTAGGGACAGATGACCTTAGCAGTCAAGTCCCATAAGATTTCACACACATTTGAACATTTTTTGAGTTAGTCGGCGAGGAACGCAGAGAACACACACCATTGACTACGCCAACTGGTGAACGAGTGTGTCGGTACTACCAACAGAGACGTCCAGTTGAGCAGAGAGGTGTTTGAATGTGATCAATCGATCATCTCAAATATAAGTGTCCGCACACTCCCACAATGCAGGAGTTAAAGCCTAATGCGGCCTGCCGGCACGTGGGAGATCGGGCAAATTTGCGCGACATTGTTGCGATAATGACAGACACCTCTACCAACGACTCACCGTGCTTTTGTTCACTGCCAAGGCTCCGCAGACATTCTGCAAGCGCCTGTGAATATCTGATGTTCTGGTTTTCCGCCAAATGAAACGCAATGACAGCTCTCAGCTTGGAATGAACGTCCTTTACAGACGTCATTATGAAGGGTACGTATAGCACCGCCATCTATAGGAACTTCATGAAACTATAGGAGGTGAAGCGGGAATATTCCACGAAGTGCCTAAACAAATTCCGCATTTTTTCAACCGAAATTTTGTGTGAAATAAATGTGTTGCATTATTTATTGAACACCTCTTGTACCACTGTTCTTACGCCATGTTGTATGGCAGCGAGTGGAACACCATTTCTCGTAGAAGCCATGGACGGTTCGCACTGATTCGCCGACGAATCGGCTAACTTCGTTCATAGTGTGAGAATCGACACGCTCAAATACGACAGCTTCCTTCTGACTTTTCTACCGTTTCCACGTCAACCCATCTTACCGCTCTAATTCCATATGACCAACTAAACACATACACTATGTGATCAAAGGTATCCGGACACCCCCACCTTCTTTTTTATACAAAGAAAAACCAGAAGACGAAAAACTTCCATATAGCAGTAATACATCCAGAAGGTGTACAAAAAGTCTAGAAACTGTCAGAAATTCCAGCTTCTGCAAGTGATGGCTCTCGTCGAATTGCAATACAGGCTGTTGTTCTCAGCGGCTATGACGGTTGCCCAGCCTGTTCCGGATGAAACAAGGAGTATTAAGTGCCCCGTCCTGTGCCGATGCTTTGCAGAAACTATTGGAATCAGATGTGTCAATGAACGTTCCAGCAGTTTCGATCCACATTCACCTCCGCTCCTCAATCACATGTGGCACCAATAATCAGTAACAGTTTTACAGCTCACTAAAAGGTTAGTGAAAAATGGGGTTAATCTTCTCCTTTCTATACCCTTTATTATTATATTAGTCTGAGAGGCAGACTCCGATTTGAAGCCAGCAGCTGCACGAGTCAGTTTCATAAAACCATTTTTATGATCGTCCATAATTTTTATTTACTCTTTGTATCAGTCTACATATCATCTTCACGTATAATAACATTATTTAGAATAGTCTACTTGGCAACGTTTTTACTGGTGCACCAGAAAAGTAAAAGGCATATAGACTTAAGAAACTTATCTTCGTAAATTGTAATAATCATGTTCCACCTTTTCCTGTACCGATCTTGCATGTAGAATGCCTTCAAAACGCACATGGCACTCATTTGTTCGATATAGATATCGATTCAGATCGTCTTCCCCTGCAGTTTTTACCTTCTACAGCTATCTCGTTTACCATGGAGGTTACTCCCTGATGTTTTAAGCCATGTCCTAAAATACTATCCCTTCTTTTCAGTGTTCTCCATACTTTCCTTTATTAACCGAACCCGCACAGGAACTTCTCCTTCCTTATCTTACCAGTCCGCCTAATTTTCAACAGTATTCTGTTGCACCATATGTCAAACGCTTAGTATCTCTTCCGTCCCAGTTTTACCACGTCCATGATTCACATTACGTGGCAAACAATATTATGATATCTCACTGTGATCAGAAAATATGAATTTGTGATAAACAAAACATTATCTACAAGCACCTCCTGGTGGTTTTGCAGTATGACTTTTTTCAAATAGTTACGAGCTTCAGGCCACAATATGCACTACTCTATATTCTCTTTAACTTCACGACTTCCCCTGCACTAAGTCTGACTTTCTCCCCGTACCACTAGACATTACAAGCAGTCGGTATTTAGTAACTGCATGTCACATTTCTCAGAACCCCTCTTATTCTTAGCCCTGTCATCGGTTTTCTAATGGTGTCTTATTTTCTCACAGGTCGGAAGAAAAAGAAGAAGTTAAAGAAGAAGT
The DNA here is from genome assembly GCF_021461395.2 of Schistocerca americana. Classification (NCBI taxonomy): domain Eukaryota; kingdom Metazoa; phylum Arthropoda; class Insecta; order Orthoptera; family Acrididae; genus Schistocerca; species Schistocerca americana. Next base: position 747,093,857 of record NC_060121.1, on the reverse strand, counting down.
TACTTAAGATACTGAAGAAGGTGGCTATCGGACTGGCAGTGGTCTTGGCGGCCAAACTGCCTCTTGTCCTCATAGCGATCAAGTTTATAGCCATCAAGGCGAAGATGATGAGTATAACAGCGCTGGCCATGCTGCTGGTGCAGAAGCTGATGATGAGCGGAGGCGGCGGCGACGACTGCAGTAGCAGCTGCGACAGCGGCGGTGGAGGCGGCAGCGGCGGCTACGGTTACGGGCCTTCAGGTGGCGGAGGTGGAGGCGGTGGCGGTGGCGGTGGCGGTGGCGGTTGCGGCTGCGGAGGCGGCGGCGGCGGCGGCGGTGGCGGCGGCGGCGGCAGCTGTGGATGTGGAGGCGGTGGAGGAGGCGGCAAATTAGGAGGTCTGGGAGGTGGCCTGAGCAGCCTTACCAGTCTCTTCATGAAGGGTGGCGGAGGCGGTAAGGGAGGCTGTGGTGGAGGCTGCGGCGGAGGCGGCGGCGGAGGAGGCTGTGGAGGAGGTGGTGGTGGCTGTGGGCGCGGCTGCGGAGGCGGCGGATGTGGAGGCGGAGCTCCTCCTCCTCCTCCACCGCCCCCTGCATACGGGGCGCCGTTTGGTGGAGGAGGAGGTGGGGGCAGTTATGCTTCTGCCCCCAGTTCCAGTTACGGTGCACCGCCCAGTTCAAGCTACGGGGCTCCTTTCGGCGGCGGGGGAGGTGCAGGTCTACTGACCACGGGTGGTGGCGGCGGTGGCGACAGCTACGGTGCCAACAGCCAGTGGGTCTCTGCGTGGTCTGAACGAAGTCTCGCACACCGTACCTGGCCTGTTCAAGCACCTGTAAACGACACCACCGTCGCGGAAGATTCTGTTGTGGCTAGCAGCATGTAGTGGCCACACGGTCACTAGATGTCAAAACAGGAATGGCCACTCGTGCTGCATAATTCACCGTTCCATAGATTTTATGTACATAATGCGTCCAAATAATTTATTTCATTACAAAAATGTGAAAAACTATTGTAATAAGATTACTCCAACATATTTTATCACAAAGTGAAATCATTTCTCACCAACCTCTTATTATGTAAATACTTATTTATTTAATTACGATTGTTCATTAAAATACACAAATGCAGTGTAATAATGTCAGTTGTTACTTAATCCTAGAAAACCCTTGGTATCCTTTTTACACCAGTTTTCTGAGGACATCTACGGACCTATGAAACTGACGTTAGCCGGAAACAAAATGCAGTGTCAACAGTACCTGAATTGTAGATATCTATTATTCCATCACGTCTTATGTACACTACAGCTGCGGAACATATAAACACATGGGCGGTTATGGGAAACAAAATAAAGACTTCTCATTATAATTTTAAAAATTAACTCCTATCCCATCACAGCGCTTTATACCTAAACCAAATGTGAGTGCTGATTTGGAGCTTAACATTGTTCGTTCTGTTAAATATTTTATTGATCAATGACAAAAAATATGTGCGTAAAATCAAGGGATGCGATCCCAATTCTGTGCAGACTTGAGTTCTTCATAGGTCGATGGTTTCTAGCGAGTAGATTACTCTGGTCAAGTGCCGTTGTCTGTTAGTAGTGTTAGAAACTGTTTAGTTCTCGTGTGGTGGAGTGTATTTGTACTGACGTTGTACTGCTGCATGGATTAGTCAGGTATTTGTAGTTTGTTTGTTGCACCAATCAGAAAATATTTTGTCTGGTCCTATCGCTAACAGTCATTCGTTACCTCTGTGACCCTATTCTACGTTTCAATAAAAAGGTGTCCGCTCCCGGTAGCTGAGTTGTCAGCGCGACAGAATGTCAATCCTAAGGGCCCGGTTTCGATTCCCGGCTGGGTTGGAGATTTTCTCCTCCCAGGGACTGGGTGTGTGTTGTCCTAATCATCATCATTTCATCCTCATCGACTCGCAAGTCTCCGAAGTGGCGTCAAATCGAAAGACTTGCACCCAGCGAACGATCTACCCGACGGGAAGCCCAGCTCACATGACAATAAAAAGGTTGTAATGACGATTCTCCCACCAAATGCGGAATAGCCATTTCAGTCAGAACATTACACGAATTTTCCCGCTTAGGAAAACAATGGGAAATCGGGCTACTGTAAATTAAACAAAATGAAGCTTCCTCTCGCAAGAGACGATTCTTCACAAATTATGAAGTCTTTAACCAGTATCACTTTGTCAATATGTATGTTATTCGCTCTTACACGCAACAGACTCATGCTAATGTTGTATAGCTTCTTAGATGATTATGGTACATTTTCTACGCCAACATCATTCGAGTTGCAGATATCAGGTTTTTCTACACCTACATCTACATCTATTCTGCATATATACATATGTACTTATATACATATATACATACATACTCTGCCAGCCACAGTACTCTCCATGGTGCAGGGTACCTTGTGCCACTAGTAGTCATTTCCTTTCCTGTTCCACTCGCTAACAGAGCGGGGTAAGAACTATTATCTATGTGCAACAGTAAGAGCCGTTACTTCTCTCTCTTATCTTCGTGGCCCTTAGGCAAAACGTACGTTGGCGGTAGGAGAAGAGTTCTGCAATCAGCTTCAAATGTCGGTTCTCGAAATTTTCTCAAAAACGTTTGGCTAAAAGAACGTCGTCCCAGCTCCACAGTGTCCCATTTGAGTTCATCAAACGTCTCAGTAACACTTGCGCGACGATCGAACTTACAGGTAACAAAACTAGCAGCACGCTTCTAAGCTGGTTCGATATCTTCCTTTAATCCGACTTGTTCGGATCACAAGAACTCGAGCGGTATTCAACAATGAGACACACTTGTGTTCCATACGCAGTCTCCTTCTGCAAAATTCTCTCAGTAAACCGAAGTTGAACATTCGCCTCCCCTACTACCGTCCGTACGTGATCGTTCCATTTCATATCGCTTTACAGCACTAAATCTAGATATTTATCCGAGGTCACTGTGTCACGCATCACGATACGTTACAAGATTTATTTCCTGTCATTAATAAGATCCACCAGAAAATTTTCGAAGTCATCTTGTATTCTCAGCGACAACTCCTTCCCGTACACCACAGCATCATTAGGGAACAGATCACTTATGTAGCTATATAAAGAATAAGAGCAGTCCTGTCACACTTCCTTGGGGCATTCCTAATAACGTACTGGGATCTATTTCTAAAGAAGTCTTTGAGCCACTCAGATATCAGGGAACTTAATCCGTATGCTCGTACCTTCGTTAACAGTCTGCAGTGAGGCACCGTGTCAAAGACTTTTCGGAAATCGAGCAGTATGAAACCTGCAAGTTGTTTTCTCAACTGACTTCCTTCATCATTCCATTGGGATATGTGGTTGCCAAATCGATCTCGCTTTAGCTGTCGTTAATCTGTGTAGTTTTCAACGTCATAGAGCTTTCGCCTTAAGCTGATAGTCTAAGATTTATCATTTAGCTGAGTCTGCAGTTTCTTGGTACTTTATGGAAATACCTGTTCGGATACATGTTCGGAAACTTAATCCAGATTCTACGTATCTTTTGAACATTATAATTCTAACATTTTTGAGTAGGTATCATTTACGAAGTCTTCTAGGTACATTTTACATGTCTTACTACGTCATTTTTATTGTTTATCTCAGACGTCATTATTATGTTTTCACCCTGTTAAATTATCAAAAAGATCGCGTAAGCAGAAGACACTTCCCTTAACTGTATTCGCTTGGATATGAGCTTCAACTAAGCTTTTTCAAATAGAACTATAGTAATCTCTGTTGACAGTATCGTAGTTCTAAAACAGACTCACTCAATTGTAGATTCACTCTTCAAAATCTGATGAGTTGTTTCGGACAAATTACTACATTTAGTATTTAGAAGTTATTTAAAACTGACACTAACCACACTTGGCTACATATGCTTGGACGACACATCAACCTGAAAGCAGAGAATGTGGCACGTAATGATGATCTAGCAGTTAACTACGACAACCCGCTTTTGTTTCTGCCAGAGCCTTGAAAGAAAGGTGCCCATGAAAAACTGAATGGATCTGTCAATCAAGGAATTGAGGTATAAACATTGTTAAATAATATCATCGAATCCTGAGTTTAAGGTCAAGATAGCAACTTACATTTCAAACTTACATCAGCAACAAAAGAAAATAAATAACGAAATTATGTGGCCATAAACCCTTACCTAAAATTTCATTTATGTCATCAAACATTCACAATATCCACCGTCTACTGCATTACGTATCTGCTGCCCATGGTTTAAGGGCTTCTGGACAGACTGATTCTTTCGACGTTATTTTGCATGCATCATGAATGCAATGTTTTTGATCTTCTTGGTTCGTCGGAACTTGAGCGTAGACTTCATCTTTGAGGGAAAATTCCAGTGGTGTGAAATTAGGCGAGCGTCAAGCAATAACGCCTCCTGTTTAGTGATCAGGAAAACGCCACAAACGAGTATTGATCTATGCATCTCTTTTACCTGTTAACGTTTCTTCAGTGTAGCATTCGCTAAACTTTCACTCTCCATTGCCTCCGATGTTAAACCTGCGGCGGCCAGTGCGGTCAAATAATGTATATTCCGTACATTCAACTTTTGTAAACGTCTCTCCAACGGTAAAGATAATTCTCAGACCAAAGAACCTATTGTTCTGATGCCACATTAGAGCCAAGCCTTAGAATACCATGCGTCTTCTGTAGTCCCGCTGTTTAATCTACAGGCGAAATGTACTGGATGAGGATGGAAACAGTTTGCGCGCAAAATGCGAACAAGTCTTTGCTGACTTACTCCAGAGGCGTTCGTAGAATGTCTAGAGCTAACGCACCAGAACATCTATTTCGTTCACTGCGCCCGTTACGGGCCCTTTTAATAGCAGTTTTTTTTTTTTTTTTTTTTTTTTTTTTTTGCTGAATTGTCATTCTTGTTGGACACCGTCGGTCGGCACACGCTTGTGCCTACAACTCAGCTGTTCTCTTCGAGTTCCCTCTGCATTCTCTATAAAGAATTACACATCTAGCTTCTCTTGATTTGTGAAAGACATACATTTTTATTCAGACTAAGCAGTACTCGATAAGTGGTAACGTCAAACACAGAGTCAGAGCCACACGTCCTGTGTACGACTTTTATACCGGAATCTCGGCGATGCACCATTCCGTATCCTTCTTATCCATTGGTCACGTATTTCGTTATTCTATGACTAGCTTTGCGCCCGCTGCTTCGCTCGCCTAGACTGTATGGCCTGCAGAGATTTTTTTGTTTTCATTTCATCGAATTTTTATGTCGTTCACAAATTGCAACAGTTTCTAAGCTTTTTGCGTTAATTAAGGCCATGTAAGCACGGTCTCTTTCGAATAGGCTTCCGACCAAAAAGCGATTCTGGCAGCAGTAATCTAAAGCTCTTGCTAATCATGCTTTTTCCATTGTTTTGGAGATATTTAAACAGTACCTTTCACCCCTAACAAATATTAATTTACATCTAACCGAGAAGTGAAACACGAATTTTCATAAATTTAGCTTTAAAATTTATTAATGTAAGGAAACATTTTCTTAAAGATTTCATCCCCTATTGCACTCCCTTAGGGGTTGAATTTCCATAAACACTGAAACACGTATTTTTTTTGTTTATAACCGAGAAGTCGAATACCAATAGTCATTGATGCATCATTCAAAATTATTCTTTAGTAATTATTTATTTTAAAGAAGTTTCAGGCTCTATTTTACCCTGTTAGTGACTGAATTTCCAAAAATGCTGAAGCACATATCTTTTTATCTTCTGACTGAGAAGCCAAATACCAGTTTTCGTAAGACTAGCTTCAAAATTCCCTTACGAGCGACATACTTTCAACAAGCCTTTCATCCCCTTAGGAGTGAGAATTCCGACAATCCCTTCTTAAACTATACCTACACTATAAGATCCACAAACTCTCCAAACTTCAACTATCTATCCTTAGCGTTTTGGGCTGGGCTACGAGGAGTCAGTGAATGACGACACTACTTCACACCCTTGGGGGGTTTAATTTCCAAAAACATGGCATGTGTACGTTTTATTTCTAACAGAGAAGTCAAATACAAATTTTCATAGATTTAGCTTCAAAAATGCTAGCACATTGAAATATTTCGTAAAAGCTTTCATCCCCTGTTTCATCCCATAGGTTTGAATTCACAAAAGCACCAAATTTAAATTTTCATAGATTTTGCTTTGAAAACGCTTACATAATAAAATATTTTCATAAAAAGTCTCAGACTGATGACCTCAGAAGTTAAGTCCCATAGTGCTCGGAGCCATTTGAACCATTTGAACCATAAAAAGTGTCAGCCCCTATTTCACCTCCTTTGGGTTTCAGTTTGCAAAAACATTCAAGCATCTATTATTTTGTTTGTAACCAAGAAGTCTAATAGCAATGTTCATAGATATAGGTTCAAAAATACTTTAGTAGTCCTTTAATAACGATATATTTTCAAAAAAAGCTTTCACCCATTATAAAGTATCAGGCCCATAGGCATAAATTTCCAGAAATCCTGAAACACTTATTGCTTTATTTCTGGCCAAGAAACCAAATACCAATATCTGTAGGTCTAGCTGCAATATTGCCTTCATAGCTACATTTTTCAAAGAAACCATTCACATTTATTTCACTCCTAAGAGTTGGAATCTCGAAAAACCCCTTCTTAAACGACACCTGCGGTATAAGATCCACACCTTCTCCAAATTTCAAGTTTCTACCCTTCGCGGCTTGGACTGGGCGATGATGAGTCAGTCAGTCAGTCAGTCAGCCTTTTATATATAGAGATGAAATCTCGAACTTTCGCATAATACACCAACTGGTTTCATATTCGGAAAAGATAAATCCTAAGTTCTAAATACTGTAACTGCTTCTAAACTGCTAATACGACTTTGAAAACTGAAACGGTGTTGAATTCGTCTCTTTTATAACCACAAATTCGCAGGAGAAATTACTACAATTCCTATTGAAAAACTATCAAAAGAGATCCCATTGCTTTGGACACAAAGTTTATCGTTAGAGGTGCAACAATGTTTGGATCAATAATATGTACTTTTCTTGGTCGCTAAATTCTTGTCATATTATTTATAAGGTGTTCTGTTTTAACATCACATCATGAGCTGGATCTGTGGTCCAACGAACTAACATTAGAACTGATGGACAGACTTTTCTAAAATAAGTGTTTATAGCACGTTCTGTGAAGCATAAGCTGAATTACATACATTATGGCTACATACCATATCATCGCAGTTACATCTAACACAACAACAATTGACAAACTGGCTCTCTTCTAGAGGAGCATTACAAGATAGATATGTGATGGCTGATACGAACTGCATATGATTTCCTTCAGCATTTTAATGTGGAACACTTATTCCCATCATAAATATAATTTTTGCCTCTACATATTACATTATAAAACATATTTACAGTACAATTTTTAAAAATAACTAAAACTGTAGTTAATTCGTGCGTAACAGAAAACATATTGCTGCAGTCTTAATAATATAAACCATAAATAGCGTTCTGACATACATACAAGAGAAGGAAACTTTATTTTGAAGTAGGCAGAGGAAAGAATCGTTTATATGACATTATAAATAGAGGCTCATATAAAAACAGTAATTATAGTAACAGCAGAAATAATATTGACAGTACTGACAATGATACACATTGTGACACGGATGTAGGTATTGTCCTAACATTTTTGCGAAATTTGTGTTCTATAAATCAGTTTCTAATACTTGATATAAAATATGTGTAACATATGTAGTTTTGCCCAGGTATACGATGAAAATAAAAAAAAGCATCAATAGTATTTGTGGTGCAACACACAACAAATCCTGGGTGACATGCAAGTCAGTTATTACCTGCACATGCAAATGAAATAAATCCCCAAGAAAGTGACGCTGTATAAACGGAGGCTGCATGTCTCTTAGTGAGGATTGTTTCATAATTATTTGCCCAGACACAAAATTACGGTACCTCAAACGTGTCAGGAAATTTCTCAAGTGAACAAAGTAATGGGATGACACCGTATATATATTTCAAAAAAAGATAAAAGAGAAGGAGCAGTTTGATGAAATTATAAAACGATAAGTATTACATTAACGAGAAGGCAATCGTGAATCCAATAAAACTACAGATCATATACATAACACCAAGACAAGCACAATTACAATAACAAAGAACACAATAACATGATGGAAAGTGTTTCAGTTGCTTGGTGGCAGCGCTGGAAAATGGAAACCCAGATCGCTACAACACGAGGTTTAGTGACGGAACAGAATATCCTGTAAGTAATGATGTAATTCGAAGTCATAGGGCACCACAACCGTTTATGACGTAAAAATACGCATTCGCGACGTATTTACTGTGTAATTGTATGCTGTAGACGGCTTCATAATATTTCGCTCCAACAAACTTCGTAAGTTTATAACACAACATATTTTACTTTTTAACTTGAGCTATATTAATTTGTAGTCAGTTTCAAAAGAGCGATTTCAAATTAGTGCTTGCAACAAATTACAACTGACAGTTCCGCCGGTAATTCATGTGTTGCTAAAAATCTGCAATTATTTCTGCTTAGTAGAAACTATATATCCCAGTCAGTTGCTCTATTTCAGTATACAAATGACCTAAGTAGGTGGTGGTCCAATTTTTTTTCAGTTACTTTTTTACTAACTTATTGTTCGTAAAAGGCAAATTGAGTAATCTCTTTGGACTTTTGCATTCCCCTCCTCTGCCTTTCCCCACTCCCTCTCGCGTCTGCCCAGCCCCCCCCCCCCCCCCCCTCTAATGAGTCCTCGTCCTCCGTCGGCTCCTTCCCCCCTCCCCCCATTTCGTTTTTCCTCTCTTCCCCCCCCCCCCCCCCAATTTCTTTCCCATCATCTGTCCAGGTTCCCCCCGTCTGCCCTCGGCTGTGGTGTGTCATACTTGTGCCAACTTTTTAGTGCAGTGTTCAAGTGAGTGTTCAGTGTTGTGCGTATTTCCAAAGTGTTGCGAACAGAAATCATGCTGTCGCTGTGTGTGATTTTTATATCTCTTGCGAACAGAAACCAGACTGTCGCCGTGTTTTTTAATTGTCTGTCTATTATTTTTCCTGTTTCCTGTGTATTTTATTAGCATCACCAACCCTTTATTTTATGTTTTAAGTTCCACAGTTTTTCGCCATTTTACCATTTCAAAAAATGGCTCTGAGTACTATGGGACTTAACAGCTGAGGTCATCAGTCCCCTAGAACTTAGAACTACATAAACCTCACTAACCTAAGGACATCACACACATCCATGCCCGAGGCAGGATGCGAACCTGCGACCGAAGCGGTCGCGCGGTTCCAGACTGAAATACCATTTCAGTCACCGATTTTATCGCCTGCTTTCACTATTTATTATCTTCATTTCTTTAAAACAAATCCCGTAGGTTGAAGAGCGGCGTACTAAGCCACTGCCAGCCGGCCCCCTTCGGGGGGAGTCGAAACTCAATAAGGAAAAAAAAAAAAAACTAGTGCCCAAATGAGTGCGGATAACACCTGACAATCACACTGCGGCTGGCACACAGGTCGGCAATACCAGCCGAACTGACTCGGAGCGACTTGGTTTCGGAACGAGACAATACATATCTCTTGAATTTGACAGCCTTTACGTGTTACTTCACAGATACTTCATAGAAGTAACTATTTCCTTATTCGTAAGGACACAAAACACAGAATGACATATTTAACTATCTACCGGTCTAAAAAATATTTTTTCTAGCTGCGTGAATGGAGCAAATCAAAGTCAGTCAGATAGTTTCTCTCGTGAGTAATGTTTAGTTTATTGGTCAGATAATGTTTCAAAATTCAAACCGCTTAGCATCTGTCAGTGTTTAAATAATTGAATCAGTGTGTTGTTAGAAGCTGCCTTCAAATATTACAGAGAAACAAAATAATGCACTTAAAAATACCACCACCTATTGAAGATATATTTGTCAGTTTTTCAGTTGGATATTAAAATTTTACGATCACGTTGCAAACCTAACATACTATAAACTAATACTGGTACGTCGAAAAGCCTATGCAGTAACGTGAGTAGGGTAAGGTAGAACAAAGTGGTGATTCTCATTTTCAATAATGTATCACAAGAAATATTTTATGCGAAAAATAAAGAAATACCTCTCTGAAGACCTACGTTGTGATCACTTTTTGCTACAAATTGGTGTAATGTACCCTGTGCCACCGCAACATACCTTCGTTTGACCATCGAACAACTGCTGACGGACGACATAGTAATAAGTATCCCTGGCGTAGAGAAACAAGTGAAAGAAGAGAAAAAAAGTAAGTTACCATGTCCGAATGGAATCTCAAAATGGAAATGAGCATATGGCATTGCTGGCCGGGTGGTCCCAGCCGGGGAAGTGCGGCTGCCAAGTGCGACTCTTATTACAGGCGACGCCACATTGGGTGACTCGAGTGCTGGTGATGAGGATGACAGCACAACACCCAGTCCCCGAGCGGAGAAAATCTCCAACCCGGGCGGGACTCGAATCCTGGCCCGCTACATGGAAGGCAAGCACGTTACCATCCGGCTAAGCAGGCGGACAATGGAATCCCAGTTCGGTTTTACAAAGAGTACCACTCTACTACAGTGGTCTACCACTTAGTTTGCATTTATCGGAAACCTCTCGCCCAGCACGATGTCCCAAGCGACTGAAAAAAGCGCAAGTGACTCCTGTTTATAAGAAGGGTAAAAGGACGGACCCGCAGAATTACAAACCGGTATCCCCTACAGCGGTTTTCTGCGGAATCCTTGAACACAGTCTCATTTCGAATATAATAAATTTTCTTGAGACCTAGAAGCTTATGTACACAAATTAGCACTGTTTTAGAAAGCCGCACACTTGAGATCCACTTTTCTCACATAATTTCCTGAGAATTATGGATGAAGGGCAACAAGTGGATTCCATATTCCTAGATTTCTGAAAAGCGTTTGACACTCTGCGTCACTGCAGACTGTCAACTAATCCGAGTACTCGGGTTTGGTTCCCAGATATGACAGTGGCTCGAAGACTTTTAAGTAATAGAACCCAGTAGGTTGGCTTCGACGGCGAGTGTTCGTGTGAGACAAGGATATGGTGATGAGTCTCTGGGGGAATGATAGGACCGCGATTATTCTCTAGATACATAAATGATCTGACTGGTAGGGTGAGCAGCAATTCACGGTGTTTGTTGATAACGCTGTTGTGTACGGGAAGGTGTCGTCGATGAGCTACTATAAGAGGATACAAGAAGACTAGACAAAATTTCTAGATGGTGCGATGAATGGCTGGTAGCTCTAAATGTAGAAAAATGTACGTTAATGTGGATGAGCAGGAGATCCAAACCCACAATGCTCGGGTAGAGTATTAGTAGTGACCTGCTTGCCACAGTCACGTCGTTTAAATATCTGGGCGTAAAGTTGCAAAGTGATATGAAATGGAACGAGCATGTGAAGACTGTGGTAGGGAAGGCGAATGGTTGACTTAGGTTTATTGGAAGAATTTTGGGAAAGTGTGACTCGTCTGTAAAGGAGACAGCACTCAGGACGCTAGTGCAACATATCCTCGAGTACTTCTCGAATATTTGGGATCCATACCAGGTCGGATTAAAGGAAGGCATAGAAGCAATGCGGAGGCGGGCTGGTAGAACTGCTACCAGTAGTTTCGAACAATGCGTAAGTATTAAGGAATGCTTCGGAAACTCAAATGATAGTCCCTGGAGGGAAGGCGACATTCTTTTCTAGAGACACTATACAGATAATTTAGAAAACAGACATTTGAAACTGACTGCAGAACGATTCTGTTGTCGACAACGAAGATTTCGTATGACTATGAAGGTAGGATATAAGAAGTTAAGGCTTATGGAGGCAAAGAGACAGTCATTTTAACATCGCTCTATTTGACATTGGAACCGAAAAGAAATGACTATAGTCCGATCCACGAACGATGACAGTTCGCGTAGTTCGAGTCGCGAACAGGGACTGCATTGTTGTCTGTTCCTAGAGACAGTTGCGGTACGCACATACACGCAATTTGTCCTTGATAAAAGGGTGTATCCCGCAATTTATGTCTCTCGCTTGCTTGTGTAGAATTTGCCGCTTACCAATACCATCAGTGATGACAAGCCGCAGCAAATAGAATAAAAATTCACTAAATAATTCGCTGCAGTCACGTTTAATGTTTGCTTTGGCTACGAGATTCAGAACAGAGCGCTCAGAACACTACTAAACGCCAGTGCCGGATTAAAAAGCGTGGGACCTGTACCAAATTCTGACAAGGTGCCCTTAGTTTGTTCAGGTCGTATGGCTTAGGACACAAAATAAAACAAGATTGTTACAAGTAAAATTTTCTCGACTTAATTTCGGCAAATTTAGAAATAATGTAAGTTAGATCAGTGTCTCTCAGCAAATCGTATTCAGTGTTCATTATACTGAGATTAATTAAACGTTCCTCTCCCATAAGTGACTGCGTAAGGCCATTTGTAAATTCGGAAAACAGGATCCTAACGAGTTTTCCATTAAAATTTGTAAATTTTTAGTTCCAAAGCTTCGTTCTTATTTCTGTCGACAGCAGCAGCGATATCCGTTTTCAGCAGTCCCACGAGCTGTACCTGTCCGTCGCCTAGCGACGCTTCTAAATCATCTGCGTAAGTATTCACAATATTAGGAGTTCTTTTCAAGATCTCTTCTGCTGTAAGAGATTTAAAGACCCGTAATATTCCAAAAACATTAGTCGCATGATGGTATTTTTCCATGCGTTTAGCTAATGCACTCAGCACATTGTCAAAAATGGCTCTGAGCACTACGGGACTTAACAATGGCCGGCCGGAGTGGCCGAGCGGTTCTAAGCGCTACAGTCTGGAGCCGCACGACCGCTACGGTCGCAGGTTCGAATCCTGCCTCGGGCATGGATGTGTGTGATGTCCTTAGGTTAGTTAGGTTTAAGTAGTTCTAAGTTCTAGGGGACTGATGACCACTGCAGCTAAGTCCCATAGTGCTCAGAGCCATTTGAACCATTTTGAACTTAACAATGTAGGTCATCAGTCCCCTAGACTTAGAACTACTTAAACCTTACTAACCTAAGGACATCACACACATACATGCCCAAGGCAGGATTCGAAAAGAGCCTAGACCCGCTCGGCCACAACGGACGGCAGCACATTGTCAATTATCGCAATAAACACCTGAAATTCAAAATATTTTCCATATGTTTGATTTTCTACAACTTCATCGAGTGCAATTGACCTACTAAAATGGTCGTACTTTGTATTTCGCTTGTGTAGTCTTGAAGTTTGTTGCTGATATTCTTCACAGCTAGTCAGGGATTTGGCTTTTGCCTCAATTTCTGAGAATGTGAACCTCATTGCTTGGATATACTCATGCAAGGATTTATAAAGTGCATAGCCGGTGCTCAGATCTTGATCAGACGACTGCAGCTAACAGCTGGTCGCTTGCAAGCGTTCTAGGAGTCTGTTCCATGCGACGCACATTATTCCCGTTTCCAACTTACTCATTTTCAAAATCAGTCCGCGAGCCTTATTGCGGCACTCTATCTTTCGATGCATATTAGTAGATATGTCATTCCAAACATGATGATCGTATCAAAACCAAATAAAAGAGCCTTTGTAGCATCAGCTCTGGCCGACCACCTAGTGACCGATAACCTTTTCACAATCGGAATTTTAGTACTATAATTTCTCAGTGCTTTCAAAAGAAGGCCCCATGGATAGGTAGAAGCGGAAAAAATATATAGAGGCTTTCAAGGAAATTAAAGAAAATGGATGCTTCTATACAACATTCTGCAGCACACTTGGCGACCAAATGTAGCGAATGTGAAAAACAGGGAATTATTCATTGTACTTATTTATATCTTTAATTCTTGCTTCTAAGTCGGTGTACCTGCCACTCATCTTACTAGCATTGCCATAGCTTTGCCAAAGACAATCTTTGATGTTAATGCCTTTCTCTGTGAAAAAAGATAGTAAGCTTTGGGATAGTTGTTCAGCAGTACGACCTCCCATATCCAAAAATTTCACAAATCTTCTCACTGGTGCGGATGGTAGGATATGGGACACTTTCAGAGTCAGTTGATCTGCGTGAGATGTATCAGGAGTAGAATCCAACGCGACTGAATAGTATTTGAATCTCTTAACTTCGCATATAAAATGATCCAGTATGGCTGATGAAATTAGATGGATAAATTCCTCGCACGTTGTTTTTGACAAATATGACATATGTCCCTTTCCTTTACTTGCACGAATACGTTTATGTTGGACCAGAAACATCAAATTTGGATATTAATTCTAATGAACCTAAATAATTTCTGTTGTGGGCTGAACCAACAATTTCATCACTGCCACGAAATGCTAGCCCTCAGTCAGCTAAAAAACTTGTTGGAAGAGTGTTCGCCAATACTTTTGTTCGCTCTCAGTTTGGCTTACAAGCTGAGAATCGACATGTGCATCCTTGTTTTTTCGAACTAATTGGGTAGTTATAGCTTTTCTATACAAATTGCTTTCTTCACGTCTCTTGAGCAAAGTATTTTCATTCTTCCAGTCGTGTAATCCGTCTTTCGTAAACCGTGGCGAGCCGTCAGGATCTGCCACTTTTACAAACAAAACAGAATAGTCGTCCTTTGCTTTGTGAATAGCACAACCAGTCCCTCATGTAAATTTTATTCGTTAATTTATGTTTACACTACTGGCCATTAAAACTGCTACACCACGAAGATGACGTGCTAAAGACGCGAAATTTAAACAACAGGAAGATGATGCTGTGATATTCAAATGATTAGCTTTTCAGAGCATTCACACAAGGTTGGCGCCTCTGGCGACACCTACAACGTGCTGACATGAGGAAAGTTTCCAACCGATTTCTCATACACAAACAACAGTTGATCGGTGTTGCCTGGTGAAACGTTGTTGTGATGCCTCGTGTAAGGAGGAGAATTGCTTACCATCACGTTTCCGACTTCGATAAAGGTCGGATTGTAGCCTTTCGCGATTGTGGTTTATCGTATCGCGACATTACTGCTCGCGTTGATCGAGATCCAATGACTGTTAACAGAATATGGAATCAGTGGGTTCAGGAGGGTAATACGGAACGCCGTGCTGGATCCCAACGGCCTCGTATCACTAGCAGTCGAGATGACAGGCATCTTATCTGCATGGCTGTAACGCATCGTGCAGCCACATCTCGATCCCTGAGTTAACAGATGGGGACGTTTGCAAAACAACAACCATCTGCACGAACAATTCGAGGACGTTTGCAGCAGCATGGACCATTAGCTCGGAGACCACGGCTGCGGTTACCCTTGACCCTGCATCACAGACAGGAGCGCCTGCGATGGTGTACTCAACGACGAACCTGGGTGCACGAATGGCAAAACGTAATTTTTTCGGCTGAATCCAGGTTCTGTTTACAGCATCATGATGGTCGCATCCGTGTTTGGCGACTTCGCGGTGAACGCACATTGGAAGTGTGTATTCGTCATCGCCATATTGGCGTATCACCCGGCGTGATGGTATGGGGTGCCATTGGTTACGTGTCTCGGTCACCTCTTGTTCGCATTGACGGCACTCTGAACAGTGGACGATACATTTCAGCAGTGTTACGACCCGTGGCTCTACCCTTCATTCGATCCCTGGGAAACCCTACATTTCAGCAGGATAATGCACGACTGCATGTTGCAGGTCCTGTACGAGCCTTTCTGGATACAGAAAATGTTAGACTGCTGCCCTGGCCAGCACATTCTCCAGATCTCTCACCAATTGAAAACGTCTGGTCAATGGTGGCCGAGCAACTGGCTCGTCACAATACACCAGTCACTACTCCTGATGAACTGTGGTATCGTGTTGAAGCAGCATGGGCAGCTGTAAATGTACACGCCATCCAAGCTCTGTTTGACTCAATGCCTAGGCGTATCAAGGCCGTTATTTCGGCCAGAGGTGGTTGTTCTTGGTACTGATTTTTCAGGATCTGTGCACCCAAATTGCAGTTCTAGTACAATATATTTGTCCGATGAATACCCGTTTATCATCTGCATTTCTTCTTGGTGTCGCAATTTTAATGGCCAGTAGTATATGTGAAAAAACTTTTCAAAGAATCTTATCTTATTTTCCTTCTGTATATTTTTATTGAAGACAAAAAATACTTTTCATATACTGAAATTCGCTGCTTCCTTTTATAATCCAATAATATCGGTCAAAGTTGTTCGACCACTCACCATTATCGTTAGAATGCATTTTAGTACCACTTTGTGTTCCACTTGTATAAGATGCAGTAACATCAGAAGCCTGTAACACTTTTTTGACTTCTCTTTGTCTTGAAGACGAGGTCTGTGGGCCGATAGGACTTTCTATGCTTTTCAGTTCAGTTTGACTTGGAGACGATAAGGCTGAACTGGGAATACTTGTCGTCTCTTCAGTTGCTGTACCACTTGACGAAAATATAACATCGTAAAAAGTTGCATATTCTGATGAATCTTCTGTAGTATAACTATCATCCTTACAATCAAGTACAGCTTTTGTATTTTGTGCTCTATTTTCTGTATATTCGGAAAATCATTCTGAAGATTAAAAAACTCAGTTTACGTGTTTTAAATATAACACCATGTGTCTTTCTCTCCTTTTCAGCTCTTTCTTTACACTTTGCTCTTCCAGAAGCGTAGTGGCGTCCAGTATTTCTCTGTCTGCTGCTCATGGTGGTTACCTCGATTTGTGTAGAAGGGAAAATAAAGTACTAAATCAAATAGAACACTACTATTCAATAGGACTACGTAACGCGTAGGTATCATAAATAACATACGTCCGTTTGAATCTAGTGCCAGTTTACTCCGCAAATGCTAAGCTATATATGCGAGAGTTTTTCACCCATAGCGCTTTCGGGAATGATCGTGCCGTCTAAGCAGAAGCGAGAGTCTGCTCGCAAGCGCTATACGAGAAACCGACAGTCGTCTCCCCTCTTAGGCTACTACAGCTTCCCCCTATCGAGATCTGTTGAATCTCTGCCCATAAAAATTATGCAGGAAGAAGAAGAAAACGAGTTGCAACAGCACATGCTTTTATTGAGAAACTGCTATAACTGTGATTCTACCCGGCGTATCAAAATAAAAGCTGCATCACATTTTAAGTTAGTCTTGCAAAAATACAATTGAAAATCGCATCCAATTCCGTGCATTAGTTTTTCCGTTGTGCGCGTGCAGACATACACACAAAAATTCTGAAAATAATTTTTTTCGTTTCGAAAGCTGTTATAAAAAACACCCTTATATTCAGTTTTCTTAAATACGTCCTACATACAACCATCTTCAAGTTACAATTTCATTATATGTGTAAATTCACAATGCAGTGGAAACTAGTGATCCCATCATTCGAAGAGTACCGGCTTACATGCAGCAAAGCAATTGGTTTTCGCTACCAATGTCTCGAGTAGCTGGGTGGATCACCAACCTTTGAAAAATTGTTAGAGGTACCTTTAAGGGAACACTTCCCTTGAATTGTAAACCTGACAATATTAATGTGAAGTACAGATTCAAGAGCTATACCATTCTTGAACGCTAAGGATTTGTAAATTGAAAATTATTAACCTACAATTAAAATAATTGTTTAACCAATTAGCTCTGTTCGTGCTTCACGCATTGCCATTAAGACGATACAGTGGGGTGGGGTACTGCAACGTGGTAATGCTTAAAATGTACATCACAGATGGTCAAAGCTGCGCACTATCAAAATTATTGCGCAAATTTTGAAGCAAAATCGCTTTCAAGGTTGTTTCTCCACCAGTGTTCTGTTTTCCTCTTTAAAATATGACTTCAAGTGGATGACGTTCCATTGTGGTATTAAAAACTCTATAGTCTATATACCAATACTAAGGGTGATCAAATTCTGAGCGCTAAATAAATTTCTACTGCATTCTAAATCATACAAATAAAGACTACAGTTTTTTATGAGGTTATCAAACACAAATAGCTGATTCCCAAATAGTTACATACCGAGATCCAACACACTTTTTATTGTTTAAACTTCGGGGTATATATCAACAAACAAGGACCTTACTTTATGCTTCAGTGGTTCCCTCTTTTCAGTCATTAACTTGGGAATCACTATATCAAATCGATGTCACCCACTTAATAATTTTCTACTTTGTAAAAGAAGTTGACGATTGGCCTCCAAGCACAGATTTATAGAAGTCTGTACCTCTCGGGCTTATGTCGACTGCTCTTTTTGAATCGCCGTTGCCAACGTCAATGCTCCAGCGCTTTTACATTTCTAATTGTTGAGCGGTGTGGTGTCGGATGCACGAAAGGGGTTTGTTGCATAAACTAGATTCCACTAAGAAGCTATTGGTGGCCATCGAGGTTAACTCCGTCACACCGATTATCCCGTTCTTCATCATGTCGCCAGAAACATTATTAATCAGTTGGCAGAATGTTGCGAACTTAACCAAATGGTGAGCTAATTCACCTTTTCGCTAGTCTACTTGCAACAAACAAATGCTGTACTTGAAATGACTGTAAAAAAAGAAAAAAGAAGAAACCTCTAACTTGACAAGAGCTTTCGCGCCCAGGCCCGTAACATTTGCTAACTCCTGCTACGTGACTAATCCGGCACTGCTTAACGCTTGCCGCCATCATTGGGGACTCGAGCTATACTCGTTGTACAGGTACTCTCCGCCACACACTGTATGGTGGCTTGCGGAGTATGGATCTAAAACAGGGTCCCATGTTTGTTGTTTTTGTTTCCGGACACAATTTGGGAGCATCTTTAAACACTAATATCAGAAACGGTAGTAACCGGCTGCAACAGACCGTCTTCAATCGGATTTTTGTACTGAGACGAATATAATGAAACCCGGTTTCAAAGTACGTTAGTTAATTCCGAATGGTCACTAAGTGATAAAATGACTGATGATAGCTTCTTATAGGTTTTGAAGCCAATCTCATCTCTAGTATTATGCGTAATCTCTGGAAGTACTGTCTTACTGAGAGAAATACATTAGACGCTTTGATAAACACATTGGCCACTTTTCCCGACGAATAGAGTCATCATTTTACCCGATTGGACTCCATGTTGGCATTAGCGGTTTACAGAGGAAACTATCAGACCGGGAGGAACAACAATGAAATATATTTGTAAGCCAAAACACGTTGTCTAAATATTTACTGTACGAGTAAGTGAGGTAGCAACAATAGTATAAACGATTTACTTTATATCTGACGACCGAAAAACAGGTAACTTTTTTCTAAAAAATAACGAAAGAAGTTTCCTCTGTGACAACAATGATGGTATATATTAGAACCAGCGTGACTACTACTCTCCAGGCTGCAGCACTGCTCATGACAAAAATTTGCAAGGGTTGCTTTTCCCGCCAGGAACAATTTAACTCACTTTCCCCTACGTATTTTGGAATAAGACCTCTCAATCTTGTCCGTGATATATATTGTTCTCTTTTTCGCCCCTCATAGCCCAATCCCAATGCTCCTGATTGTCTCATCATGAGTATAATTCATCCGTGGAAAAAAGTATTCCAAAATGGAGTAATACGAAATTGACAGAGCTGATGTGTACAGTAGCCACCTGAGTAACAGTTCTGTTTGAGGGCATATAAGCCATAAATGTGCTGTCTACATCTACATCTACATGGATACTCTGCAAATCACATTTAAGTGCGTGGCAGAGGGTTCGTGGAACCACCTTCAAAATTCTCTGTTGTTCCAATCTCGTATAGCGCGCGGGAAGAATGAACACCTATACCTTTCCGTACGAACCCTGATTTCCCTTATTTTATCTTGGTGATGTAAGTCGGTGTCAATAAAATATTTTCGCATTCAGAGCAGAAAGTTGGCGATTGGAATTTCGTGAGAAGATTCCGTCGCAACGAAAAACGCCTTTCTTTTAATGATGCCCAGCCCAAATCCTGTATCATTTCTGTGACACTCTCTCCCATATTTCGCGATAATACAAAATGTGCTGCCTTTCTTTGAACTTTTTCGATGTACTCAGTCAGTCCTTTCTGGTAAGGATCCCACACCGCACAACAGTATTCTAAAAGTGGACGGACAAGCGGAGTGTAGGCAGTCTCCTTAGTAGGTCTGTTACATTTTCTAAGTGTCCTGCCAATAAAACGCAGTCTTTGGTTAGCCTTCCCCACAACATTTTCTGTGTGATCGTTCCAATTTTAATTGTTCGTAATTGTAATACCTAGGTATTTAGTTGAATTTACGGCTTTTAGATTAAACTGATTTATCGTGTAACCGAAGTTTAACTCGTTCCTTTTAGGACTCATGCGGATGACCTCACACTTTTCGTTATTTAAGGTCAACTGCCACTTTTCGCACCATTCCGATATTTCTTCTAAATCGTTTTGCAGTTTGTTTTGATCTTCTGATGACTTCATTAGTCGATAAACGACAGCCTCATCTGCAAACAACCGAAGAGGGCTGCTGAGATTGTCTCCCAAATCGTTTATATAGATAAGGAACAGCAAAGGGCCTATAACACTACCTTGGGGAACGCCAGAAATCACTTTTGTTTTACTCGATGACTTTCCGTCAGCTACAACGAACTGTGACCTCTCTGACAGGAAATGACAGATCCAGTCAGATAACTGAGACGATATGCCATAATCACGCAATTTCACTACGAGCCGCTTGTGTGGTACAGTATCAAAAGCCTTCTGGAAATCCAGAAATACGGAATCGATCTGAAATCCCTTGTCAATAGCACTCAGCACTTCATGTGAATAAAGAGCTAGTTGTGTTTCACAGGAACGATGTTTTCTGAACCCATGATGACTGTGTGTCAATAAATTAACTAAAAGCGTACTCTTAGAAAACACGTGGACTGAGACTCTACATTTCTTACTTTCAAAATTCCGACTTTGTGTCATTATTTTTCCAACGGGAACACACTCGAGACATTTATTTGCTCTCCAAGAATGGAAGACTCCAGCGCATGACGCACCTGACACAGTTGTTTCTCGTACGACGAACTACGTACTTGGATGCTGCTGCTACACGGCGGCAAGTGGCTGAACTGTTGGGTGGAGTTGTCTTCCAACGGTACAATATACTCCCAGTAGGTGGCATCACGATGCAACTTGCGCACTCAAAGCTGCAAGCTTAACGTTTGGTGTGCATAAAAATGTTACATGTTCAGTTTCTAAAAACAACTTTTTTCTCTGTTTACATTTTTCTGGGACTAACAGCAGTCCTCAATGCTGTTGCATGAGGAAATAAGAGAAAGTGCTATAAACTGACGGCGTTGCTTAAAATGTTCCGAATTTCTTCATCATTGTCATACCTCAGTGGTACGAGAAAGAAACGTAGCTAGCGGAAAACCATAGATAGAAATTTTTTTCAAGAGGTAACCGTTTGGTGTGTTTTAGATGAAGTAAATAATTCTAAATGTGAAACTTCAACGGGTTTCGATTACGTCTGGCGAACAACAACCTGTGGCACAAGCCCATTGTTGTTTTTGGAAAATAACTGACACTTGATAAATTCGACATCCTTACACACGATTACATGAGGTAGACTTTAGCACGTCTCCTTAAGCTCTTCTAAAACGTTACCCTTCATAAACAAGTATAAATCATATTTAAGTCTACACCAACAATCTTTTCGTGAGACATGTTCTGCTTGAGTTATACTTGGGCTCATTTCTTCTCTGCATCTGAAATACTAGATATATTAGCCAATAATGGGAGAGAGAATCAGGAAACGCCATCATATTGACTGGATTTGTACAGACACGCGCGATCGATCACGTAAATTTTCTCTAGTTAATATAAAGTCTTTGAAACCTTTAATGATAGCTTGCTCGGTGGCAACATGTGTGTTATACAAGGAAGAATGTGAGTAATGATCCAGTCGACGATTTATGGCGACCACGACAAACGTAAATCTGAACAGCTTGGAAAGTTTCTGAACTCTGATTGCGAGTCCAATACATTATAACAATTACGCGAAGTAGCGGGTATGAAACGAAACGTCTTTTCTCTAATAGGCTAAATAATCGACTGTTGAAAATTGATGTCGTCTGCGGGTCGGATTCTTTGCGCAATGACATAAGGGATAACAGACGTTTTTGATAACAGATTTTATTTCATGGTTTACGTGTGAAGCAGTTTGCTTTTGAAGGGACAAATGAGATAAAATACGCAGTTATTATCGTTATCTTCAGTTCGAAGATTAGTTTGATACAGATCTCCAAAACTCTGGGCAATTCACTTCTTCTCTGCATAGCTACTGCAACCTGCATAAATTTGAACCTGTTCTTCTTAGTATTTCTCCACAATGCTTGTCTCCCTCTATTACCAAAGTGACGAGACCTCGATGCCTCAGGAAGAATCCTGTCAACTGATCCTTTCTTTGATCTCACAGACTACTGATATTTAGTGTCTTAATCTCGAACACATCTACTTTCTTTGCATTTTGTGGACGTTCCTGGAAGACATCATCGTGACAGGAGTATCTAATTTAAAGAGGTGCTTCTGCCAACAGAAAACCTCGGTGAAAGGTGAACATCGCTGTGGATCGGTCCCCTGCTATTCGAGGTCAGACGATGAAAGCGTTCAGTAGCGGTAAGGGCGAACATCGGCAAACAGTCCGGGCATGTGGCAGTCGTGTCGGTACTGTGTCTGAACAGTCGCGGCCATCACAGCGGTGTCTTGCTACACGGAGGGTGCAGAAAAGGTACCACAAAAGTCAGAAAACAAGAAAATTTTAACGAATACACTTACGAGGAATCAATAAACAACAAGAATACGAGATGCTTGTTTAAGGTAATGTGTAATGTTGAAATTTCAGGCATGATTTCCAATATAAAATCTTTCGACAACTGGGCTACAGCCACAGTTAGGATGCGAATTGAGGGATCTGTCGACAGTGGTCTGGTCTGAAGAACACACCATAAAATGTTTCTTAAATAGTTCAGAGGAACTTCGAAAAGTTTTGAATTATGTTCATCCTTCATCACAAGGGCTAGGATTTTCATGATGGGGCACATATTTTCAGTAAAACTGGCAATTTCTTAAATACATGTAAATCCTTGTTAATGAAAAACCTAAATGAAATACTGTATGTTCCTGAATCAGGTTTGGTCCCATTGGTAAGCAGTTGTGCTCAGAGAATGTATATACATCAAGCAATAGACGGTACAACAGTAAGTCGCAAATAATGTTAATTGCATATCCAGATTTCGATCACTGTGTGGCCATCTTCTCTGCAGTTAATATAAGTTAAAACACTATAACCACTAATTTGCATAAATGTGCACAATACTACCAAATTTTACTTAAACAGTTTCCTCATTGTGAACTCAACCTTTGACATGAATTGTCTAGCTGGGACTGTGTGTGTATATGCGGTTTTAAGGGTTTCACTTACATTTACTGCACTGAAGATTGCCCTTTACTACTTGATGTAATTTGTTAAGTAATATTTATACACATGTGAACATTCCTCTCCAATGGAGCGCAAGTGCTGTCATATTCGATATATTTTTATTCTTTCAAAAACGAGCTGAAGAACTTTTCAAGTCCAATTTCTTTCTTCCGAGCTACATTTCTCAGAATTGAGAAACTAATGTTTTCCCTGGAAAATGGTAAATATCTACCTCCCTTCTCAAGATGGAAATCATAAGGAGGGATAGACGGCTAATTAGAAATCTACATTTGAACCAGAGAGCAGGAGTAAGAATAGGAGGTGTGACTAGTGAGGAAATTGAATTGTGAAGCGGTGTAAGACAAGGTTGTTGTTTAACACTAACACTGTTCAGTATCTATTTGGAGGAAATTATTAATGGAAGTTTTGATGGAAGGAGAAGAATTTGGATAGGGGGTCGGGGAGTGGAGTCTACAAGACTTGCAGACCACATGGTTCTGCTGGCAGAGAGCGCAAGAGAGATGGAACAAATGTTAGATGATCTAAACACAAAATTAGAAGAATATGGAATGAAGATTAACAAGAAGAAAACAAAAAGCATAGTAATTGGAGGAAAGGGGAGAAAATGCTGTATGAAAATAGGGGGAGAGAAAATAGAACAAATGAATAACTTCAATTACTTGGGAAGTGTAATAATGGATGATATGTATTGCTCAACAGAAATTAGGAAAAGAAGTGCAATGGCAAAAGATGGATTCAAGAGAAAACAGAAATTACTTTTCGGACCACTAAACAAAGATCCGAGAAACAGTCTTGCCAAGTGTTACATCTGGAGCGTCGCATTGTATGGTGCGGAGACCAGGATGTCGAGGAAGGAAGATGAAAGAGGATTGGTGGTGGTGGTGGTTAGTGTTTAACGTCCCGTCGACAGCGAGGTCATTAGAGACGGAGCGCAAGCTCGGGTTAGGGAAGGACTGGGAAGGAAATCGGCCGTGCCCTTTCAAAGGAACCATCTCGGCATTCGCCTGAAACGATTTAGGGAAATCACGGAAAACCTAAATCAGGATGGCCGGAGACGGGATTGAACCGTCGTCCTCCCGAATGCGAGTCCAGTGTGCTAACCACTGCGCCACCTCGCTCGGTAAAGAGGATTGGAACCACTAGAGATGTGGATATGGAGATGAATGGAAAAAGTGAAATGGGAGACTGAGTAAGGAATGAAGAAGTATTAAGAAGAATTGGAGAAGAAAGAAACAAGCTGAAAGTCATTAGAAAGAGAAAAGGGAACTGGATTGTACATTTTCTGAGTCGGGCTGTTTATTGAAGGAAGGAATAGAAGGAATGGTGGAGGGAAAAAGGGGAAAAGGAAAATGAGGATATCAAATGCTGGACAATGTCCAAGGATACAAATATTCAGACATAAATGGACTGGCTATGGACAGACAAAAGTGGAAGAAGCTTAACCCATGACAAGACCTGCCGTAAGGCAGAGTACCTACTACTACTATTATTATTATTACTGCTGCTACCTCCCTCCCAAATTTCGTTGGATTTCACAATACGGGTTTCACCATTACGCAACAGTGAGTTTGCATAGCCTATTCTTATCTGATGAGCAGGTAGCTGCTTACGCCATTATGGAGCCTGGACTGGATAGAAGTGTCGCGTTGTGTTATTCAATCTAGTTGAAGTCGGTAGTGCGTAAGCACCTGAAGTGAAGCAAAGTATTCAAGTAAAATTACAATAGTTAGCGTTTCAGTAAGGTGGAAAGTACACTCCTGGAAATTGAAATAAGAACACCGTGAATTCATTGTCCCAGGAAGGGGAAACTTTATTGACACATTCCTGGGGTCAGATACATCACATGATCACACTGACAGAACCACAGGCACATAGACACAGGCAACAGAGCATGCACAATGTCGGCACTAGTACAGTGTATATCCACCTTTCGCAGCAATGCAGGCTGCTATTCTCCCATGGAGACGATCGTAGAGATGCTGGATGTAGTCCTGTGGAACGGCTTGCCATGCCATTTCCACCTGGCGCCTCAGTTGGACCAGCGTTCGTGCTGGACGTGCAGACCGCGTGAGACGACGCTTCATCCAGTCCCAAACATGCTCAATGGGGGACAGATCCGGAGATCTTGCTGGCCAGGGTAGTTGACTTACACCTTCTAGAGCACGTTGGGTGGCACGGGATACATGCGGACGTGCATTGTCCTGTTGGAACAGCAATTTCCCTTGCCGGTCTAGGAATGGTAGAACGATGGGTTCGATGACGGTTTGGATGTACCGTGCACTATTCAGTGTCCCCTCGACGATCACCAGTGGTGTACGGCCAGTGTAGGAGATCGCTCCCCACACCATGATGCCGGGTGTTGGCCCTGTGTGCCTCGGTCGTATGCAGTCCTGATTGTGGCGCTCACCTGCTCGGCGCCAAACACGCATACGACCATCATTGGCACCAAGGCAGAAGCGACTCTCATCGCTGAAGACGACACGTCTCCATTCGTCCCTCCATTCACGCCTGTAGCGACACCACTGGAGGCGGGCTGCACGATGTTGGGGCGTGAGCGGAAGACGGCCTAACGATGTGCGGGACCGTAGCCCAGCTTCATGGAGACGGTTGCGAATGGTCCTCGCCGATACCCCAGGAGCAACAGTGTCCCTAATTTGCTGGGAAGTGGCGGTGCGGTCCCCTACGGCACTGCGTAGGATCCTACGGTCTTGGCGTGCATCCGTGCGTCGCTGCGGTCCGGTCCCAGGTCGACGGGCACGTGCACCTTCCGCCGACCACTGGCGACAACATCGATGTACTGTGGAGACCTGACGCCCCACGTGTTGAGCAATTCGGCGGTACGTCCACCCGGCCTCCCGCAAGCCCACTATACGCCCTCGCTCAAAGTCCGTCAACTGCACATACGGTTCACGTCCACGCTGTCGCGGCATGCTACCAGTGTTAAAGACTGCGATGGAGCTCCGTATGCCACGGCAAACTGGCTGACACTGACGGCGGCGGTGCACAACTGCTGCGCAGCTAGCGCCATTCGACGGCCAACACCGCGGTTCCTGGTGTGTCCGCTGTGCCGTGCGTGTGATCATTGCTTGTACAGCCCTCTCGCAGTGTCCGGAGCAAGTATGGTGGGTCTGACACACCGGTGTCAATGTGTTCTTTTTTCCATTTCCAGGAGTGTATTTTCGACTTATGGTAGAATACTGGATTATAAACTGTGAGACGTTAGAGTACCTGTAGGTAAGTTATTTAACGTTCAGCAGCATGTGGAAACAGAAAAACACAAACGTGGAGGGCAACGGATTGAATATGGAAGAACACTACAACAAATTCTTCTCGGGGAATCCCGCCAATATTATTCACCATTCTGTGAAGAACTTTGTATGGCTTTCTATTGTGCTGACATTCCCTTAAGGAAATTGAATCATTTAAAATTTCTTTTATTCTCAAAAAAAAGTACACAGCAAACCTCTTCCTGATTCTTCCTCGTAGAAAAAGGAATAAGTCAGCCGTACCTACGAAAAAACAGTACAAGAAGTCAGACAATGTGTTGTAAATAAATAAAATATGGCTATCAGTTGATGAAACCACAGGCATTATGGAAAAGACATATTGCAAATGTCATTGTGAGAACTTTGGAAGATGGGCCAGGCGAAAAGTCCCTAATAAACTGAAACATTTAGAACATCGAAAAAGAAATAAGTTTTTCCGGCGTTAGTAAAATCTTCGACAAATGTTTGAGTGACATATGACTTGAAGCCATTAAACATGGCACTTGAACTACTACTCATAACGGGTGCTGCAGCTCATATGGTGAGAGCTGTCGATTCACTAGAAGCATTAGATTGTAAAATGTTGCATGTGGCTTGTTTAGCCCACGCTTTACACAGAGTTGTAGGAGATTCATAGTAAACCCAGTGACAAATTTACTGGGTGTGCCAAACCGGTATTTCTGAAAGTCCTTTCACATGTTGCAGTATTTAAGTTGTTAGCTCCAGACATTTTCATACCACCCTCTCCCATTTTGAGAAGATGGGTGTCCTGTATTGATGTCTGCCAGAACTTCAACGTTGTGAAAAGCATCATTGATTCATTCGGTAGCAGTGACGTTGCTTCAGTTGGATTGACCCAAGAGGTAATGTGTAATGCTGAAATTTAGGGCATAATTTCCAACATAAAATTGAATTTTCAACTTATTTCAGCTGCCATAACTGCTTTGTAGCATTGAGAAAAGAAACATCAAAGGATCTGTAGAAGGTGTTGGGAAAAAAATACAGAGGGTATCATACCCTGCGTTCCATTTTAGTGATCTGTTGTGTGAAAAGTTCTTTCTTAATAATTTTGATTCGAAGGATATCGTCAGTTTCAAATACACTCTTTCTGTATCAGCTGTAGCAGAAGCGAATTTTTTGAAGTACAAGGGTCAGTAGGTTGACAATAGCAAATCGTTTTTATTTGAAAATTTGCACATGGTACTCACTGAATATTGCAACTCAGAACTGATAAAGTAAAACTGAGGACGTACAAAAAACACACCATCGGCTAACAGTTATGAAGATATTAATAAATATCACATTACAACGCAATTTTGTTTCTCACGTGCATTATATTCTTAAATAGGTGTATTACTTGATAACAGCGAATTTATCTCTGTTTAATATTTTTAGTCCATATTTTTTGGGCTTGTTCTGCATATGTTTGTAAATTCTTGGTCATAAGAATATTTTTGTGCGTATTATGGTGATTTGTAGGTCATAAAAGTAGTTGCTCTACTCAACATTTTTAATTTCGTCTCATCTGAACTGGGCCATTACTTTAGTTGTCAAAAATGCCCTTGTCTTGACGTTCTAGTTTTCTTTGGTTTAGTGATCTATGTTCACAAGCGCTGATAAATACAACCTGCTCGATTTTTACGGCACAAGAAGTAAAACCTCGTAATAAATAATACACATGATAATAGTGTTAGGTATGCGTAACGTACCTTAACATTGGCAAAGTGCAACGTTTTTCGAAATAACGTTCCAACGAGAACCACCGCTGATAATCATAAAATGCAAGCAAGCTTACACCGCTGCTGTTTGAATTTTAGGTGATATTTGTTCTATAGGCATTAGGCCGTGGTCCAAGACATGTTTATGTTCCTAACGTTTCGTCTTTCAACGAACCGACCGTTGCCTGGAAACGTATAATCAGCTCGGCTAGACTCAGTTTGCAACTGCCTTTGGAGTCCTTAAGGCCTCCGACGACGTCTACAGCACTGACAGACGAAACGTTAGGCAGAAACATATGCCTCAGACCACGGCCTAACAAATATTACCAAAAATGCATTCTTGGTACTATGGGTAAATTCAGGGAATCTAAATCAGATGGACGGGTATCTGCTAAACTTAAATGCACTTGATGCATCACTTCACCATGCGTGGTCGGTTTTGCTTATTTGCAATCAGCATGAGAAATTTTACATATATGAAGCATCTTAAATGTCCCATGACTGAAAGTGTGGTAAGTTGTAAAACACCTCTGGGCAGCCAAACTGTGACATTTTCAAAAGATTGGATTTCTAAGTTTTCCTTTATGGACGTCTAAAATAAGAACATGCTTACACGCCCTGGATCTCTACGCATGGACATCAATGTTACCCGAATGGATTTTCACTCTGTAACAGAGTGTGCACTGATTTGGAACTTCCTGACAGATTAAAACTGTATGCCGAACCAGTACTCGTGCCTGGGATCTTTGCCAGGCTCGAGTCCGGGCCAGGTACTCAATTTTAATCTTTCAGGGAGTTTCACGTTCTATGTTGTCTGATGTTCCAGAATCAACACATTAAGAAACCCCGTTTAAGTTGAATGACGTCTGTTATATACTACATTTTTGTCGCAGTGTCAAACTAGTTTTGACCTCATGATCACTCCTGTGCCTTTTATTCATCTAAAGTAAGCATCGTTTCGCTTTGAAAAGATACATTTTATCTGTAACGAGTCTCTGTAATCAAAATGTTCAGTTTTATTTCCATCTTAGGACTATAAAAATCAACTCCATGCCTTCATTTTTTCTATTGTCTACTTTCGTTTTCCTTTTACCAACAGTTCTTTATTGTTTCAATTTGTTTTTTCTTAATTTCCTTCGATCAGCAAGCGTTTCCTTTTTATTTCTCTTCTACTAAAAACTCATGCAGTTTTGTACCAAATTTCCGAGTACTGATCGGTTCACGTCCTTCCTCAAGTGTTTCTGTCATGTCAGTCTTTCTTTCATGGATTACTTGGTAAACATTACTTTGGTAGACATGACTGCAAATTAGTGTGACGATTCAATTATCACCATACAGGCGAAGAATCTCCTTGCAGTTTACTTACATTGTCGATCTTTTACAATTTGTAGAGCTCATCAGTCTTTCTACGTCTAATACGGTCTTTCTTTTTTCTTACTGATATCAAGCTCCTTGACCATAGATGTGTTCTTCCTTCTTTACTGTTTTTCCTGGTGTCCACATGATAACTACTATCTTCTCTCACTACAATATTCAGCATCTGCTTGTGTTGTAGTCTGTGTGATTCTTGCTACTATAGCTGCTGTCGTAATTTCAGGCTCGTCACTGCCGATTTATGAGCTAGGAAAATGAGAAATACTTTTTTTATGTTACAAATTTGATTCAAGTTTGTGGCAACAAACGTGGGAGCTAGTCATGGACTGTGCGGCTGATCCCGACGGAGGTCCGAGTCCTCCCTCGTGCATGGGTGTGTGTATTTGTCCTTAGGATCATGTAGGTTAAGTAGTGTGTAAGTTTAGGGACTGATGACCTTAGCAGTTAAGTCCCGTAAGATTTCACACACATTTGAAACGTGTGAGCTAAGTGACGTATCGTATTGGAATATACGCCTTACCAGTCTGTTTCGATAGTTTGGTTATTTATAAAATCTACTATTCACTATGTAGCGGACAATGCGCTCTCAGAGGAGGGCTGAACCGTAAAAGCATCGTTCGACTCCTTGTCCAGTACACAGTGTACTCTCTCTGGAGGCTTCAGATTGTCCGTTTATTTCATAAGCTTCAATCTATGGAGCAGCTACAACATTTCGTAGTGTTTGCGAACAGCTACCGCAATACAATTACGCGCATATTCGAGAGGTATGCTAGTAAAAAGTGTAAGAATTGCCTCATAGTTTCACAGTCGAGTTTAAATCGAGAACGAGTACATGAAAGGTTATTAACATTAACCCTTGTAGACAGTTTTCCTGAAAGCCTACGCTAGTCTCACTATACATTTCAATTTTCTGTGCCTAGACACATGGAGGACGTATTCTTTCCAAAAGTGTTATACTTGTAGCAGCCAAGAGCATGCAGACAACGCTTGCTGGGGCCAACATCGTAAGCACGTTAGGACTGGTAATAATCTTGGTGTGGTCCATACTACCTCCACCCTTTATAGTTGAGGAGTTTTGTTTCACAGTATCTAAGATGAAGAAGCACTTATAGCTCTTACGGTACGTATTTTACAGCCCATGTTTGCTACCCTTCTTTTGCTTCGAATGATCGTCCTGTCATATCCAGGAATATCGGCAGTTCCTCCCGAGACATCCTGTCGAAGAAATCACTTGAGGCTGTAGCAGGTTCTTCATTCTACAGAGGTATCGGTGACCGAAATAAAGAGAGATCTCCATATTATGCTGAAGCCACTGATTTTTCTCTTCGTACCTGCAAGCATTTTCAGTTTTATGTAAATATTTTTTCTCTTCCAGTGTTCAGCATCGTGAAACATATATTTACAGAAAAAATAACAATTGTCTCTTTCATTATTCCAGCTCTTGGGAATTTTCTTCCAACGGTACTCATGTAGATTGTGGTTAGTGGAAAATCCAGTTCAGAATCACTTACTCAAAAAGAGGTCTAGTTTAAGCATTCCTTTCCTTATAAAAAGTATCATATGTCTCAGTGAGTCCGCAGCTCGTGGTCTCGCGGTAGCGTTCTCGCTTCCGGAGCACGGGGTTCCGGGTTCGATTCCCGGCGGGGTCAGGAATTTTTCCTGCCTTGAGATGACTGGGTGTTGTTGTATCGTCTTCATCATCATCATTCATCCCCATTACGGACGGAGGAAGGCAATGGCAAACCACCTCCACTAGGACCTTGCCTAGTAAGGCGGCGCGGGTCTCCCGCGTCGCTCCCCTACGCTCTGTAAAGGAGTATGTGACTTATCATCATCATGTCTCAGTGAGCAGATTTACGTTTGTTATTAGTCAAGAACTTGAGTTCCTTTACTTAATGGGGTTATGTGATCTGCATCACTACACATCTCGTTGATGGGAGCGGGGCTGGAGTACAGTTTCAACTAACATCATTATCACTTCCTTTCTTTTCCTTAACCCCTATCTTGTCTATTAAGTGTTCGGATGGAAAGTTAATCTCACCGGACGAAATATGAACCATCCAAGGAAAAGAACACAGTTGTCGCTTTGGAGCGCTGTACAGCAGAAACCATGCGATCATGTCATCTTTCACCGGAGTCGTAGGTCGTAGTAGTGAAGTGGTGAGTATGCGCCCATCGTTGTATGGAATCCAAGTAAGATGGGTCAGACAAATTGCAATTTCAGAAAAGATGAATGCTTCATTCGAAAGAAAGAGCTTCACAAGTCAATAACACGTTGGTACACTTGTGGTCCTCATGCAAGGAATCATTTGGCTTGGCATTGACTGACAGAGTTGTTGGATGTCCTCATGAGGAATATCGTGGCAAACTCTGCCCAATTGGCGGGTTCGATCGACAAAACCCCGAGCTGGTTGCTGGGCTCTGCCCATAATGATTTTAACATTCTCAACTGGGGAGAGATCCGGCGACTTTGCTGGCAAGGTAGGGTTTGGCAAGCACTAATACAAGTAGTGTGCGGGCGGGCTTTATCTCGCTGAAATGTAGGCCCAGGATGGCTTGCCACGAAGGGTAACAAAATGGGGCGTAGAATATCGCCAACGTACCACTGTGCTGTAACGGTGCCGCAGATGGAAACAAAAGAGGTATTTTTTTGCTATCAAAATAAATGGCACCCCGGACGATCGCTCTTAGTTGTCGGCCTCTCTTGGCGAGCAACAGTCAGGTTGGTGTCCCACCACTGTCTGGGATGTCTCAAGAAACGTATTCGCTGGTCAGCGGGGCTCGGTTAGAAATGAGATTCCTCCCTGAGGACAGCTGTGCTCCACTTAATGATATCCCAGGATGAAGACGT
The DNA here is from genome assembly GCF_021461395.2 of Schistocerca americana. Classification (NCBI taxonomy): domain Eukaryota; kingdom Metazoa; phylum Arthropoda; class Insecta; order Orthoptera; family Acrididae; genus Schistocerca; species Schistocerca americana. Next base: position 747,061,256 of record NC_060121.1, on the reverse strand, counting down.
GTCTGGAGACGATCCAGACAGCGTAGGGATATCAACCCTTTTGTCTTTCATAACAAGCTACCCTGGGCTTGCATTTCAGCAAGGTAATGCCCGCCCGCAAAGGTCAGAGATTCTACTGCTTGTCTTCGTCTTTGCCAAACCCTAATTTGGTCAGCAAGGTTCGTGATCTCACCCCAGTTGAGAACGTTTGAAGTGTTATGGGCAGGCCCTCCAGCCAGAATGGGATTTTGACGATCTAAGCGCCAATTGGACATAATTCGCGTCGACTTCCTCCAGTTCCAACAACTCCGTCAATCTAAACGAAGCCGAATAACTACCTGCGTAAGGACCAGAGGTGGACCAACACGTTATTGTCTTGCTCAGTTTGTGAGGTTCTTTCTCTTGAACAAATAATCGAGTTTTTGTGAAAGTGTAATTATTATTTGTCTGCACATGTACATCACATCTCCCGATTTTCGTTTCATTCTTGGTTTATCAGGGCTTAGTCTCGAATATGTTTACAAGGAATTCTGTAACAAAAGAGTCATAAAACAAGGCGCAAGAACAAATGTTGTAGAAAAAACAAAACCAACATAGGCAAGAGATGGGGCTTTCGCCTTATCATGGCAAATCGTTTGGCAAACCTGAAAGCAGGTTTATCTCAACCAGTTTCGGAGCAAACACTAAAAACAGAACTGCACCCACAGAACATTTTTAAGTGGGTTCCACGTAAGAGTAAATTGCTCACGGCACTTGCCTGCAGAAACTCAATAGTAGTTAACTGAAGTTATGTAGTGTGGTTAAGCTAGCGATTTTGTTCCTTTTTAGATGAAACAAGGTGTCGGAATTCACGGAGGGCCCAATAAGTCGTTTAACAAGCAGTGTGTACAGGAGATAGTTCAGGCTGAACGTGCTGCTACGATGTTATGGGGATGTTTTTCGTAGCATGACTGCGGCCTACTCATTCGGTTATCGAGAACATTAATCACGTTGCTTACTTCAGCATCGACGATGACCAAGTGTTGCACTTTCTTCTACATCTTCAAGATGAGTGTGCTCTGGACATCTCATTTTCCAAAATAATATCAGCCGTGTCAAGCTGCACGAATATATTTCTGGTCTGACGAACATTGGGACACCTTACCAGGCCTCCTCTGGCCAGCTAAATTCCAATGATGATGCCTTGAACTGAGAGCCAATTGGACTGAGGTGATAAAATTCATGGGATACCTCCTAATATCGTGTGGGCCTCCTTTCGTCCGGCTTAGTGCAACAATTAGACGTGGGATGGACTCAATATTTCATGGGAAGTCCTCTGCAAAAAACTGACCCATTCCCCTCTATAGCCATTCACAATTGCGAAAGTATTGCGATGCAGAATTTTGTGAACGAACTTGTAACAGCAGAGCTCCATAGCTCTACTGACATAAATTTTCTTTTTTTGTGTGTTCTACCTTTTATCATTAAGATATTGCTAATACTGTTTGATTGCATTGATAGAACAAGAGTGTTCGCTTTTTCCTTTGTAAAAACTTTGATTCTATGCAATGTAGTGTATCTGTCATTTAAATTCTTTGTCTCATTTGGAGGGAGACAAAACTTACTGTATGTATTTGGAATATAGGTGAATAATTTTTTGTATAAATGTCAATATGTGCAAATGTTCTGTTTTATGTAATATGTTTTGTTGCTGTTTTGTAAATTGCTGACCTTCACTTAGGGTTCTTAGTTATTTTGTTTGTAAGAGGTGTTGTGGTTCCCCTCGGGAATGGAAGCATGCAGCGCGCGCAAAATGTGGTTGGCATGGATAGAAAGGTGGAACCAAGAGTCAGTCGGAGATGACCTGCTGAACAACCAACAGCCCACGAAAAGGTTGTGAATTGTGCTGGTGCCGAGAGGGGCTTTTTGTATCGTTTTCCGATGTGCCAAAGCCTCGGATGGATGCAGTAACTAGCTGGAATCATGTTGGAATTGATATCTATAATCGCCACCAAGAAATGACAGAGTTCAGTAATTCTACCTGCAAATCCACCATCAACATGCAGTCGCCACCACATTGGGTAACCACTGCAATGGAATAGAAGAACTATAGTAATGTACTCAAATATAAGGTAAATTACAACTGAACTCTTGTACCTACCGTGATTTATCCTCAGTCACATATCCACTGAGGGTAAAGTGCTTACTGGGTGTCCTTTATTGAAAGCATATTAAAGTTAATGTGGCAATGGAGTGTGCTAAAATTAATATTGTTTTTTGAAAGGATCTTACAAATATCTCAATTTTGTGTTTCACTGCAGTAAAAGTTCAGAACTGCAACTGTTGAGAGTTACATGTTCATGCTTGCTAAGTGCTTGTTTCACAAATGTAATGAAAGTGTGTTTATTTTTCTCTACTACAGTGGTCAAGAATAAGCCCCCCCCCCCCCACACACACACACAATTGAAAGTAGTCCAAATGCACAAAGTTACTTAATTATAGAAAGTTTCAATTACTCCTGCTATTCCTGTCAAGTTCTGTATAGTATTGGTTTCCTCTTGTGTATTGAAAGTGCTTATTAATAGTGTAACAGGACCCAAAGTTTGTCTATTATGCTAAGCTAAACAATGATTAATAGAAAGACCACTATCTATGATAACAGTAGCTTCTTTTATTCAAAGGTCAGTAAAAAAGTGTTTGTTAGTGAAATACATTTAACTTTCGTTCTAAATAGAAAAGTATTTAGCTGAGAGAGACTTAACCTATGCCCAGCTCAAAATTTTGCAGTGAACTACATTTACAATTTTTTGTCAGATAGGAAAATGTTTGAAAAGTAATACTGAACCTATGTCCAATTTATGAATCTACAGTGAATATTGATAGTAATGTTATTGAGACCATTCATTTTGACTATGTCCTGAAGGTAATAGTGTGTGTCGTTATCTGTTATATTTATGCAAATAGTTTGTTCTGCTCTGTCAGCTCCAACCTTAACGCGAACATATGCAGGTGCCAGAGTTCATTGCACTCTCGTGAGACAAAGTATAGGCTGTGTTTGCACATTGAAGTTACTTATTTTCAGTTTCTTGAACAAGAATGTTACTCATTCTTATGCCTAATTAGGCTGGCGACCGTTTTTATTATCATTTGGACAGTGTGGATAGGGAAATTATTGTTTGTTACTGTTTAAATATTTACGTAATTCTGACTTTCACTTCCGATAAGCCACCTCCGTTAGGTATATCACAGTCAACACAACTAAAGTCCTTTCAGAGAGTAACACTGCACTGTTGCTTTATACCATAATTGCTTTAACAAGATAGTTTCATTATACGATCTGCCTCCAACTTTAAGGTTATGGTATAGCAGTAGAATCGGACGGAAGTGTTATAATCTGACCCCTCGATTATGTCCCATAAATGTTCGGTGGGATTCAACGCGGGCGTTCTGTGTAGCCAAATCATTCGCCCAAATCGTCCAGAATGCTCTTCAAACCAATCGCTAATAAATGTGGCCCAGTGACATGACATCGTTGTTGGGGAACATGAAGACCATGAATGCAAATGGTTCCCAAGTAGCCGAACATAACTATTTCTAGTCAATGATTGGTTCACAGAAGACCCAGTAGATTCCATGTAAACGTAGCATTCACCATTTGGAGCCACCGCCAGCTTGCACAGTACCTTATTGACAACTTGGGTCCATGGCTTCGTAGGGGGTGCTCCACACTCGAACACTACTATCAGCTCTTACTTACTGAAACTGGGACTCATCTGACCAGGCCACAGTTTTCCAGTCTTTAAGAGTCCAAGCGATGTAGTCACGAGCCCAGCAGAGGCGCTGCAAGCTATGTCGTGCTGTTAGCAAAGGCATTTACGCGAGTCGTCTGCTACCATAGCCCATTAACGTCGGAATGTCATAACGGATACGTTACCCATACGCGCAAGATTAGTTTTGGCGGTTATTTCAAGAATTGTTGTCTGTTTATTACCACTGACAATTCTACGCAAACGCGGCTGCTCTCGGTCGTTATGTGAAGGCAATCTGCCACTGCATTGCCCTTTGTGAGAGTAATGCCTGAAATCTGGTATTCTCGGCACCCTCTTGAAACTGTGGATCTCGCCATATTGATTTCCCTAACGATTTCCGAAACGTCTAGCTCCAAATTCCATTCGGGATTCAAAATCTTTTAATTCCCGTCGAGCGGTAATAATCAAGCAGGAAAACTTTTCGCATTTATCACCTGAGTACAAGTGACAGCTCCGCCAATGCACTGCCCTTTCACACCTTGTGTACGCGATACTGTGACCATCTGTGAATGTGCGTATCACTATCCCATAACTTCTGTTCCCTCTGCGTATTTGGTCCAGCGGACGAAACGTAGCAACAAATATCCCCGCAATCTGGTAGCTCTGCCGGATGTAATAGTCAATGGTTCAGCTATGTACAGATACCTGAAGAAATGTATGAACTCTTCTCCTCGACGAACTGAGGCCTTTATTACGGCTGGAGGCGACAATACACTGTATCAGCTTCACGTCTCACCGGAGTGATCATTTTTTGTCATCTGTGCTTATCTTCTGATTAGTGCGAATACGCTGCTTGGTAGCCACGTGTATGAATTTGAAATAGAACTTGATATGAATGGGTCTAAACGTTAGGGACTGCCTCAGCTGTTTCAGATATAAACAATGAACTTTTATCTTATGACAAAGATTCCGAGTATTGGTGGGGGCAAACGAAATAGGTGTAATGACCCATATATTCGAGAAACTGTTAGTCAGTAAACAGTACTTAGCAACACTGTAGGTGTCCATAAATTTTCTTAGCAATAAGCAGCAGTTATAAGCCATAGAGGAGTGCTGATTGACAACTATTTTGATACGGATCCTACGAAATTCAGCCCCATCGTTCACGGTAGTAGCCGTCACTGATAGCAAACAAACATTCCCACTATTCAGACTGACACTCACTCATTAAATATTGAGACGAAAACTTTTATGGAAATGCAGTGGGTGGACGAAAATGTGGCAATACCGAAAACACAACGCATTATCATGTCAAGCACTGTGTAGGAAATCCAGTCGCATCCACAAAAGCTTCCAGTCGTCTAGGAATGCATAAATACTAGTCCTGCATGGTTTTCAAGCGAATCACATACCACCTTTCCTACAAAACAGTGGCAAGTTCAGGTAACGACGATGGAGGTGGATAGCGATCACGTCAACCTTCTCTCTAAAGTAGACCACAAAGGCTCAATACCAATCAGATCTGGTGACTGTAGTGGCCAAGGAAGATGAGAAAATTCATCCTCCTGGTCACAAAACCAGATCTGGACGATGCTAGCTGTATGAGCAGGGCCCCTACCGTAAAGGAACACAGTTTCACCATTCAGGATGGAATTGGCCAGTCAAAAGGTCACATGTTTAACGGCAACGCGATCTTTCAGAGTAACCAAGCGGCCAATGGAATACCTCGATATGGCGGCTAAAATCATAAGCGAACCCCCGCCACATTTCACTCTTTGACGTAAACTCGGAGAGAAGTTGGAAATAGTGTGAAATAAGACTCATCCGACAAAATAACATTCTTCCATTGTTCCATAGTCCAGGTTTTCTGGTTACTAACATTTGCCTCATGGATGTGCGTGTTTGGAATTCCGAATTCCAGCTCGCCCTACAACTCCTTGCTTTTTTTTTTTTTTTTTTTTTACCGTCTCCCACGATATTTCAAAACACTTTCGTCCACATTGTGACTTAGCGGAGGATGTTTCTGTGCTTTCTTGTGTGCATCATAAATCTTCGTTACTGTGCCGCTTGAAACAGCAAAACACTTCAGCTCCCGTACTTATCGAAGCATCTACCATACGAGCGCCAACAATTTTCCCACATCCGAATGCACTGAGTTCTGGCACAATACACTCGCAACTGCACAGAACACTGTGATGACCACGAGTGACACTTGAGACGTAATGAGGACATCGCACATTTGTCGTTCGCGGTCAAATCCAACAGCGCAACCTGCAGGTTTGGCTAGAATCTTCATTTGTATTCAAGCACTCATTTCTCGCAGCGTTTTCATATTTTTTCCGCCCCCTGCATGTCAACAGAAAGTAACAAGTATCATTGCACTTAGTGATTTATCAATATGTTATTTTATCCAATAATATTGGCATATGGTATGATCCACAAGTGATCCACATCATGCACGTATAATTCCCATGTGCTTACTGACAGATTCTTGTAGATATTCACCTACATTTATTGTACTTATGTAATTACTGGAATATAGGTCCCTGGCTTCTATAAATTTTTTGAATGGTGTCATCTTGCTTTCAGTTGTTAGTGTTTCATTTTACGACTGCAATTTCCGCTTTAAACAATTTTCAAGAATAAGATTTGGACATATAGGTTTACGTTAGTTAGAGACAGCAACGTAACTTCGTTGCATTACCATCCGCCTGCGTAGCCGAGTGCTCATCTTAGACGGCTGCTATGCAGAGGACCACGGTTCCACACCGCATATGCACGACGCCGTAAGGCATAGTATGACACGGTAGCTGGTAGATATCTCTTATGCCTTCACGGCCGGGTGAGGAGCCCTTTTGCTTCTATTAGCATTACTGTGCAGAACATGTTCTTGCACTCTACTAAAAATGTCGCTTTCAGTTCTCTGCATTTTGAGTCCATAAATACCTCAAACCATTAAAATATTAGGAAATAATGAAGTTTAAGACCTCAAAATGTTAAAATTGCAATAAGTTTTCCGTAACATAAAGGGGACAATTTTTTAACTATATGAAAAAAATGTAAATTAGTTACATACTACGGCGTGCTTCCACTTTATTCAACACGTAAACGTCGGTACAGGTGTTCGGATTTAGATTATGACGTGTTCCATATGCCTGTCGTCATTGGTGATGATGTGGCGCAGATGAATAGCGAAATACCGCGTGACCCGCGAAGTGTCGGAACATCGATGCTGTCGATGACCTGCTTAATGGTTCTTTACAGCTCCGCAACGGTTTTTGGGGTTATTGCTGTACACTTTGTCATTACTATACCCCACAAAAAGGAGTCGCATATGTTCAGATCCGGAGAATATGGCGACCAATCGAGTTCCAAGCCAGTAGCCCCTGGGTAGCCAAAGCCAGATTACGATCCCCAAAGTGCTCCTCCAGAATATCAAACATTCTCCTGCTTCGATCGAGTTGAGCTGCGTCTTGAATGAACCATATCTTGTTGAAATCAGGGACGCTTTGGATAATGGGGATTATACTATTTTCCAAAACATTCACGTATCGTTCCGTATCCACAGTGCCATCAACGAATATCAGTGACTGTACATGGCATAACACACAGTCACCCGTTGAAGGTGGAGAGACTTCTCGATCGCCAAATGTGCATTGTCAGTCCCCCAAATGCGCCAATTTTGCTGATTGACGAACCGATCCAAATGAACGAAGGCTTCGTCGCTAAACCAAGCCATCAATTCGCATACTAATTCCCATCACGCCCCGCGGCCAACCGTGAAGTTTGAGCATTCTAGCGCAAACCGTTCAGAAGTTATGAAGATTTTATTTCATATAGTTCAATATCTGTCACCCTGTATCTAACAGTTACTGTCGACATATATTACCAATCGTGTGACACTAAATTTCAGAATGAAAGAGGGTTTTTTGAGACCTATAAATAGTAGGCAATATCTTTTCCGGAAAGTGTAAACCTTAAAGGGAATGTCGCAGCGTAGCGTCCTACTGAAGACTACAATATTTAAGCTGGAGTTTACAGCGGGCAGCAAGAAAAACTACCAGCTGGAAATCTGCCAGTAAATTATCTAAAGTAGTAGTAGCTAAATGATTTCGAAAATTATCACAACCTCAGGTAGGTAGGAAACATGCTGATAACTGGAAATAAATCTAGAGCTCGAAGGCGTATTTGATGTAAGGAAACCTGCAACTTAGAGGAATATATGTGTCAGTGGAACGAGCTTTCGTGTGAACGAAAGATCATAAATACTCACAGGCTTACGGTTCGTATGATTGCCTGCAAATTTGTATGTTCCTTTCTTATCACTGAAATTCAACTTCTTCTTTTATTATTGTTTCTAAGACTTGCGTGCGAATATGTGAGTTGTATAAAATTAAAGTGTCTTGTGTTATAACGTGTCTATTCTGAACAAAAATGTCTTTCTCTTTTGTGTTGGGAACAAAAAATCTACTGACAAAACCATCTTAATACCGTACTTCAGCGGTTTTATAACAGACATTTTGTTGTAAAACCATCAAAAGCTGTTCAGTCTCATTTCCTTTTCAACTTTTTTAAAAAATTTTATTATTCTGCTACTAGTTTCAACCTTGTCCCATCTGGCAGCCCCTGGACATCATACGTAATATGTCTGTGCAAGTTTCTTAAGAAATTGCAATATGATTATCACGTCAGTCATTATGAACTTACTTTTAACAGTTTTTCTAGTGAACACCACATGTCTACAGTTTTAAGATGTAATGCACTACTATTTATCACTGTAAATATGTACGGCCTTACGTTAGGGCTGTATACTTGTCTATTCATGGTGCAGTGATAGTATCTTGAACTACCGGTGTTTATGTTTTATAGCATTACAGCCTAACGTTCGGTACATTTACTTGATGTTATATTCCTATTGAAAAGGATACTTTCTTAATGAAACTAGATAATTACAGCAATGCGAGTTAATTTTCACGTAACGAAAACTTAATATTTTGTAAAATTCGAGTATCACAAGAATTTAAAAAATTTTTTGGCCTGCAGAAACTGTTAAACATATGTCTTGTAAGAACTGAACAAAACTTTGGAAAAATGTACAATAATTATATTTTATTGTGGACTTACGTGAATTGTGTAATAAATATTTTCATGTATTATGTTTAAACATGGTATCTAGAATATGGTCAATGCTTCTATAGCTGTATGCTAATGATATTAACATATACATTGTCAAACATTAAGTTATTGCGAGATACGACCATTATTTCAGAATAAGAAGTTAATTGTAATATAAAAATGCACTACAAAATTGATAATTTTAAAGTACGAGTAACAGGTTGAGTATTAGTAGGCTTGGTCCCTAGAAAATATAAGTGTCATTGTCGTTTTAGACATAGTTGCTACAAAACGTTATGTGTCAAGCCCAATGGATAAATACAGTCATTATGTGTATACGAATGAGCGAAAAAGTGTAATGTATTTATAAACATAGATCATTTAATTTACCATAATAAACATTAAAATGTAATATGCAAAAATGTTTTATCGGTTGGTGACGATAATTAAATATTTTATTAGAAATGCTGTTCGAAACGGCATACACCAGTTTCCATGTAGGCTCGTTAAAGTCTTGAAGTCAGATGTGTCATGTGGGATAAGACTCTCTTTGAATCACGGACGCTTAAAATGATGGACAGAGCGTCTCATTCAATCATGATATTAAGATCCACTGAACTGACAGATAAAAGCACTCACTTAGCAAAGGCACCCGACACCCAAACATTCAGTGAACTGTCCTTTATAGTTTAGTCGAGTACGTTGTTCTAAACTGGCTACGCCAGAATGAAAGACTCATCTTTCCCATTCTGACTGAATAAAGTTTTAGGATCGGCTCTAAACGTAACTGCGGAACATACATTAGAGCCCTGCTTGATACAAATGTACCATCTCCTGTCGCCAGAAGATGGTAACGTCATCGTTGGAAGATAAGAGAGACGTGCTTTAATGATCAATAGTAATCTATATAGCGAATTGCTCCTTAAAATCAAATTTCGAACAGTAGCTTTCATATGACTAGTTTTGACTCTAAACTAAATAACGACGGCACCAAGAGAAAGTTATGGCAACAAGCTAAGTAAAAGAATCAGGGATGATTGTAAATGTTTATTAATGTGACATGAATGTTTTGGAGCAATACCACATTTCAGAATACTGACAAACGTCATGAATCGGAGAAGGGAGAAATAAGGTCAGCCTGAGTATAGAGATATCGATGTGGACGAAAGCTTTGACTAACATAGCGTTCTCGTTGTGGTTGTAGTTGTAAAAATACAGACAACAACATATGTATGCAGGTGCATGTTGTTTTACAGAAGAAATAAATAAACCCATCCCAGCGTTTAGGGAAACACTGAAAAGACCACAGCCGAATGAATGGACACGTATTTCAATGCAGCTTCACTAGAATACTGCACCGTATCCCCCGGTACCTCGGGATACGAGACCAGTCACTCTTGTCTCAAAACGACGAGTGACGTCGATAGCATCCTTTACGAAGATTTCTTCTTCTTCTTTCATCATGGTCTAGCTCATAGGCCAGTTCCGTCTTCTAAGTATCCACCCATCTTCATTGTGGTCTTGCTGTGGATATTGCACACATGGATTAAAAATTTAAGGCTTGTTTTGGTAGCCTTGAATGTGGCATTCTTTATAGATGTTCTAGCCAACTTTGTCTATTAGTCATCTTATCATTCACAGCACATACCCCAAGCTCTGATCTTATGTCTTCTTTTCTTAGACTATATAATCTTCCGCAGCCCTTAACTCCTCTTCGATACTTCATTTCTACCGGTTGGATTCTACTTTCTTGCTTTTTAGTAGTTGACCAGGTTTCGCTTCCAAATAGTGATGTCGGGGTGGCCATTAGCTTATGAAACTTCATTTTTGTGTCTTTCCTCATTTTATTTCTCAGTGTTCAATTAATTGTTTCGCGTATCATTTGCTATTTCTGCATTTTATCGTCAATATCGAGTTCATTCTGGTAACTTATAATATTTCCAAGCTAATTAAAGTGACTCACTTGTTCAGTAGTTTGTTTCCTATTATGATGTTAGTTCTCAGTGGTTTTGTCCCTTTGAAAGCCATCACTTTTGTTTTTGGAATAGATTTTTTCATTCTTCAGAAATTTTGTTCAGTCTATAGATGGATCTTTGTAGCGTAGTCTCGCTATCCTGTACAGTTGCAACGTCATCTTCGAAAAGCATCATATTAAAAAATATGTTAAGTGATAATCTCAAGTCGAGATCAATTTTTTTTTCGTGTTTCAATCATGTTGTCAGTATTGTTGTATGCGAGGTCCGCCAGTTATGCAAAACATCGTTTTTCTCAGGACCCATAACACAACCCATTTGCATAACTGGCGGACCTCACATCCCATAATTTTAACTGTAAACACGGCCAATACAAGGAGCTGCAAATCAAAATGACGGACATATTGTCAATGTATATATTAAAAAGGGTGGGTGATAAATTACATCCTTCTTTCTCGGCATATCTTCTGATACAGCACGGCTAGTCTTCATTCTTATTTTTGTACCTTTATATTAGCTTCCTGTCACATTTGCTATTTGCTGAGGGTATCTATTCCTGTGGAATATGTTCCATAAAATTTTCCTGTCTGCATGGGTGAAGGCTTTCTCTAAGCCTACAACTGCAATGTATGAACTCTCTCTCTTTTTCTAGAATTTGTTTAAGTGTAAAAACATAATCGCTGAAGGATCTTTCTTTTCTGAAACCATTTTGTTCTTCAGATAACAGATTTTCGACCATCATTTGCAGACGTTGATTAATTATGTGGTGTAAATTTTGTAAGCAGTGTCCACTAATGTTATACCACGATAGTTATTGCATTTATTTCGTTTATCTGTTTTAAATGGTGATATGACATCTGCAACTGTCAATGGTTTTGGGATTTTACATTTTTGCCAACAAATTCTGCTTACATGAAGAAGTATAAGTTTTAAAAATAGTCATCCGTATATAAGTAACTCGGTATTTACGCCGTCGGGGCCTGTTGCTTTCCGGTTATTTGTTCATACAGAACCCCGTTTAGTTCTTGGGTCGTAACGATATCGCCATCATATGGTTCATCCGTTTCAGGGGGTCCTCGTCTAAACCTACGTTTTCATTAGACGAAAGCTGCTTATAATCTGCAAGCCATGTGTATTCTGGTATTACATTTAGGTTTGTTGTCCCTTTGTCAGTTCTATTTAAATGCCTTATCGTTTTGTAAGCTATGGGCTGTCTTTCAAGCATGTCATGTTCAATTCTGGTCACGAAGCTATTCCATGATTCCTCATCTGCTTTCCTGACAATGGTTTTTACTTTATTTCCTTCCTCTTTATATTCTTGTTTCGTTAATTCTATTAGGGATACTACATCTACATCTACATCTACATGGATACTTTGCAAATCACACTTAAGTGCCTGGCCGAGGTTTCATCGAACCACCGTCACAATTCTCTATTATTCCAGTCTCGTATAGCGCGCGGAAAGAATGAACACCTGTATCTTTCCGTTCGAGCTCTAATTTCCCTTGCTTTATCGTGGTGATCGTTCCGCTCTATGTAGGTCGGTGTCAACAAAATATTTTCGCATACGGAGGAGAAAGTTGGTGACTGTAATTTCGTAAGAAGATTCCGTCGCAACGAAAAACGCCTTTCTTTTAATGATTTCCAGCCCAAATCCTGTATCATTTCTGTGACTCTCATATATTTCGCTATAATACAAAACGTGCTGCCTTTCTTTGAAGTTTTTCGATGTACTCCGTCAGTCCTACCTGGTAAGGATCCCACATCGCGCAGCAGTATTCTAAAAGAGGACGGACAAGCGTAGTGTAGGCAGTCTCCTTAGTACGTATGTTACACTTTCTAAGTGTCCTGCCAATAAAAAGCAGCCTTTGGTTAGCCTTCCCGATAACATTTTCTATGTGTTCTTTCCAATTTAAGTTCTTCGTAATTACAATTACGAAGTTCTTCGTAATTGTAATTACGAAGAACTTAAATTGGAAAGAACACATAGAAAATGTTATCGGGAAGGCTAACCAAAGGCTGCGTTTTATTGGCAGGACACTTAGAAAATGTATTTTGTTGAATTTACGGTTTTTAGATTAGACTGATTTATCGTGTAGACGAAGTTTAGCGAGTTCCTTTTAGTACTCATGTGGATCACATACACTTTTCGTTATTTAGGGTCAACTGCCACTTTTCGCGCCATTCAGATATTTTTTTCTAAACCGTTTTGCAGTTTGCTTTGGTCTTCTGATGACTGTATTAGTCGATAAACGACAGCGTCTTCTGCAAACAACCGAAGATGACTTCTCAGATTGTCTCCCAAATCGTTTATATAGATAAGGAACAGCAAAGGGCCTATAACACTACCTTGGGGAACGCCTGAAATCACTTGTGTTTTACTCGATGATTTTACGTCAATTACTACAACCTGTGATCTCTGTGACAGGAAATCGCAAATCCAGTCACATAACTGAGACGATACTGCATAAGCACGCAATTTTACTACGAGCCGCTTGTGTGATACAGTATCGAAATGCTTCAGGAAATTCAGGAATAGGGAATCGATTTGAAATCCCTTGTCAATAGCACTAAGCACTTCATGTGAATAAAGAGCTAGTTGTGTTTCACAGGAACGATGTTTATTAAACCCATGTTGACTGTGTGTCAATAGACCGTTTCCTTCGAGGTAATTGATAATGTTCGAACACAATATATGTTCTAAAATCCTGCTGCATATCCACGTTAACGATATGGGCCTGTAATTTAGTGGATTACTCCTACTACCTTTCTTGAATATTGGTGTGACCTGTGCAACTTTCCAGTCTTTGGGTACGGATCTTCCGTCGAGCGAACGGTTGTATATTACTGTTAATTATGGAGTTAATGCATCAGCATACTCCGAGAGGAACCTAATTGGTATACAGTCTGGACCAGAAGACTTGCTTTTATTAACTGATTTGAGTTGCTTCACTACTCCGAGGATATTTACTACTACGTTACTCATGTTTGCAGCTGTTCTCGATTCGAATTCTGGAATATTTATTTCGTCTTCTTTTGTGAAGGCATTTCAGAAGGTTGTGTTTAGTAAATCTGCTTTCACAGCACTGTCTTCGATAGTATCTCCATTGTTATCGCGCAGAGAAGGCATTGATTGTTTCTGGCCGCTAAGATACTTCACATACGACCAGAATCACTTTGGATTTTCTGCCAGATTTCGAGACAGACTTTCGTTGTGGAAACTGTTATAGGCGTCTCGCACTGAACTCCACGCTAAGTTTCAAGTTTCTGTAAATGATCGCCAATCTTGGGGATTTTGCGTCTGTTTAAATTTGGCATGTTTGTACCTATTAATTTTACTTCTGTTGTTCTAAGTCGTTTACAGAGGAAAGTGTAACGTCAGGGGAACGCTTGCTTGGTGCGATCGCGAGACGCCTCGTGTTCTGGTCAATTTGATGTTTACCCTCGCAAACTTATAAATAGGCACGAACTGGCGTGAAATTCAGCGGGACTGTGTGATCAGCTAGCAGTTTAAAGAAAACAACGTTCAGGAGGCGAAGAGGCTAGCGGGGCATGCCGGAAACTGGTTAGCAGTGAGTTAGACACCGCAGCAGCGACGGAGAATTCGAACGTGGTATGTGGACCAGGGGCGCGCAGGCGTTGGGCAAACGGATGCTGGGTCCGGGAAGCGGCCTTCCTATGTGGAGCAGCGGGTCTGGCGGTCGCCCTGAACTCCCCAGGAGACACGTGGACCACCTGTCCGCTGCTCGGCTCCACCACACAGTGCCAAAAGAAACAAGTAGTAGATCACTCCGTACTATACTGAGCAACAGAATTAAAGGATTACTTTTTCGAAACCCTGTAGTTCCCATCCACAGCATCGCCTTAGTCTGAAATATGGCTCAAAAGTTGATACGACTTTGTAATGATGAAAAAACGTGGCGCCCTGTAACTTCACCCTCAAGCTCGGAGACGCTTCAAACAGCAACATGCGACAAAAAAGGGCACAGCTCAGAAGCTCATGTGATGTGTAAGGCTGGTTAATGATGCCACATTGGCACCAAGTATCACAAAATTCTGCTCATCGCCACCTTGGACGTGTCACGCGATCGGAAGGTCGTCACACTCCCTCTTGTACACATTTCGCCCATTATTTTGACGCCTATGCGATGAAGGTCAGAAACACGACGCCCAGCGTTTAAATCATCAACTCTTTTAGGAGTGGCTGACGAATACATTCGAGACACACCGTCTCTCAGAATCGGCACAAAAACTCCGCAGGGGGTCAATGAAACCAGCACTTCCCTGGGGCGTTGTGTACGTAGACTGTTTATATGTTGGCAGCGCCTTAGATTGCATCAATATCACTGACAGCGCTGTGCGCCGTCTGTAAGAGACCCTGTGGCTGCTCGGACTCGCAGTTAGAAGTTAACAGTCAGCAGTCATGGAGGTTAGAAGCAGTGTTAGAGCGACTGGGCGGTCTGGACGTATGTACGTTATGGAGATATAATATTGGTTGGACATGGATTGTAAATGTGGGTAATCGAACTATCGACGATTACATAATTTTTGTAACTGGATGTCACATGATTAAGGTAGAATCCGCTAAATACACGGTGTGCTCTGCAACAAAATCTTTCCTTTGTTAACCAGATGCCTATTAGTAGTTCAGAGCCTACAGTAGTTAGAATCTTTTTATTTAGCTGGCTGTGTGCTTGCTGTATTTCCTGTAGTTTGAGTCATGAAGATTTTCTGTGAGGTAAGTGACTTATGAAATGTGTGGGTTATTGTTAGGATTTCTTGTAAATCACGGCCATTATTTGGTGTTAATTAATAGTCAGATTGCGTTACGTTTGTACACTCCTGGAAATTGACATAAGAACACCGTGAATTCATTGTCCCAGGAAGGGGAAACTTTATTGACACATTCCTGGGGTCAGATACATCACATGATCATACTGACAGAACCACAGGCACATAGACACAGGCAACAGAGCATGCACAATGTCGGCACTAGTACAGTGTATATCCACCTTTCGCAGCAATGCAGGCTGCTATTCTCCCATGGAGACGATCGTAGAGATGCTGGATGTAGTCCTGTGGAACGGCTTGCCATGCCATTTCCACCTGGCGCCTCAGTTGGACCAGCGTTCGTGCTGGACGTGCAGACCGCGTGAGACGACGCTTCATCCAGTCCCAAACATGCTCAATGGGGGACAGATCCGGAGATCTTGCTGGCCAGGGTAGTTGACTTACACCGTCTAGAGCACGTTGGGTGGCACAGGATACATGCGGACGTGCATTGTCCTGTTGGAACAGCAAGTTCCCTTGCCGGTCTAGGAATGGTAGAACGATGGGTTCGATGACGGTTTGGATGTACCGTGCACTATTCAGTGTCCCCTCGACGATCACCAGTGGTGTACGGCCAGTGTAGGAGATCGCTCCCCACACCATGATGCCGGGTGTTGGCCCTGTGTGCCTCGGTCGTATGCAGTCCTGATTGTGGCGCTCACCTGCACGGCGCCAAACACGCATACGACCATCATTGGCACCAAGGCAGAAACGACTCTCATCGCTGAAGACGACACGTCTCCATTCGTCCCTCCATTCACGCCTGTCGCGACACTACTGGAGGCGGGCTGCACGATGTTGGGGCGTGAGCGGAAGACGGCCTAACGGTGTGCGGGACCGTAGCCCAGCTTCATGGAGACGGTTGCGAATGGTCCTCGCCGATACCCCAGGAGCAACAGTGTCCCTAATTTGCTGGGAAGTGGCGGTGCGGTCCCCTACGGCACTGCGTAGGATCCTACGGTCCTGGCGTGCATCCGTGCGTCGCTGCGGTCCGGTCCCAGGTCGACGGGCACGTGCACCTTCCGCCGACCACTGGCGACAACATCGATGTACTGTGGAGACCTCACGCCCCACGTGTTGAGCAATTCGGCGGTACGTCCACCCGGCCTCCCGCATGCCCACTATACGCCCTCGCTCAAAGTCCGTCAACTGCACATACGGTTCACGTCCACGCTGTCGCGGCATGCTACCAGTGTTAAAGACTGCGCTGGAGCTCCGTATGCCACGGCAAACTGGCTGACACTGACGGCGGCGGTGCACAAATGCTGCGCAGCTAGCACCATTCGACGGCCAACACCGCGGTTCCTGGTGTGTCCGCTGTGCCGTGCGTGTGATCATTGCTTGTACAGCCCTCTCACAGTGTCCAGAGCAAGTATGGTGGGTCTGACACACCGGTGTCAATGTGTTCTTTTTTCCATTTCCAGGAGTGTATATTGTGGATCATAAATGAATAGAATAAGTCTGAGTTGTATTTGCCAGGGAAAATGCTGTAGGTCAGTGTTGAAATGATAAATACAAGCAAAGTGACAGTACGTTCAGTTTCACTCAGCAGTTTGAGAAGGTTCACTTGCATTCAGTTTCTCTCAGCAGTTTCAGAATTAAATAAAGAAGTTTCAGTTGATTTTTGCACGTTTCGCGGACGAAAACAACAGTTGAGCAGCAGAAAGCCGTTCGTTAGTACCTGTGACACTGCTGACAGCCTCCGGTGTTTGAACCATTCTCCACGTCCATTGTGGGGCTGCATCCTCATCGCAGATCGGCAATCGCTTTGACACTCACCAATTACGGCTGGCCTACTGTCAGGCGCAAGGGCAGCATTGTAGCGGTTTTTTGATTTCTGAGTCAACGTCTCATCCTCCAGTGATCACGCCACAGGAGGACACAAAAGAGCAGCTCTAAAAAAGCATTATATCCCTTAGTTTCTTTGTCTCACGTTCAGGTTTCATCGAACGGTTTCGATCGATCGCTCGTGGTTCCAGCCTGTACATGAGTGAAAAAAATGTGGTCGCGCTGCGATCCGGGGTGTGATCACGTTCAGGAAGGGTGCAGGCCCGCAATGTACTTAGAGAAGGGTTCAAACGTACGATAGAGTGAGCAGTTCAGCGGTTGTGACGAAAGTCTTCGTGTTGCTCATCGCACTGTGAACTGTCGTTTTCGACCGCCAACTGTGTGAGAGGCAACGCCCCAGGGAAAGGGTGGTTTGATTAACGCCCTTTATGCCACTGCCTGCGCGGCTCTCGTGCTGATTCTGAGCTGCGGTGTGTCTGCAATGTTTGCCTCGGCCACTCACAAGAAAGCCGTGTGATTTCAACGCTGTGTGTCGCGGTTCTGACGTTCATCGTATAGTCGTCAAGAGAACATGGGGCGTGACGACCTTCCCATCCTGTGATACGTCCACGGTGGTACTGAGCAGAACTGAGGTGCAATTTTACACGTCACACGAACTTCTGAGTTCTGGCCTTGTTTTCCGATGTGTCGACACCTTGCTGTTTCAAGCGTAGGCCAGCCCGAGAGTGACGTCACAGGACGCCATGCTCTTGCACCATTATAGACAAATACCGTATTTCAGTGCCTGCGTTACGCAGAATTACTATGCAATGGTGCTTCGGACATGCATGCGTGTCCTAAGGAACATATTGATCGTAATTTGGAATAACACAGCCACGGCAACATCGTATTTATCCTCCGACCCCGGACAAGAGACTTTCAAGCAAATGTCTCCACTATACAGGATGTACGAGTACAGGTTACAGCCATATGGTTGACGACACATGGAAGTTTCGGTCTGGCCACGTGTCGTGCTCGGATGGCCAAATGAAAGGCGACCGCTCGCGATAAGCGGGAAGTCTGGGTTCGAGTACCGGTCCGGTAAAAATTTTCATTGGCGTTATTCTTTTACACTGCTGATGGTTGTCCATATTCGCAACTATGAATGCATTTCATGTATTACAGAGGAAGTTATACGAACCCTTGAGCGAAATTTCAAACGTAAGGATCGCAATGTGTTGGAATTACGGGGTTTCGAAAATGTGGTGCTTTAGTTCTGTTGCGCAGTGTATCCCCTGGCGCTGTTAAGGTCCGAGAAAGAGCTAAAAAGACTCACAGGTACGTGCCGTATTCTTTGATTTCCAGAAGGCATTTGATACAGTCCCGCATTGGCATTAAATGAACTAAATATGAGCTTAGTATCAGACTAGATTTCTGATTCGGTTCGGGATTTCCTCCCAGACGCACTTCAACACGTCCTTAACGGAAGACAATTTTCAGATATAAATGTAATTGCTGGTGTACTGCAAAGAGCGGAAGGGACCATTACTGTACCTACTAATTTTACTTCTGTTACTCTCATACTTTTACGGAGGAAGGTAGAATGGGTAATGGTGGAGCCTTTGTGAGGCTTTGTGGTGGAGGCATTTTTAGCGGGTGATGCTGCTACTTACAGGGTGCCTGTATTCCAGAAAAATGTAGCGAAATGTATAGAGACCTGCACGGGATCGTCGACTGTTTCAGGGACAGTCAATTGACCAAGAACGTAAATAAACGTTACGTATGTTGTGAAAATAGGCGGAGGGGTTCGCTATTATTCTGTTACGCCTTTGGCGACAAATCACTGGAAACCGTAAAATACGTAGGACTACCGCCCTCAGATGGAACAACCGCATTAAAAAAATGTAAATAAGGAGACGCCAGACTGAGCTTTGTTAGGAGAATCTTAAGGAAATTCATCCATAAGAGAAGACGCTTACAAAACACTTGTTAAGTGATTCTTGACTACTTTAGTGTCGGACGCGTAAGAAGTTGAATTGACAGAAAAAACAGAGAATATCCAACAGAGAGCGTCGCATTTCGTCAAAGGATCGTTTAGTCGACGAAAGCGTCACGGATGTACTCAGCAAGGTGCAGTCATAGACGCTGGAAGAGAGACATTGTGCATCACGGAGAGGCACTCTAAGAGAAGTGGGGCAACATACACAGAGATGACAAAGTCGTGGGATAATGATATACACGCATACAGACAGTGGTAGTATCACGTACCCAAGGTCTTAGGGCAGTGCATTGGCATACATGTCATTTCTACTCAGGTGATTCATCTGATAATGTTTCCGAAGTGATTATGGCCGCATGACGGGAATTAACAGACTTTGAATGCGTAATGGCTTGGGAGCTAGACGCATGGGGCACTTAGTCCAACAAACTGTTAGCAAACTCAATATTCCGAAATCCACAGTGACAAGAGTGTACCGAGAATACTAAATTTTTGGCATTACCTATCACCACGGACAACGCAGTTGCCGACGACCTTTACTTAACCACTGAGAGCAGCGGCGTTCATAGAGAATTATCACTGCTGAGAGACAGGCACCACTGCGTGACATAACTACAGAAATCAATGTGGGACGTACGACGAATGGGCTATGGTAGGAGACTACCGACGCCGGAGCCTTTGGTAACAACACGACATCGCCTGCAGCACCTCTCCTGGGTTCGTGACCATATCAATTGGACCCAAGTCGGCTGGAAAAGCGTGGCCTGGTCAGATGACACCAGATTTTAGTTGGTAATAGCTATAGGGTAGTGTGATGTAGATCTCACGAAGCCGTGGGCCGATCTTGTTAACAAGGGGTTGTGACAGCTGATAGTTGCTCCATAACGGTGTGCGCTGTATTTACATGGAATGTCCCGATCATTGAATGGGAATTATTATGTGCGGCTATTTGGAGACCATTTGCAGCCATTCATGAACTTCGTGTTCCCAAACAACGATGGAATTTTATTGATGATAATGCGCAATGTCATCGGATCGCAGTTGTTCGCGATTGGTTTGAAGAACATTCTGAACAATTCGAGCCAGTGATTTTGCCACTCAGATCGCCCAACATGAATCCCATCGAACATTTATGGGACACAACACAGACCAATTCGTGCACAAAATCCTGGACCGGCAACACTTCCACAGTAATTGTCGTTTATAGAGGCAGTATGGCTCCATATTTTCGCAGGGGCTGCCAATGACTTGTTGAGTCCATGCCAAGTCGAGTTGCTGCTCTGTGCAGAGCAAAAGAGTCCCATCACGATACTAGGAGGTGTCGAGTGACTTACGCCACCTCGCTGTATTAGTTTCTGACACATAAATCTCAATAATGATCACGACGGAAACACAGATAAATTACACATCGTACGAAGGTTTATCGACATTGGTTCAATGCGCTCCCATTCGTGAATAAGGGAAGTGTGAGAAAGATAGTGGTACAACAAGAAGCTTCCGCCACACATTGTATCGTCGGTTGTGGAACATAAAACATTTAGATCTAGATGTCTCAACAAGGACAGAGTGAAATGACTGTACATAAAAGGACGGTAATTCATTTATTATGATACTATCAGGCCTGTTGATGTATCACTTCGAGATAACAAACCATCGTCCAGAAATGACTAAACTCAAATTTAATAGCAAAAAAGGGGACCGTTGGTATGCTGACGATCATAAAAATCACAGGAGACAATGCTGTATAGTAGTTATTCGGCTGATGGAACTGGTGCACCCAGCTTCTCTGCAGGCATGACTGTACCACACTAAATTCTGTCGTACCTGTTTAAATAACCACTGCACAGTTTAAACATTCTCACATGCAGTGAGATTTCATCACGGAGACCAGTTTCGGCAAGTGTCTCGTACTGACGACGTCCCAGGTGACTCCGCAAGAAAATTCAGCTACCAGATAAACCCGTTTCAGTCGCTCTTAGTTTACACAGTAAATTTTTCCGAAGACAAACTGTCAAAAATAGGCTTTCAAATATTGTAACCGTTTGCATCCTGCACATGGTATGAACGAGAAAGTAATGACAACAACCTCATAAAAATAATCCCTCTCTGCCAGGTTGAAAGCGTGACAAACTCGAACCTAAGACCTTCGCTTTTTGCATATCTTGATAGTCCATTTTGGGATGGGGGATAACTTCTGTGAATGTTTTTCTTTTTTTTTTCAATAACTGCTTGTACTACTAAGTTTTATTCCACACCTGAAGCCAAGTCACGCAGGCAGTCAGTGCTAACAACATCTAACATTCTTTGCGTTCTATGTTTCTTCAAGCAATGGTTTTAAGATAGTAAGAAGGTCATCTATCACATATCCGTTATTTGATATCGGTAGTCAGTGACTGTCAGATCTGACTTGTAAGAAACAGGTAGGTAGAAAAAGAAGGTGATCATTTCGAAACTGTGATTAAGTCTTTCCGTATCTAATTACACTTGTTCCAGCGGCTGCGTGAAACCCATTTTCCACGCTGGGCAGAGATCTGCGGCCTCTCAGTTTTCACCAACCGTTTACATCGGAATGTCAGTTACTCTGACCTGCTATATGTGCGAGATATTTCCCTGAGGACGAAGGCCGGGATTAGTGTTCAGTGACGTCAAGAACACTTTACTGAAAATTAAACAGAAAATCATATTTGAAGGAGTGTTTTCAAGAGACGCATTCTACAATAGTGATATAAGAGAGCTAAGAAACCTGGAAAATAAAACTTCCTGGCAATTTAAAACTGTGTGCCGGACGGAGACTCAAACTCGAGACTTTTCTCTATCGCCGACAAGTGTTCTACCGACTGACCAACCAAAGTACGACACTGGACGCGTTATCACAGCTTTACTTCCGCTAGTACCTCTTCTCCCACCTTCAAACTTCACACAATCTCTCCTGCGAAACGTTCAACACTAGCACTCTTCGAAGAAAGTGTATTATGGAGTCATGTCTTAGCCACAGCATGGGGGGGGGGGGGGGGGATGTTTCCGGAACGAAATATTCAGTCTGTGATGATATGAAACTTCCTGACAGATTAAAACTGTGCTCCGGACCGAGACTCGAACTCGGGACCTTTGCCTTTCGCGAGCAGTGGACCTACCTACTCAGCTACCAATGCGGTGTAGTCGGATAGGTATACCACTTGCCCGCTAGGTTCGAGTACGAGTTTCGGTCCGGTACATGGTTTTAATCTGCCAGGGTATTTCATATCAGCAAACACTCGGCTACAGAGTGAAAATTTCGTTCTGGAACTTAGATAATGTCGAAGCGTTTTTTGTATTGATACAAGACTCTGAAAAGTGAACTAGAGCACAATTACTTTCTATTAAGATAAATGATGAAACATTTCAATCGAAGAAAAGTGCCTAAATGGTGATTATTTTCTTTCCTTCTCAGTAAGAAGTGTTTTTTAGGTACTGCACTATTCGAATAAAAACTTATGTAAGTCATGTACAAAAAATCAATCTGGTATTTCAGTGAGCTGTGTCTTTGAAGAGATTTTTGTGGATCGCATTGCATCGCAGAGATATTTGTGCTGAGAGTTGATGCTTATTTGGCAGACTGATATCCGCGCACCTAAACCGTGTTAAGATACTGCAGTATCAACGTATGCGGTTTCGAATTCTTCTTACGCGTAAGTGGTTGTCAGGCAGAAAATTCTTTCTGAACTACTAAGGAAATATTTTTTGAAGACAGGAATTTGTTTTCTTAACACTCTTTCAGCAAATGAACTCATCACATTTTTATTTCAAATTATTGTAAAACCAAAATCGAGTGCTGTAGGTGTGTACTAAGTAGTATAAAACAGAGAAGTCGCTTGAATATAAACTATGCATGCCCTTAGAAAAGTGTCTGCTTTTCACATTGTCATACATTTCAGTCTGCAATGCATCCACCAAATATTTCCCATTGAAATGCTACTGAAGGACAGGTAAATTTCTGTTACTGTAGTAGTCAACATCAATTTTTATGAAATATCCTGATGTTAACCCACGTCTCGAATATGCGATACACGTGATAACATATAAGCAGTTACTCCATTCAGTACCTGTTGTAGCTAATAAAAGCGTTTTTTTGTGGTATACGAAAATTAATTGAATTACAACGCTGGACTGTTTTAATCCAAATCGTTGTAATACTTCTTCAGGACATGAATATTTCCTTTGATACTACAATCTGATTACTGTTTTAATGCAGACAGATATATTTCGTAGGTGAGCTAATCTCCAAACACTAATTTTCCAGAACGATGTAATAGGTCCTCCTGAAGTCACGTACATTCATGTTTCCATATTTTTTTAAAAAAAATAAAGGACGTAATAAAATACGAAACGTGGTATTAGTAATCCAAACAACGTTTTACTTTTCTTTTAACCTGTTAATTAAATACGTAACGTGAAAACAATATGTTCCAAAAATTCTCGAAGTTTTATTGTACGTGTTTCGCATCAAAATTTAATATTCAATATTTAGTTGTCAGTTTTCTGATCATAACAGTGTAGTTAGTTTTATTTTGCTTAAAGCGGAAAATTGCTCTTAATGGAGGACAAAAATGACGAATATGCTCCTGTTTATTAAAAGACACTGGCTGGAAAGTGGGGTGCCACATGAATCACTCTACTTCCTCAGCGTCTACAAAAGTTTTCTCAGAAATTTTGGCATACGAACATATTTGCGTTCTTTTTAACATGCAGCTCACCTTTCACTCCCATAAGCTCTCCTACCTGTAACTCCCTCACGTCCACTAGTCCATCGCTGTTTGCCGCTCATACCCATCCACTCCTACTTGCCCAACCTCACTCACTCATTCAGCACAACTCATCGTCATTATCGCTTTGCGTCTTTCTGGCACTGTCCCCTGTCTCACAGCTGCAGTCTCCCGCGTTATGTCTTACTAATACTGTCTATTTTCACTGTCACTGTCTCCCTCCTTCTCTCTCTTAGGGCTACTATTTCATTCATTCCTTTCCACTGCTGCTGTCTCTTCTCACTGTCACTATCTGTCTCTTCCTCGTTGTCACTGTTACAGGTGCTACAGGCTTTGTCTCTCATTACCACTGGCGTTCACCCACCTTCACTTTCTCTTTCTGTTTTTATTCATCTCTCATTAGCACTGTCTCCTGTATTCCTTTCTTAGCAGCATTTAGTCACTGTCAACTCTGATCCACTTCCACGGAATGCCTCTCTTTCAAATGTTCAAATGTGTGTGAAATCTTATGGGACTTAACTGCTAAGGTCATCAGTCATCACTGCTTAACCTAAATTACCCTAAGGACAAACACACACTCATACCCGAGGGAGGCCTCGAACTCCGCCGGGACTAGCCTCAGTCCATGGCTGCAGCGCCCTAGACCGCTCGGCTAATCCCGCGCGGCCCTCTCCCTTCCTCTCACACTCTCTTCGTCTCCTTCTCTCTATACCACAACCGCTGTCTAGTATCTTCCTGTATTTATTACTTTTCCGTCTCTTTCCCACTGCCACTCTCACCTTCCCTCTCACATAAAAAACATGGATATGTTCACATGCCGAATTTTTCGGGAAAATTTACAAAGGTGCTGAGGAAGATAGAACGAGTCTACTGGTACCTACTTTTCAGTCAGTCTTTTAAGAAACAGGAGCATGTTCGCCATTTTTGTGCTGGTTCCTTTTCTTTCTCTGCAGCAACAGAGCACGTCACTCATATGAAAAGAAGTTCATGGGTCAGTAAGAGTTTGATAGTTTTCTTGTGTGAAATTGAAACAATGCAGAACCTTATAACCTTATACCTCAGATTGAATTTTATATGCTCAGAAATTCATAAATTTTGCATGTGGTTCAGTACTGATGATGATGATGATGCGGTCCCATACTACGAGGAGCGTAGGGGACGATGAGGGAGTCTGTAAACACGGCTGAAAAAAAGGTGTAGTTGAGGGCCAGTATGTTAGCCACAGCTGCGGGCAAGTTGGGTTGTTAGTTGACGATTCCCTCGGATGAAGCATTCGTCGACATGGGAATTTGTCACTAGGTAACTATTAGCCATACCTAACTTGTTACGTTAATTTGTAATAATTGCATAAACTGAAACAGCTCAGATGGTCTGAAAACATACAAAACGTGACTGCAAAATAACTCGATTTCTTCAGATGATCATGTGTGACTGATTACATTTATGAAGACACCTTTTCGCAGATTCCGTACGATTGCAACACTGCACGGAGTCGCCAATTCAAATGGACTTTGTCCTCACACTGGCCATTACGCCTGACGTATAAATTGTCTGAAATTTCTAGACAATTATTTGTCTTAGCCTTGACATGCCTCAGCTGGAACACCCTTTTCTCCACTTATGAAAGAGCAATAGGTGGCAGCCTCACTACGCCACTTAATTCGCGCAGTGCTCGTAACGTAGCAGGCGGTAGTGGATTAGTGGATATGGTCGCGTGGGTAGGTGGATGTGGCCGGGGAGGGGGGGGGGGGGGCGGACAGGTGGGGGACAGCGTGTCATTACTGGAACCTTCAGCGAAGAGTGTCGCGTGTTAAAGGGCTGTCAACAACTAAGACGATAGAAAGCGAAAAAAGAACAAGTGATCTGATCTGCTTATATCGAGATGGAATACAAGAAGTATGACCAACAATATCGAATTTTTATTCAGTATACTTAAGGAAGAAAAATAGATATAGCTTTTACAACAGCCGCAGAAAAGAAACTAAAGGGCTCAAAAGATTTAGTGGAATACTCAATGATCTGTCGTAGGGCCCTATAGGGAAAATGAGCATCAGCAGGAACAGCAATTTTTACAAACAACAAATGGAAAAAAAGTTTCACTCATACTGAGGGACGAATGAAAGGATCATAGCAGGTTTAAAGTGGAAAGAGGGAAGGTGACGTTCTTTTCAAGAAACACAATTGAGAAAATTTATAGAACCGACATTTGAAGCTGACTGCCGAAGGATTCTACTGTCGCCAACGTACATTGTTCATGAGGACCACGAAGATAGGATACTAGAAATTAGGGCTCATACGGAGGCATATAGACAGTCGCTTTTCCCTCGCTCTACTTGCGAGTGGAACAGAAAGAAAACAACTAGTGGTGGCACAGCATACCCATCGCCACGTGCCGTACGGTGGCTTGCGGAGTATCTATGTAGATGTAGACGTAGATGTAGATGCATTAAATGTCACATACACTTACTCAGCAGAATATGGAAGAGGGAAACGGACAGCTATGAAGTTTTGTGAGAGACAGTGAATTCCTTAACGACTTTGGGGCTATTGGAGAAGACATGAATGGTAGAGCTGGAAATGCCCCAGCTGTTAATATTATGGGGAAATGGAGAGAACGTGTTAAATACAAACGGCAAACTGCTGCGAGACTTCTCATGTTTTAATCACTAACGAATAAGGAATTCATTTTTCTTATGTCACGAAATATGCTAAATAACCAGGGCTGAGACACGACAAGAGATTTTTTAGTTGACAAATTAGAAAAGAGCTGTAACATTTACAGATATGAGAGTACACAGGAAGCTGCATTGAGTACACACCATTATTCGTTAATGGCAGTCATACAGGTTAAAGCACAATGGACGAAGAACAAGGCTTCAAAAAACAAGGAGACTAACATAAGGAAAACATATTTGATAAAAGTAAATTCCATCAGCAACTTTTACGGAGAGGGGATAGATTAACAATGTAATAAAATACGACAAGCCAAGATCAAGAGGTGGAATGGAAAAAAATATTTAAACCATAACAGAGCCTACAGCTGCAGAGGCTCTACGACATCGAAGACAAAGAAAGAACAAAGAAGGACTGAACTACTGGAATAATGATGAAGACAGGTTGACGAAGAAGAAAAACGTGTACTTGAAATGTTGACAAAATGGAACAGCTGAAAATAGAGAGGAATATAAAATACTTGAAGCCACCAAGAGTTAAATTAATGTAGGTATGTCAATATTGTTGAGCATGGAAGCATAAATCTTCAGGAAAATTAGGTAAGGATGTTCAGTAATTACGATTTCTGTTTTTCGCCTACGCGTTAGTGTAAATGAGTTGGCTGATAACTTGTAATTCTTGAGTAACCCCAGAATGAACGTAAACTGTTTTGAGAAAAAGACTAGTTAGATATTTCATGTTTGTAGCTCTTACGATTTGTTAACAGAGCTGTATATAATTTGATGATTTACATTTATTTTGGATTAATGAAGTTTGGTAATACTTGCTGTTTAAATCTTATTGTTTGTGAATCAACTGTGAGTCTTGTAGCTTCAAATGTCAGATGTTTTTGAAAAGACAAACTTCACTTGCAACATAAATTTGCTACGAAAACTAAATGTTAATAATTCATCATAAAATTTACCACCTCCAGTCCAGGTAATATATATTTTTTTAAAGAAGCTGTATTTTCTTAAATGTTCTCCTTTATCAGCCAAATGAATTTCGTGTGCATTTCAAGTATTATGGCCAGCATTGCACACTGCTGAGCCTCTAGTTGGCATATTCACATTTTTTTATGAGAGACCAGAATACATCGCGTTACTCTGTTGCTGCTTTAGAAGTAAGACAATTTGATTTATTTGTTATGTGAACAGGGCCTTAGGGTTCAGTGCTTAATGGGCTGAACGTGTTTTGCAGTGACTGTATTTCTTGATTGGTATTGGGAATTGCATTGCCGAATCGATTCGTAAAGTTTTGCTAACAATAAGACAGAGTAAGCACACCACTTGCACTTACAACATGCAACACGACAATTCGAGTTCTGTAGCCATTCCACAGTTCAGACATTCATTCAACGTAATCGTAAGGTATCATTCTCTCTAGAGAAGCTGAAGAACTATATACAAAAATTAATAAAGAAAGCGGGAATAGAGTCATTTCGGAAATGGAAAATGATGTACGTGATAGACAGGAATTTGCTTATAAAATGATAAAGAACTTGAATAGAAATATGAAAGATTATACTAAAAAAAAGCTATAAGTAAGACACAATTGCTTGACTGCTATAAGAAAATCTGAACAGGAGACGATGTAAATAAATATCTGGACGAAAATGATATGAACTAAGAACAGAAAGAGGCAACATTACATAGCGTATAAATGAATTAGAAGATGTAATTAAATATGAGCCTTCCACACTGAACTCAAGATTTCTCAACTCTACTATCACGGGCAGGACATGTAAGAAAATTCCAGAGGACTGGGGATTAGCCACAATATAAACTGTGTATGAAAAGGAGACAGAAGTAATTGCGAAAGCAACGTGGGCATCTCTCTGATCAGTACGGGATGTAAAATATATTCTAAAAACAGGGACCAGTAGTAGTCGATCCTTGTCCAGAGCGTCAAATACAACTTTTTTTAAATTCTACTCTGGCTGATATTTTAATTCTACCATTTCAGACGCCAATCTGTGATTCACTTACAAGCTTGTATTTATTCAACTGAGGCGTTAAGATGTTTTCATAATTCATTTTATATACTTTTCAGAATGATGACAGCACGCTTATTGACCGGTAGTTTGCTGCCTTCTGCATTATCTTCCGTTAGCAGACGCACACTTTTTGCCTGTTTCATTGAATACTCTACAAATTTCTCTGATGTGAATCACGCAATTATTTTTAATAAGGAAGCTTGTATACCAAGTATCCATTGTTTCAACACACAGAGAGTATTGATAGTTCATTTAATCATACTGACATTTTATTTTTAGGATTTTGTATAGTTTTAGTGATCAGAGTCAGTGGTTGGTGATAACATTATTGTACTTAGCGCATAATTACTAACGGCGTTCACTTGTTTTTGGGAATTTTTGCTGTAGTTTCTCTGCACCACTTGAAGAGTGATCATTTACATAGTTTTCTAGATGCTGTGAATCATTTATGACGTTACCTTTTCGTTATCAGTACGTTATTATACCCTTGCTTGTCTCTTCCTATTTCCTGGAACTGAGGTAGTTGAGGATTTGGGAGAATTACTTAATACCCGCTGTTATCCATTTGTTT
The DNA here is from genome assembly GCF_021461395.2 of Schistocerca americana. NCBI lineage: Eukaryota > Metazoa > Arthropoda > Insecta > Orthoptera > Acrididae > Schistocerca > Schistocerca americana. The sequence continues at coordinate 747,031,844 of NC_060121.1, read as the reverse complement.
TTGTGAGATTTTGCTGGCCGGAGTGGCCAAGCGATTCTAGGCGCTACAGTCTGCAACCGCGCGACTGCAGGTTCGAATCGTGCCTCGGGCATGGATGTGTGTGCTGTCCTTAGGTTAGTTAGGTTTAAGAGTTCTAAGTTCTAGGGGACTTATGACCTCAGAAGTTAAGTCCCATAATGCTCAGAGCCATTTTTGTGAGATTTTGCCACTGGTTTGTTAGTTTTAGAAATGTCTTACGAGGAGTTTAGGATAATCTCTTATTTGCGAAAAAGACAAGTGCACAGAACATTTTTTCAACATTTCTTTTCTTCTTCTTCATCTCTGGTTTGTCTACTTTAACCGAAGTTATGGGATTTAGGTTTATTTCCAATGTTTCAGTATTTGTGCGTTTTGAGAGATACGGTTGATTCTGATAGTATTTTTAGTGGTAGCTTTCCCCTATGTGCTGACTCAGTAAGTCACTGTCTGTTCAGTGTTCAGGTTTGCCCCAAAGCATTTTTACTGGAAATGGGACATCTTCATAACTCAAATAATTGTGTGGACAGGGTGAACCCTCATATATAACCCATGCTCTTAGTTATCTACTAATATATCATCTTTCCCTTTACTTTACAATGGAAAGCCCTAAATTCTGGTACGTACGTATCATCATTTAATGATGATAGTAACTGATTTTCCTATATGTACCAAAACCTGCTTTCAGAGACTGAGATAACTGCTACGAAAAAATCGTCCAGAAAACATTCGTATGTTCCGTAGTCATAAAATCTGAGTGCAATCAATAAAGCGTTGGAAATTACACAGTCTATAGTAAACAATGAGAATTTACACTGTCGACGTCTCAGCGACGTTTTATGTTGTCAGTGCAACTGATACGATTGTAAGCATTATTAACCCCTTCTCGCGGGGTTAGACTGTACAAGCATTTCCATAGAATGTGCGGACGTATCATCACAGATTGCGTTGCGAGTAGACATGTGATGCTGTACAAAAAAGAAGGTTGTACGGAATGAAGAACGTGGCACGGCTGGAATAAAAATTATTTCTCACGGTGATACGTAAGTAGCCCTCTAAATGAGTGAAAATTAGCATCCCACAGTCAAATCACATAAATTTAATCACATGCACCCTACGACAGAGAAATTTAATAATATAACACGATGAAAACCAGTAATTAGAGTGTGCGTCAAAGGCTACTATAGGGACCCTATTTCTAGCAAATACCTGTCCATTCATTGAAATTCTTGATAGTGGTAGTTAATGAGTAAAGTAGTAGTAGTTACCTAAAACGAAAGTTGCGCGTAATTTGTATAAATTTTGTAATTGGTCAGTTGCATAATTACATCTGCGCAATAGGTGCCATTATGCTACCTTATGTTCTTTTGACATCCGCAGTAAAATGGCCAAATAGGCACAATAGAGGCACCTGACAAGTTACCCAATGTTTTTGTGCAGGTAATGTAAGAGAAGCTACCCGCCAGCGAAATCTAAAGCAGTATCTGACAGTTACGTTATGGGCACCTTGTGGAGTTTGTGATCTGACACCCGATTTCCCCTCATCCTGGTACGCACCGGTCTCGCCAGGGATCAGGTTCGTGGTGGTGACGACATCCGGTTCGTGCCAGGGAACGGTGCTGGGCAGTAAAGAAGAGCCACCAGGAGCAGGTGTTGCGCAAGTGTCTGGTGGCCGCTGGGTCACAGCTGGCGCCCAGCCGGTCTCAGGACGCGATGATGGCAGCCGTCACCAGCCTACCAGCCTGCACACCGTCGTCAACGTGAGGACGGAGCGTTTCCTTACACTGTTTGATGGACTACAATGTTTTCACTAGAAGTAGACCTGTTTCAGACCCACGTGCTGGTAGTAAAGCTTCTAACATAAGGTTCGCCACCCAGAAACTTCAGCCAAATACGATCTAAGACTACGTGATGCCCTTTTGAAACTAAATAATTCTGGTGGAATCATTACTAGTGTATATCGTTTTGTTGGTTTGAATCTCGACATAATGGTACTTAGAGTCACCTTCTCACACTCCTGGAGTCCCCTTGTCTAGTAAAATAATTTTGAACCGATAGTTGTCAAGCGCTTTAAAATATATTGCAGAATTTTAAAACAAATTCTCGTTGAGCATATCAACATTATAATATTGCTAATCGTATTTAAGTAGCAACAGTCCTAGTCTACATCTACATCTACATCTACATTGATACTCCGCAAGCCACCCAACGGTGTGTGGCGGAGGGCACTTTACGTGCCACTGTCATTACCTCCCTTTCCTGTTCCAGTCGCGTATGGTTCGCGGGAAGAACGACTGTCTGAAAGCCTCCGTGCGCGCTCTAATCTCTCTAATTTTACATTCGTGATCTCCTCGGGAAGTATAAGTAGGGGGAAGCAATATATTCGATACCTCATCCAGAAACGCACCCTCTCGAAACCTGGCGAGCAATCTACACCGCGATGCAGAGCGCCTCTCTTGCAGAGTCTGCCACTTGAGTTTACTAAACATCTCCGTAACGCTATCACGGTTACCAAATAACCCGGTGACGAAACGCGCCGCTCTTCTTTGGATCTTCTCTATCTCCTCCGTCAACCCGACCTGGTACGGATCCCACACTGATGAGCAATACTCAAGTATAGGTCGAACGAGTGTTTTGTAAGCCACCTCCTTTGTTGATGGACTACATTTTCTAAGCACTCTCCCAATGAATCTCAACCCGGTACCCGCCTTACCAACAATTAATTTTATATGATCATTCACTAGAAGTAGACCTGTTTCAGACCCACGTGCTGGTAGTAAAGCTTCTAACATAAGGTTCGCCACCCAGAAACTTCAGCCAAACACGATCTAATCCACACAAAAGCATTTAAGACCGGAGTGGTAAACTAAGTAGAATGTGTAACAAAACATTCGTATAAACGAAGCTGAAACCTAATTACATGGATCTGCATTCTAACAGTTTATTTATTACACAATAATCCGAAGCGAAGAATGAATTGTAGTGAAGAGCAGTAGTCGAACGGGACCATGAGATGGCTTCATGCTAACTCTGCAGTTGGTAAACATCGATCATTCAGCTCACTGACCATCACAGCATGAAACTACTATGTAACTGAAATGTATATAACCGTTTACATTACGCAGGAAGTACTGAATCTTTAAGGCAGCAGTACATGCCGAACAACATCATAGCAAATCATAACTAATTTCCGATGAGCAATAAAACTGAGTACCAGTTCAGAGAACTCTAACTCTTTTGCAAATGGTTTATTCATATGTTAAAAACTGCGTTCAACTAGAACGATGTTAAACGTAATCATCTATTCAACGAAATTAGCAGCTTCCAAAAGAATTTCAATAATCAAAACTAATCGTTTCACATAGCCAACCAAATTATAGCATGTCTTTAAGCGATAGTGGGTCAGTCCGTTAAAAGTGCAACAGGAATATGAATTAACAGTTCAATATAAAATGGCCCTTCTTGTCACACAATCCTTCTCCAGGCTGAATTTCGCAATACGTAATTATTTAGTAATCACTAAGAGCTGACTACAAAATCAACAGCATAACATTCTCATGCAACACCAATACACACACAATCACACACACACACATACGAAATGAGTAGTCGGTTATTCTTACACTTAACTTTCTCAGGACTACCGTTAAGTTTTATGTAGATATAAGAAATAAAATGTTAGAAGATACAGAATCAGGGGAAAATATTAAAATAAACAATAATAAAAACGAATCGTTTAAGTACAAAGAGATATTAATCGTCGATAAAATAATGCTAAAGAACGTCAAACAAAACGGGCGTAATCTTAGCGCTGCAATGATAGATTACAGAAATCCGTATGAAAATACACCGCACCACTGGATATTGAAATGTCATGAGCTGCAAAAAAAGACTCCAAAACTGTTACATTTGTTTAAATAGTGGTACAGCATTTAGTGGTGTTAGTTGCATGTAGCTTGGAAGTCACAAATTTGGCAAAATTTGTGCAGTTAGAGGAAACCTTTGTGAAGACAGAGCAAGACCACTTATATCAGACGCGCACTTACAAATACCTAGGTTCGGAACAAAATCATGAAACTCTACAACAAACACTGAAGAAGAGAGTTCTTCTACAATACTACACGAAAGAAAACCTGGTGCTAAGAACCGACCTCTACTCCAAGAACAAAGTCGTGGCTATATGGTCACTAGCAGTTCCTGCAATTGAAAACAGCTTCCGTCTCGTAGACTGAACCCAATAAGACATTTTATGTGCAGAACATCAAACGCGAAAGTTGTTAATCATGTAAGTTGTTGTGCACCCCAGAGCTGACATCTACAGACTATGAGTGTAGTGTAGGGAAGAAGACCGCGGTTTGTGTGAAATACAGGTGACATCCTATAATTTCACGGATAGATTTGCCCAATATGTGATCCAGCCTTTGAATCATCCACCAATATCTCTGAGATAGCAAATGGAACCAGAGGAAGTACTCCGCAAGGTTTTTGTGTGTAGAGACTTCAAAAAGTAAGTTATCCCATGGCTTCCCATGCTAATATCACTGTGCAAAGACGTAGCGTAGAAAAGAGTACATGTTATGGCTTTTCTGCAAGCATAGCTCAGCTGCGATACAGGTGACAGATGCATCACAGCGTGCGACTAGAACGGCGCGAAAACTGCAAACATACTCCTAAGCTGAAGCACTCCAGACTGTACGACTCTCGTGGGCAATACTTCTAAATTACAAAGAGATTCACCGTGATTTTTGGCCGTGTATGGACAAAACGCAATGACGCACCCAGTTTTGGTGAAACGGTATCATCGAGTTGCCAAGGCCGCACATTCGTGGAGTATGCTGATAGGGAAGTTCCTGTTTTTGTTAGTCTGTAAGGACATCTAAGGGTGAAGGAGATTTTCCAACGACGAAGTCTTTCACACGGCGGTTTTCGAATAGCTTCGTGACCAAACACCGCATTTCCGTCGCCGGGGAACTGGACGGTTGGTAGAGCGTTCCGAGCGTTGTTTACAGAGATGTGATGACTGTATTGAAAAAAGGTGTCGTATATCTGTGTGACTTGGAAGTGTAGTGCAGCATTCAATAAAAGCTTCTTAGCTTTTTCAAGTCCCTCATACGACGGTCGCAAGAAGTTCTAACAATGCAGAATTACTGATACGAACACAAGCATTGCAGCTTAAAAATTGAAACTGACAACAAGCTGAAACAAAGCATGAGACAAAAATCCTGTGGCTTAAAAGAGGAAAAAAAACAGAATCAAAAGCTGTAATAGCAGATCCACAAGATTGAGCCTTGAGGACGAAGAACTATGAAATAATTACAACAAGAATTACTCAAGACTATATATATCGATTTTGTAGAGTACGTTTACTGAAGAAAACTTCACAATCCATGATCGCTAGAAGAGCATTTTATTGGTGACAACGTAATGACCACTGTGGCGACTAACCACCTGGTGGACATATGTGGTGATCGTTGTGTTTTCCCCATTTCTTTGTCAGTCATCAGCTGGTGGAGAACACGAATACTTGTAATCGGCGGAGAACACTTATGTTTATGTTACAGTAGTTTTACTTTTCACTACCGATCCGTTGTACTAGAGGAAAGTGTATACACAACGTGAAACGACTTTCAATACTGATGGGCAATATTTTGTAATATTTTAAAGCATAAGATCCGATGATGACAACATAGCTCTGTCGAAACCGGTCGTGTAATAAAATGCTTTTTAGTGATCTTGGCTTGCGAATATTTCTCCAGCTAGCATAAATTGCAGATCTCCCCCATATTGACAATGTCAGGAATATACATTTGTAGAGTACCTTCTGAGGTCATGGGCCACATAATAGTCTGTCCTATCTTGGAGGAGAATGAATACTTCAAGACGCACTCTAAGCTGCACTAGCAGGCTGAGTACCAAATGTCTCCAATAAATGGTACGACCACTCAAAAAGCTCCACGTCACCTGGACGTAACACTGTCCTGAAAGAGAACAAATAGATACTGCCCGAAGTGCTCCAGTAAGATGCCTGAAATCATTGAACGACTTACAGGTTAAAGATCACACTTTTTAATTTGTTTATTTGACCTGTGTGAACGGAACATTAATGGTAAGCTGTGAAATCAGAGCTCTCTGTCATCCACTGCAGGTGGTCGTCATCCTCGGAAACTTCTATGAAGAGATGGCTCACTGGATCCATTCAGGTGGTATAATTTGCAACGTTCTGCGTTGTACACATAGCTGTATTATCCAATGACTAAAAGTGGGACTGCCAGCGTCAACTGAGGACTTGCATGAGAAAATGACACCGGCTGCAATAGACTGGACCTACAGAGAATCAGTCGTGGCCTTACATCTCCACCAAACTGAATGCTTTTAGTTGTGTAGGTCGGAGTTAAGAGGGTATAGAGGAAAGTGCTCAGAAAGATGGTGGAAGGAAGACATAAGAATTTTCTAATAGCATTCACGAGTGATGGAATAACATAAGCATGAAAAAGCTCAAGAGGCAAATTTCTTGAAGAGATCAAATGAAGAAAATAGTGTATCAGCAGCTTCTGCATCAGGAAAGATGGAACTCTCTGAGTAGGAGCTGGTGCTCAGCGAGAAGACAAGAAATCCATCACTGTATACCACTATGAGACGACATCTGGCTCGTTTGCTGAAAGATCAGCGCACACTAACGTTGACAAAAGAGGCTGTGGTTGACCGTGAAGAACATAACAGAAAATATTATTATTACCATCAATAGAATTACCTGCTACAGCGAGAGGTAAGGAAGGAAGGAAGGAATGAAGGAAGGAAGATTGGGTTTAACGTCCCGTCGACATCAAGGTCATTAGAGGCGGAGCACAAGCTCCGATTGCGTCAAGGATGGGGAAGAAAATCGGGCGTGCCCTCTCAAAGGAACTGTCCTTGTATTTGCCTTGTGCGATTTAGGGAATCACGGAAAACATAAATCTGGATGGCCGGACGCTGGTTTGATACAGCGAGACGTGATTTGGGTCCAGACAACAACATCAGTAAGTAAAACTTTTTATGAGTTGGCATAACGTCTTTGTTTAGCGCCGTAGAATGCCTGCGTATAGAAAGACGACCCAAGGTGTGCCCGCGCTAGCGCAGAAGCCCCCGCACCTGTGTGTGTGTGTGGGAGGGGGGGGGGGGGGCTTTCGTGGTTGTTAAGAAGACAGGAAAAAAGAAGAGAGTCTTTTCAGCTAATCACTAACTGTCCTTAAATGAGTAGACAGTCAAACTGTACTATTCCGTGATTTTAAAACGCAACCGGACTTCATTTTATAAGGCAATCCGCTTCAGCAAATAAACCTAATTAGTTGGTCACTCTTCAGGTTTTCCGACAGTGTGATGGAAGTGTCTGGATATCGAAGCAGTGATTTGCTTTGTAAGTAGCGAGATTTCCTTATGTCTCAAAAATGCTGGAACTGGAAATCTCTTCCCAAATTATCCCTCTGCCCTGTCATCAGCTCGTCCGGTATTTGACTAACACGTCCCGTACCGCACGTGGGTCTCCATGCGAGCAGTCGTTCTGTCTTTATGGGTAGGCAATGAAAAGCACGTTTGTGTGTTTTTATGTAGTAGAATAAATGTATATGGTTGCTGCGTGTTGGAACTTTATTGTCTTATACATACTTAGTAACTGCTCTAGCTAAAATACTGGAGTAGCTATTTTGGAGCCACGCAAGAAATATTAATTTACTGCGATGAGTTCCCTGCAGTTCAGCCTTGCCAAAGGAAAATCAGTTAGGATACGATGAAGCGCCCACCTCTCAGGCGACAAAAACGTCGTAGGCATGATGTTTGATACAGTTGGGGCATTTTACAGTTTATGATGGTTTGCGCCCCGTGTGTGAATTCCTAAGGGACCAAACTGCTGAGGTCATCGATTCCTAGACTTACACAATACTTAAACTAACTTATGCTAAGAACAACACACGCATCCATGCCCGGGGGAGGACTCGAACCTCCGGCAAGATGGGCCGCGCAATCCGTTAATGGCGCCTCTAACCGCGCGGCCACTCCGCGCGGCTGATGGCTTGCTCTGAACAGTATACAGAAATATGGCCTTCGAGAGTATTCCACAGGCAGACAGACGAATCTGGAATGTAAAATTGCGTAAACATCACCAAGGGCTCACACGAAGTCTAGGGTTGTTTCGTGGAATAGAGCCGCTACTAGATGGGGCTCGCCACATGTGTACCGCCCAGTCACATTAATGTGACGGTCACTCAACCAGCTTTTGCAGCACGGATCGCTCTGATACTTGCAGGAAGAGAGTCAATGAGATTCTAAAAAGTACCGACAGATGTGAAGCCATGCAAACGCAAATGCCGCGGCCAGACGCACTAGGTTTCTTGCTTCAGGATCCGTGGCGCGAACAGCCCGATCGAGACGGTTCGTCCGCAGCTCGTGGTCTTGTGGCTAGCGTTGCTACCTCTGAACCACGTTGTCCCGGGTTCGATTCCCGGCCTGATTGGTGATTTTTCTCCCTCCGGGGACTGGGTGTTTGCGTTGTACTCATCATTCCATCATCATTCATGAAAAGAGCGAGATTAGACTGTGTTCAGATTGGGAAAGTGGACGGACGCTGATGACCGCGCAGTTGAGCGCCCCACAAACCGAACATCGACATCATCAAGACGGTCCAACAAATTCTAGATTGGGTTTAAACCTGGATATTTTAGCGGCCAGAGGAGTATAGAAAACTCATCGTGGTGCTCTTGGAACCAAGTACGTACAATGCCTGCTGCGTGACGCATTCCATTCTCCTGCTGGTAAATGCGATCTTGTCGAGGAGAAAGCAAACTGCATGTAGGGGTGGACGTGGTCGCCAACGGTAGATGCATACTTGTGTTCACCCTCTGTGCCTTCCAGAATGACAACGTCACCGAGGAAATGCCTTATAAACTTCCGCACTCCAGAATTGTTGCACGGTTTTTGCTTTCAGAAGTTTCACGTTGTACGCGCCAAATATACATGTCAAAGATCATATGTCCTATGGAACATAATACATGATTAATCTGAAAAGGCTACCTGCCGCTAGTCAGTGGACGTCCGGCTACGGTGCTGGCGTGCAAATTCCAGCCATCGTCGCCGATCAGCAGTCAGAATGTGTGCATGAACCAGGAGCCTGCTGCGGAGGTCCGTAAACAGCAACGTTCGTTGAACAGTAGTTGAGGAGACACGGTTGGTATCCCCTTATTCCATCTGGGTGGTCAGCTGGTCAACAATCGCACGTCCATTCGGCTGTACTCGTCTCCGCAGCTGTCGTTCACTCCCGTCACCTACGGCCAGTGGTGAACCACTGTTGCATCGGCGCTGGTTTTGGGTAGCGCCATTTTGCCATGCGCTGCTGTAACCACGGCAGCATACGAACTGTTTACAAACCTACTCGTTTCGGAAATGCTTCCACCCTTGACCCGAAAACTAATGATCACGTCCTTTTGGATGTCAGATTTATCCCTCCGTTTCCGCTTTAGTACAACGGCGGTCTTTTACCGCGTCCCCTCCTACACGCTACACACACACACCACTGCTAGTGGTACCACCTGCCATCTGTGAGTGTATACTCCATGCTGACATCGACCGTAGGGGGTGGTCACAGTAATGCAACTGGACTGTGTAAATGGTAAAAGCTTGTAAGACATTTTAAATACTGTCAAAGACATGGTGATCGTCGGCAGGAACCCACACAGTTCCAACACATTACGAGTGAAAGAAGACAAATTAATTTTATATGTTCTTACGTTGACAACCAAGATAGGACAAAATATCGTCCTGGTTGAACGTAGTCAACTCTAAATTTATTTACGTTTGACTTTACACAACGATCAATCCACTGGATGAAGGAAATGCTATCAAAAATGAAGAATGAATCGCAGGCTGAGTTTCAATGAGTAGATACACTTTTTTTTTTAATTTAGCATCCCACGAACAACAACAATTACATTAAAACCGTAAGTAATTCTGCCGTTTCTATCGTTTCAGCATTACGCATGCTGCCAGTGTAGGGTCATGGCACATATGTGCACCTGTAAATCTTGTCAGATACATTAGCAAGAGAGACGGTTGAAAACCTCCTACACAACCAATTTTCTCTTATTTTCTCTCAGTTAATACCATTAATTTCTATTTTTAAGACTTTCCCTTTACGAGATTTCTGTTCTCGATTTGTAGCTTGCCTCTATTACCTGTTTGGTTATTCTTTCGCAGTAAAGTTGTGAGTTCACGAGCATTTCGCTCTCATTTCAGTATATGGCCGAAGGAATCAGACTTCAGGAATTGTGAAATCGACCCTGTCGTCCAGGACTGGATGCCACAAAGAGTGCAGATTCACCACAAGATGGGGAAACTCACAGGCGTCTATTGTCTATTGAGGCCCAAGCACTGTAGTGTGCGAGTGAGACAGACGAGAGCCTACGTCTTAGGGAAAACCAGTAGAAGACTTTTGTGTCCAGTGAGACGTAACAGTGTTAAATATGGCGGACCTAAGATCGGCCATAAGGGAAACATTTATGAAAAATATTTAATTTGTAGAAGTGCAAGGAGTCAAGCCATAGTAATTTTGATCTGCCATCCTCCATAAATTTTCATAGTGATCCCAATAAAACTTGAATGTTGATAACATGTACAATAGTTTACGATTTGCTGTTAAAATGAAATTAACAAGTTTTGTAAGAAAGACCTGAATGCTAAAATCTGAACGCTTTGGTCGATCTTAGCGATTGACATTTCATATAGAAGTGCATCTTTAACATGACAAACGTTGTAAATATCAACTTTGTAACTTTATTTATTTAAAAGATGTAGTACATTTAATTTATCAGTATTTTCAGTAAGCATCACATCATCATTTCCTCCACACAAAACATATTGAACGATCACAGCATGACACCTTTCTGAATTATTAGGTAATTGAATATTTGTTGTAAAGTTTAGTGCATAATAGTTACTTTTGTTCTTCATTTATTTATCAGAAAGCACATTGGTGCAAGGCTACTGGCCGTGACACTCAAAGTTAAGAAGGAAATTATATTCGTTTTGCGTAACAGAATTGTTTTATTATGTAATGGATATTATTGTCATTTTATTTAGAACGTAAAAGTGGTCAAGCTTTGATTTTTTAAATATGTTAAAGTGTAAAGTAATGTAGAATAAACTGTAGCCAATCAGATGGGCGGCTTCAGGAAAGAGATCTGATCTATCAGTTGAGCGAAAATGTTCAGCGCGCGGGAAACGCGGTCGGAGACGGACAGAGGGCAGTGCTGGTCGAGACATCAGAGGGGACAGTTTTGGTCTAGACACCAAAGGGGCAGTACGAAAGTGGGCGGTCGGTCTTTAGGTAGCTAGGAAGTGAAAGGACTTAGAAAATTTCGAGTTGTGTGGTACTGCGAAAACTTAGTCTGAGCGGTGAGAAGCCGCGCGCCTGGTGTGAGCTCTACATTTCGCTTAGTTAACGAGCTGGACTTGTAATTTGCCATCAGATTGAGAATGATCGAACTGTGTCAAATGGATAGGCGTTCGAGTGTAACAGTAACTCTAAATACGACCACTTTCGCTATTTGTTTGATTTCTGAATAAAAATTATTCTAACCAAATAGCAACTGTGTGGCCTACTTCATTTATGGGTCTTTAATTTAGTTCCCGATATTATTATTACTCTTATTATATGTTATATCGACTTTGTATTTCGCAAACTTGCCCTCAGCCAGACAATTTAACCAAAGTGTCACAAGTATCTAATTTAAGGCGTGTAATGCGACACTTTGGTTCACCCCCTAGACGAGTTTGAGCCAAGACACTTCTATGAAGGGCACCCGCATGCGAGCCCGAACATATATGGGATGTTAGCTCGCAAAGTCAAACAGAGCAAATGCCACAAAGTGGCTAATGACATTCAAGTTGCGATATAAAGTCACTACGTCCTACCGCAAAAAACTGGGCCTATGGAAACGACGGTCTCTTCCTGGGAGTGTAACAATGATTCTTCATTGCTCTTTTTGAGCAAACTCGCTGCCTATTAGGGTTATTAATCTATACTATGGCCATCTGTCTAGTTGCAGATAAGTTTGTACGTTACTTGTGAAAAGGACATTACCTAATTGTTCCATACTCAAACACAAATTACTCCCTCCCTAAATGCACATAAAAGTAGAAACTTTCAAATTACACTGTACCACGGATGAATACAGTAGAACACTGCAATTTGCAATGCTGTCTTATATCAATATGTCGACTAAATTTCGACGAACTGTAGTTAGAAGACAAAATTAAACACATTCCCTCAGACTGTACTGCGAGTGGGACAGAATGTTTTGTGGACTTTAAACAGAATCTGAAATACATGAACAGTGGTGATAATAATACTAAAGTAGCACAATTAATATTTATCGAAGTTTATGAATGTACGAAATTAAGAGTCATCGTAGAGGAGTGGAATGTGATTCGGAACTAAGTAATAAAATCGTATACACGATTTATTTGAAGTAGCAATACACGTGCAAGAGGAAAAATAAAACGGGTCTTGAACATCTATTATGACTATCGTGGAGCTGACCCTTGTTAATGAACAGGAGAGAGCTGCTCATCACAGAATCCGGTAGCTTCTGAGTGAAGTGGAATGAGGACTCAGTTTTCCATTTCTTCGGATGAAGCCTGGCTCAACATGTCAGTGATAAGTGAACTCACAGAACATGCACCATTATGAACCCGAAAATCTCTATCTGTGCTTTGAAGAAACGTTTCTTAATCTCAAGATTGGCGTTTGTTGTGCATTGTCTCGTGTCCGTACCGTAATTCGATCCTTTCAGCACGGTGTTAATGCTAACCGGTTTGTTTAGAAATTGTTTAATCCACATATGGATCAGCTCACAAAGATGAACGACTGTACGGATATTTGCACTTGGATGAAGCAACGGCACACACCGCTTCGGCAATTTTGTCATGAGTGGATAAGGTGTTCGGTTATGAGCTGACTAGACAGTTAGCGGAAGCAATGTAATCTCCTGGTAACCTCGATCTCCTGAGCTCTCTCTCTATCTCTCGCTCTCTCTCTCGCTCTCTGTGCTTTTTACCTGTCGGATAAATAGGTCAAATGTACTCAAATAATCCTCACACAATGGAGGAGCTACAACAGAGCAATGAAAAACGCTGTTGCTTCTACCCCTCAGAGAAGACTGCGACATGTGAATTGCACAGAATTACAATATAACAGACAAACCTTGAAGTTTTTACTATTTCTCCTGTAATTTTAATCCCTTTTCCTAACTTCTCTTTGGATTCCCTTACTGGCCGCTCAGTGCACAGATTAAATAACATCTGGGAGACTCTCTACTTTTACTTCCCTTTCACGTCCTTGGAGTCTTACAACTACACCCCAGTTCATGTACAATCTTCAACAAGTGCATCCTGATGACATATTACTTCACATGTTTTTTCCCCAACTGATCGCCCCCAAGTTTTTCCATTATTCCGTAAATAATTCTTGTCAGTATTTTGTGAACATGATTTACTAACCTTAGGGTTCGGTAACATTCACACCTCTCAGCAATTTAATTATTATACTCGCCTAGGCGTCAGCGTGTATTTTGCGTAGCGGGTGGAGAAATTTTTTCGAGTTGTTTGTTCATACAGCTATCTCAATAATTTTGAGGGAAGGTCTTTCAGCAATTTGTCAAATTTTTCTCGCATTAACATATCTCCTTTCTCATTTTCATATACCTCCTTCTCCACTTCTAGAATATTTCGAGTTAATTTGCCTTTTTCAGAACTTCTTTAAATTCCCTTCCTCTTCCAGCCGTAGTACTTGTTCGCCATCTGCGCTCTATATACTTCATGTAGATGGCTATGTTTTCCCAAAGGTCTCTTTAATTTCCATATGGGTATGAATTGTGTTTCCCTTAGCCATCCTTGATTACCCCTTGTCCCTTTATGTCAGTCTCATTTATTTGATTTCTGTGGTCATTTTGGCGCCTTCATTATTAGCATTTTTTATGTTCTACTTTCGTCAATCTCAGTGTCTCCAAGTATTTCTATAGCCCTTTGTTTATTTTTTTCTGTTGGATCCTATGGGCTTTCCACTTTTTTTATTCTCAGAGTTACCCATTTGTCTTCCACTGTATTCCATTTCCCGATTTTACTCAATCGTTGCCTAATACCGCTTTTGAAACTCTGAACAGCCTCTGGTGTTTGAATTTATTTCGTCCTATCTTCTTACTTTCCAACGTTTATTAAATTTATTTAGTTTTATCCTGCAGATTATAAAAAATAAATTGTGGTCAGAGTCCACATCAGCCACTAGAAATCCAGTTCTGAAATTCTGTCTTACCACTGAAAGGTCTACTGCAAACCTTGTGGTGAGTTTAGGTCTCTTACACGTACACGACCTTCTTTCATGTTTCTTAAGCCAACTGCTACTGGAACAGATTAAAGTATGCTCTGCACAAAACTGTGTCAGGAGGTTTCCCCTCTGATTTCTTTCCCACAATCCATGTTCTATTTTCTTCCTTCTCTTTCTTTTTCTGATTTCGAACTCCAGTTCTTCAACAGAAATGAATTTTCATCTCTCTTATCTGAATAATTTCTTTCATCTGACAATACATTCTTTTAAATTCTTTATCTGTGGAAAACGTATGCACATAAACGTATACAACTGCAGTGCGTCTTGACTTGTTACGATATTATGGCCAAGTATAATGCTTCGGAGAAGTACGGGAAACGTTTCGATAACCCGGCGAGGAAATGTGTGTCACGAACTTCGGTAGCCATCGAAAGGCCTCAGGCGCTGATTTCGGAGGACGAGGGGCAATCATTGTATTGAATGTCAGTGAGCGAACGATGCGTCGGATGGCAGAGGAGAACTCATACGAGCCTTTTAGTCCAAAACTGGCTCTCGGGTAACGTTGACATGTTCTGGTCAAAGTCGTTCTGGTCCCAGAATAGCCAGTATTTGAACCTCGTCGACTACTATGTTTGGAGCGTAGTCGAAGAGTTACCAGTAAGACGATACACCCTAACGTCGCATCTCTAGGCATCGCAATCGAAGAAGCTTTTGCGAATATTGACAGAGCTGTTTTTAAGAGAGAGTGATATCGCTTCATGACAAGACTGGAGGAGGTCATTGCGGGAGAGGATTACATCGAGTAATGTTACTCTTGAAAGTCACCGCAACTTACACGCAAAAGGATTTTCGTTTGTATTTTGTTTTAATAAATTTTCTTTTTTAAAAAGTTTCACTTGTCCGGATTTAAGCGCTACACCCGGTACGTTTCCCACGCTGTTCACAGTAACTTATCCATATTCATAATTTGTTATGCATTACCACAACTTGATTTTGTGTTGGTAATCACCCGATCAGAAATCCTACTCTGCCTATTACACTTTACGAATTCTCGCTAATCGTAACTTCAATGTTTCTATTTCTTCTTTTAAGTTGCGTAACCTACCCACCCACTTAAGCGGTGTAACATTCCATGTTTAGATCATTAGAACGATAGAGTTGTTTTACTGATAGTTCGGATATTTCCGCTCCTGGATGCCACCATCATTAAGGGCCCATTCTCCTATAACACTCGCATGAACGATTTTACGATATGCTATTGTTATTTTTTGTTCTTTGGGACAACTAATGAAACAATCATCGTAAATCATTTCGCATATTCTTTATTGATTCTAGGACAACATTTTCTGGATTTTTAAGAAGTCCAGTCATCATTAAGCTCCCAATCCGAGGAGTTAAAGTTGCCCTGTCCAAAATGAGATGTGTGCATCATGAAAGTCTTGCAGTCAGCATGTCTTACATGAAATATTAAAAAAAAATTCTTAATCTGTAGGATATAGCACACGGATAATAGCACAGTTTGTTTTATATTTGACAAAATAGTAGAACGGTGGACATTTGAAACTAAGGTGTAGTTTGTCGTCTGTTTTTCGTACATTTTTTGCAGTGACAAGTGAATAATTAAGGTTAAAAACAATAGCCTACTACGCCTTGCGGAAAAGCTCGAGGAGTAATTCAATCAAATTTCGGAAAGGTATCCTTATTAGTGTGCTGCAGTCCGTTCCATTATCTTGAGATACACTGTATTTCAAGTTGACGGAATGGATTCCGGGCACACTAATTAAGTATATCGTTCCGAAATTTTGATTAATTCCTCCTTGGACAAATCCTCAAGGTGTGATAGATTATTTCTTTAATTTAATCATTTATTATTACGTGTTGCAAAAAAGTGAACAAAAACACACGAGAAGACTGCATCTTTGTTCCAGACGTTCGCCGTTTTATTAGTCTGTCAAATTTCAAAAAACTGTTCTATTACTCCGTGTGCAACATGCTACAGAGAAAAAACATCCCTAAGCTCTGCAGTCCGCGCAAATGCATATTATTGCTAATCTAACCCCCACATTTCCTGACGTGAAATCTAACGGTTCTACCCCTCGTTTCGTATTCAAAACTTCGCACTTCACGCCGTTCTCAGCACAGCTGGTTCGATGATTACGGCTGCAGATGCCGCGATGCCGCTGCAAGTTGCATACATAGAACGTTGGTAGCGTAGTATGCCTCTACATCCCCCAGTGCAGAATGGGAGACTTAGGTCTCGAATCAAGGCAAGCAACTACTCATTGAAGACTTCCCGTCTCCGAATACGAGCGACTGCTCTCTACAAACCAGCTGCTCACCGAGGAATGAGACTGCGTCCCTCTCCATAGCTGAATCCTGCCTCGGGCATGGATGTGTGTTATGTCCTTAGGTTGGTTAGGTTTAAGTAGTTCTAAGTTCTAGGGGACTGATGACCTCATATGTTAAGTCCCATAGTGCTCAGAGCCATTTGAACCATTTTGAACCTCTCCATAGTTCACCACCAAACCTCGGGACAGTACGCCCTTTCTGCCCCCCCCCCCCCCCCTCCCCCAAGGCCAGTCGGGACGCAGAGGCGAGATGCAGCTCCTAGCGAGAAAAATTGCCGTCAATATTTAACTACCACCAGAGTAACCAGCACAGAAGATCCAAATCAACGTGCTCCACCCGAACCAGACCTGCGCCCAAACTCTCCCATCAAAGTTCTCAAGTAGCTGTCGCGTTCCTCAACCACAACAATGCAAGTAAAAAGGCAAATACGTTACTTTAAGTGCTATATGCTTTCACAAGACACTGGAAAAGATATTACGTGCCCTGAAACCACCTGCAGCCACCTTCCTAGGCATCGTTCTAGCAAAGGAAGTTTTCTGGCGTCCCTTCAGCCGGCTGAGCACGGCTTGAAGGCTTAGTTTTAAAACGCAGAGGTTGTTTCTGCGTTGTTCACTCCCTGCTTCTAGAGAAAAGACCTTCTGTAGCGAGACTGTAGAGCTACATTCCCTGCCATTTTCAGACAGAGGTGGATGCCACAGCACCCCAGTAAGTGGCTCGGCCAGGAGTCGCATGCCTCACTGTACCACATGCTCAGCCAGGCAGGTTCCCAAACAGGAGCACGTCGTACATTCCTTTCTTTGGACCAGTGCGGAGGAAGGGAACTTTTGGCGAACGCTAGCTTCCTGCCTTATGTGCCAATTCCACTTATACTAAACTCGAGAGAAAAGTAAGGAGATGAAATCAGCTAAAGAAACGACTACATATTAACGGAGTAATAACTTATTCCCTATTTGTAAAGTAGCCAGATGTCGAATGAGAACGAAGTCATGTAAACTCGATTTTAATTTAGTGAAATATTAAATTAAAAATGAGAAGAGATGGCCCAGACAATGCTGATGACCCTCAGACTTCCCCAAGTCTGCCTTTTTCATTATTATCTGCAACTAACTAGAGGCCACGTGCTCTGGTACCCCGCTTCTACCTACAGAGCTAATGCGCGCTCACTAAAAATGCATCAGTTGTCTTGAAAACTGCTAGGCTAAACAAAAATTCCATGGCTGCGTGCACGAACTCACTTGTGAACTCTTTGAAAGCTGTCAAAAGTGGCAGTGGTAGAAAAACTTGATGGTTTACACACTCGTAACTTGATACCCTCAACACTTTGAAAATCACTTCCATACTGCCTGCGACTAGCTTATTACAACCATGAAGACTCCAAATCAACTCCCGATTTCTCGACATCCTCTCCACGAAATTGTTTTAACAGCCGTGACTTTCAGCCAATCATCTTTAGGAGCAGAACTGCAGGCACTGTTATTAACAATTGTCTGCTCCCATATCAGTATTCCTGGGACGGCTTTTCAAAAGTTTATTTCCAGCAGTAACCAGAAAACATCTGATATAATGAGACCATCGAAGCTAGCATGTTGTCCCCTCCCTTTTGCGAGGATTACAGAATTACCAGTCCAGCATCTCCAGACTGTACAAAGCACTCTCTCCCGAGATTCTAGAAACTGGCTCTGGAGATCGCAGTACTAAAAGTGCCAATACATGGCTGTGGCCAGGAATGGCGTGCTAAGCACTGATTTAAGTATCAAATAGAGCAACAAATATTTACAGCACTTACAGCGCGTACCTGAATACAGGACAGTCGAACTAGCTTGGCAATAGTAACCAGTTTGTTGGTGGAGACAGAGGCAGCCTGATAGAAGGTGGCAAGATCAGTAAAAAATGGAATAGGTCTTCAAGTCTAAACGCTGATGATAATGGTGACTAATTATCATAATCCGTGTTCCTGATGAAAATCATTGGCTTTATATGGTCTGGGAAGCGCAGCGTGGGGACACATTAAGATCGTTTAGACATTTGAACACACAGTGGAGGGAAGCTAAGTCTGTCTTGTACAGCGACTGAGCTCATTTCTACGAGGGCTATTTGGAAAATGAGGAACGATAAGTCGCGAAATGGAAACCACAGTGAAAATCAACACCGTTTTATTTGCAACAGTTAGCTACAACTTCCAGCTACTTATTCCATAGTCGCCGATCCGACTTAGACGTGTGTCGTAGCGTTGTACCAACTTTCCAATACCCTCGTTACAGAAGGCAGCCGCCAGTGCTTTCTGCCAATTCTCTACGCTGGCCTACAGCTCGTTGTCTGTGCCAAAATGTAGTCTTCATAGCCAGCGGTTCATGTCAGCAGAGATGAAACTAGAGGGAGACAATTATGGGCTGTATTGTGGGTAATCAAACATTTACAATTGAAAACAATGCAGGAGCATCTTCATTGCCCCTGTAGAATGCGGCTGAGAATTGTCTTGAAGAAGAAAACGTTCGACAGTTTTGTAATGTTGGCTGCATAGCTCCAGGCGAAATCTCTCACCAGACCCTCGTACTTGGCGGGAGACACTATTGTTCTAGGTATCTTTGTGTGCTCAGAACTAAAAAGAACAACGTAACACGATCGACGGGCATACTAGACACACTCCCCAACACACGTGTGCAAAACTTCATCGGATTTTCACTGTCGTTTCCATTTCGCGACCGATCGTTCCTTGCTTTCCCAATAACCCTCGTACTGCAACGATGCTAATTATTATAGGCGCATAGGTGTCCGTAAGGGAGAAAGGGAGGTGGTAGCGTCTGCCAAGCATTTTGAATATTGTTTTTGAAGATTTCCTACATCCCATCCGTTAAGAATGTAGAAAGATGAATCTACAGTAGTCTTTCTATTATGTTCAAAATTCTAATGTATTTCTAGAAATGATTGTCTCCGATTGTTCTGAACCTCATGTGAGAGTAGTACAATGACTTTAGTAAATATTGCCTTGTTTGACTCAATTTGTTAACGGCAAATTATACTGTTCTCTCGTCGTGCTGGTGGTTTCGCCATTGTTTGTCTACAGTCTCGATTGGGGGAGAGATATTTACAGATTATTGGTGAAACAGAGTGACAGATCGTTTCTCTGTTGCTTCATTGCATAACCCTTCAAGGATTACAGAAAGGGATAGTTCCAACACCCAGCACAGTACGAATGTGACTGCATTATACCTGTCCTAGAATCGTCCCAAATTCCTAGAAGAACTGCCCTTTCATTTGCGGGCATCTTAATATCAGCATTAAGTCTGCATTTGACCCTTCAATGCTTGCTGGAACATCGCTCTGTTTTACATAGTAGAGTGATTGTAATGGAGTATGGACGAAATGGCAACGCTATACTGTAGGTGTATTATTCACTTATACATCATCTACCGGTCCAAATACAGGAAAAATACACATTTCCGGGGTCGACTAAAGGTCAAATGAGATCGCAAAGGTAGGTGTACATTCTTAAACTATATGTTTCTTAAGCTATAGGGGGTGATCAAAAAGTTTCCGTTTGAAGGCCGTACAATCCAGAATCAGTATGCTAATAAGAAAAAATCGCTGTGAGCACTGAGGCAATCATCCCACCGACGCCACAGGTTGAAGATACCCGTTTGGTAAAACACCGTGTCTTGAAGCGTGAAGAAGTCCGTAACTGGCTGCTGCGCATCCTCGTCCGACAGGAATTGTCGACGCTTCAAGGTATTTTTTAAGAGACCGAAGGCGTCATAGTCGCTCAAGGAGAGGTCAGGGCTTTAACAAGGGTGCTCCAGTGTGTCCCACTGATATTGGGATAACTTCTGCGTTACGACATTTGTGATACGGGATCGATCGGCGTCTTGCGTCTAACAGCTACCAGCAGGGAACTTGGTACACCATTCCACAACGGTGGTTTTCGACAGACGTTCTGCCATAACAATTATTCATTCTCTGTTGGGTATCTACCGGTGTTTGTCCTTCGGCAGGCAAGAAAAGAATAACAGCATGTTGGTCATGTTTGGACGCATATGATAATATTGTCACCATAGTCTACTCATTTACCGGCCGCACGTCGAAAGACATGAATGCCACACTAATTCCTTGTCTACATGTCGGTGCCAATATGCACATATCCGGGCCGCACTACGTTGCATATACGCTGCTGCAACGCCCTCAACCGGAAACGTTTTCATTCCCTTTGTATAGGGGGTGCAAAATAGTTCAAATGGCTCTGAGCACTATGGGACTTAACATCTGAGGTCATCAGTCCCCTACAACTTAGAACTACTTAAACCTAACTAACCGAAGGACAGCACACACATCCATGCCCGAGGCAGGATTCGAACCTGCGACCGTAGCAGTCGCGTGGTTCCCGACTGAAGCGCCCAGAACCTAGGAGGTGCAAACCCGTGCGACGTCCAGTCATAGTGTTCTCTAGTCAATTTGGTATTCTACACTATAACGTTCCAAACAAGGGAGTGGAAGACCGTTCTGGTTGAGTCCTAAGCTCTAAAGAGTAGCGTCCACCACGCATTTTGATGGTTGTTTTTAAACGTTTCCTACATCCGTCCTCATGTAAATAATGCAAAAAGGTGAATATTACTTCAAAAAAAATATTGACTGGATAAATACCAACCCATTGAAGATACAATAAGCTTTGTGTAATTCCTGTCAAATTGGGTACGACACGTTTTCAAACTCAATGTTCCGTATCAAAATGGAACTATCACAGCGTTTCCCTTATTTGGACGCAGTTCTCCGAAGTCACACGTCTGCTTTTAAAACCGTAAATGGATATCAGTAGTTTTATATACAGTAAGTTTTGTGTAATTAAATTTAATTCTTGGGGCACGATAAAATTTGTAACTCACGGAGTAAATAGTTTGAAAACTGCTAGTTTTAAAACCTTTTCCCTCTTGGTAAAATTTCTACGGGCGTCTATACGTAGATAGAACGTAAGTGAGGACATATGCAACGTTGCAATGCTTAAAAAGAAAAAAAGCTTACAAAATCCATAGTTCTCAAGGCCATGTAACTAAATTTTACACAGTTGTTAAGGAATATTAAATGGATACACATATACGTTTTCAAGCTTATTAAAGGTATAAGTCTTTACTTATAAACAACGGAAATTTTTTTCAATAACGTGAGTACAAATCTTCATTCTTTTAAAAATATGTCTTAACGAAATTAATGTATTTTTGTTCAAAGTTTGATATAGCGTTATTACAAATATTTGTTTAACAGAATCTTGTTATATCCTTTTGCTAGATTTTTACAGCTTTCTGTGGAAAGATATATACCAAATCTTAGGGATTTTCTCTTAAATAAATTCTTTACTATTTTAGTAAATGAAAATCCCTTCCACAGAATGTATCACTATAGCACTGACTAACAGCATGCCAAACTTAAGTACTATAATGTCAGTGGTTTGTGAGGAAAAGGGGAAAATGAATCAAAGATTTCACAGTGCTTATATTAGACCTTACATTATCTGGATCAACTAGTGCAAACCGTATGCATTCTCCTCTTCATCCACAAAGAGTCTTTTCTTTGGTTGTCCTCTTAGGTTAACCAGATTTTCAAACTGAGTAGCAGTAATGTAAGCTGCATCAATTCTCCTGCTTTCGATTTCCTTCAGTATCGACAGTGTGAAAGCTCCTGTATCATATCCCAGCCCTGCAGAGTCCGTAGTCTATCAAGATTTGCACAGTTAAAAAATAACAAACATCATACGCTGCAAGTTCATCAGCGGTTGTGGAAACAATGTTGTCTTTGTTGTGGCACGGTTTTGCTATCAGTGAGTTGTAGCTTTCATTGGCATTTTGTGTGTTTCCGTGTACAAGCTTTTATAGAAATTCCGGATCTGCTAAAGAAAGAAATATTCCCCACATTGTGACTGCAATAAAACTGGAGGAAAACGCCACAGGAATAAATAATATGGGAAACGCGAAGCAACAAAAGCGCATGTCCCTGTCCAGGCTTTTGTTAATTATTATTTTTATCTCACTCCGGACTGGAACTGGAACGTAATATTCAGGAATGGGAATTTCAATCTTCTTCTTGTTCTTCTTCTTCGTTTGCTACTGCCTTTATCCCACATTGTCCGCAGGGTCTGCAGGGTCAACTACGGAATTGGCATGGTTAATTTTAAGGGGTGGCCAGATGCCCTTCCTGCCGCCACCCCATACCCCCCAGGACGGAAGTAGCGTACCCCATCTGTATGCGTCGAGTGTAAATCGTGAAATAGTGTTAAGGTGTTTCAAATGTCTGCGAGTCGTGTAACTGAGGTGGCACCTGGAGACCAGCCCGGCATTCAACTAGTATGATGTGGAAAACCGCCCAAAAACCATATCTAGGCTGGTCGGCACACCGGCCGTCTTCGTTAATCCGCTGGGCGGATTCGATTCAGGGCCGGCGCGCCTACCCAAGTCCAGGAAGCAGCGCGTTAGCGCTCTCGGCTACCCTGGCGGGTAGGAATGGGAATTTCAATACCATGTAGTAAATGAAGATGTAATAACAAATTTTTTGCATTGTTGATCATTTTCTCGTAAGTCCCCCTTGAGATGAAAGAGAGCTCTGCAGTGACAGAAATGACAAAGAGCTGGCAGTTCTGTTCAAGCATCGTTACAACATTGCCTTACTAGACTATGCGAGTTCCAGAACAAGACGATTCGCTGTGTTGTGGCTAGCCCACGAACAACGTCGTGTGGGCGGTGGCGCAGTATACCGGTGAACGCACGGACAGTCAGACGGCTCTGTGGTGGGGCGGCCGCCGCTTCCGGTGTCGTGTCGTGCACGGCGTGGCCCACTGACGGCCGTTAACAGCAGGTCGAGGCCACGGCCGGCGCATGCGCAGCCTTGGCTGCGGTGGGCGCGCCACCGGCCACAGGGCACCGTTGCTCCCGCGCCATCGCAGTCACGCCGGACCGAGACACGGATACGTGACGTCGCGGTATCAACTGGCGCCTCCACGTAGCACTGGGTCGCCATTCCTCTTACTTATGACAATTATTTGCTGCCACGTTATGAGAGTGGCAGAAGAGAACAACTGATGTACAATACACTATTTTATTCATTACTCTTAGAGAACACGACGGCTAATATGAAAATTCCTGGCAGATTAAAACTGTGTGCCGGACCGAGACTCGAACTCGGGACCTTTGCCTAGGAACACGACAGCTGTTTCGGTAAATTATACTGTAAGAAATATTACAACCTCCCACAACCTCTTTTAGAAATGATTTTATTGTACCGTTACTGGTTTCGGGCCTGAGCCCATCGTCAGACTGTAGCATTGATTTCTTGGCAACTTTTACATTTGTGTCTTAAAATATAATACAGTTTTTGTGGTTATGTAGGTTACAAAAGATTTTAATTTGATTCATAACTTATAGCAAACTTTGCCGGCCGCGGTGGTCTAGTGGTTCTAGGCGCGCAGTCCGGAACCGCGGGACTGCTACGGTCGCAGGTTCGAATCCTGCCTCGGGCATGGATGTGTTGCTACGGTCGCAGGTTCGAATCCTGCCTCGGGCATGGATGTGTGTGATGTCCTTAGGTTAGTTAGGTTTAAGTAGTTCTAAGTTCTAGGGGACTGATGACCACAGAAGTTAAGTCCCGTAGTGCTCAGAGCCGTTTGAACCATTTTTATAGCAAACTTTACAAAAAGTTTTGAACCATTTATAAGCTCTACACATAGTACTTACTTCCCGATCACGAGCTGCTCGGGGTAGCCGTACGGTCTTGTGCGCCTTGCCACGGTTCGCTCTGCTCCCCGCCCGTCGGATGTTCGAGTCCTCCCTTGGCCATGGGGGTGTGTGTTGTCTTTATTGTAACTTAGTTTAAGTTAGATTAAGTAAGGTGTAAGCCTAGGGACCGATAACCTCAGCAGTTTAGTCCCATAGACCCTGCCACAAATTTCCAATTTTCTCGATGACGATATCATTTTGTTTGGCCTCCTGAGGCCGTTATCGGAAACAATTGGTGATGTTGCAGTAAACGAGTACTGTAGGACGTTTCAAGACAGTTTTGCTGTTTTGCATGTAGCATTAAGTGGTTCAGCGTGTCTTCGTGAAAAATCACGATTAAAACTCACGATAAACTGACCGAAGAGCCCTCACTATAAGGTACATTAATCTTGCGGGCGACTAATATTTGCCGGCCGCGGTGGTCGAGCGGTTCTAGGCGCTGCAGTCCGGAACCGCGCGACTGCTACGGTCGCAGGTTCGAATCCTGCCTCGGGCACGGATGTGTGTGCTGTCCTTAGGTTAGTTAGGTTTAAGTAGTTCTAAGTTGTAGGGGACTGATGACCTCAGATGTTAAGTCCCATAGTGCTCAGAGATATTTGAACCATTTGACTAATATTTCATGAAAAGCTCTCACTATATATTATAAGAAAAATGTTTGATTCGGTTTTTCAATCCATGTTGATCCATGAGCTAAACTAAATACAAGATGACGGATACATTTGTTTACATCGGCGGCTGAATTAATGTGCCAAAGCTGGCGCTACGGCAAAGATACTTCTTTGTTGTACAGATGATTTTAAAACTTCGTAGTGCAGATCATTTTAAACCTTTACATTTAAATACTTAGGATGGAATATTGGGTTTAACATCCGGTTGACATAGAAGTCATTAGAGGCGGCGTACAAGCTCTGTGTCGAGGATTGGTAAGGAAATCGGCCATGTCCTTTTGAAGGAACAATACCAGATTCACGGAAAACCTAAATCTGGATGGCTGGACGCGGGTTTGAACTGTCGTCCTCCCGGATGCGAGTCCATCGTGCTAACCACAATTATTTAGTTCGAAAGCAGCAGGTAATGACCAATGAATAATATTCCCTCTGTCTGTAAACTATTATGCCTATCATTTCACAGTATAAGAGTTGAGCTAACCTCCAAAACGTAATACAACTCTTATGATTTGAAATGATAGAAATAATAATTAACTAAGAGAGGGAATTTTCTTCATTGGCCATTACCAACAGGTTTCAAACCGAAATAAAATGATCTGCACTACGAAGAAGTACCTATGTACTAACTCCAGAAGCATGCTATATCTGTACGCATGTCATGTTCTCTGGCAAATCAGATCAGCATCGGATGTAAATAAATGTATCTGCCATCTTGTATTTGGTTTAGCTCATGGATCAGTACGGATCGAAAAAGTGAATCAAAGTACAGCTTTTCATGAAGTAAGTACAATGTATATAGCTGATATATAATGTAAAACCTTTTGCAAACTACACAGTCACAAAAGCTTTTTTATAAACTTAGAATCAGAAAATAATTTGTTATATTTTAGGACACGAATGTCAAATTTTCCAAGAAGTCAACGCTACCGTCTGACGATGGTCTCACACCCGAAACTAGTAACGTTACAACAAAATCACATCTAAAGAACTTGTGGCTGGTTGCGTTTACTTCCTACGGTGTAGTTGTGAAGCAGAAGAGATCTAATTATGCACCCAGGCCGCAAGAAAGTACTTAAAGGTTTAAGCGGTCAGCAGTACTGAAATCGGACTTGGATTATAGAACTCGCGGATCACACACTGAAACGTATAAAACAAATGAAATACAATACTTACTTTAAAACAAGCAGAAATTGTCTGTACGTATCATACTTGGCCGCACCCGTCAGCTCGACCTCTTTTCTGCTGTGGATGCCAGAGCCGGTTACCGGTGTCCGGTGGTAGGGGGCTTTTCACAGTCTGGAGATGATGGCTTGGACTTCCCGTAATCGTTCCTACTGGGTTGCGGTCGGGACATACTACGCAGGACTAATTTAGTTTCACTTGCAACACAAACTCGCGCCGGAGACTTCCGACCGTTATATGAATTGCGAGCGCGTCCTCAGCACCGCTTTTTGCTCGCTTTTAAGTGCAGATCAGATTCCTTATTTCCGTCTTTTGGGTTCAAATGGCTCTGAGCACTATGGGACTCAACTGCTAAGGTCATTAGTCCCCTAGAACTTAGAACTAGTTAAACCTAACTAACCTAAGGACATCACAAACATCCATGCCCGAGGCAGGATTCGAACCTGCGACCGTAGCGGTCTTGCGGTTCCAGACTGCAGCGCCTTTAACCGTCTTTTGGGACTAATATCTTTCTCGTGATGGCAGGATTTTCCAGCATAAGTCGGAAACAAAGTTTTGAGAAGTCTTCGCAGAAAACAGCACCTTAATGATGAAGTTTATTAATGATAGCCAGAACTGACCTATGATAGATCTGTATGCTGCTCCGAAGCCTGATTAGCTGAAAGGGATAAATATGAAAACAATTCAGTGGTGCTGCTAGGAGCTCACTGAACCGAGTACTCAGGCAGCAGCTCCATGGGGTGCAGAAGGTGAGGTTTGGGCCCTACGGGGTGTGTATACAGTGTGAGGCACTTACTATTGCCACCTAGAATAACTCCAAAGGTATGATAGTAGCTGAAAAGTTTGTGGGACAGACGTTGCATGAGACAACCGGGGCCACAACATAACGTTAGTTTTTTGTTGCTAGGTGGGATCGCGTCGGAGATATGAAGGTCAACTTTGTTTTTTTTTAATGGGATGCTATAGTATGGTACTTATTTTCTGACAACGGCTGTCGAGATGAATCCAATGATGTGTAACAGTAAGGTCTTTGAAGGTTAACGAAGATCAAAAAGGTGGTATGAACGTCGATTTACAGAAGGTGTTCGAAGTAATGACCATTGGTATAACCGCAGTGCTGCAATCTTCTTATCATGGATTGAGTGGTATTCCTTATCACTTCGGCACTTATCGAAGCACATGGTCTGACAGTTCTCTCTTGTATATCGCGCAAATAGTAAATATACGCCGAATACGGCGTATCCATCTAACGTGCCATTGACATGTAAACGCCATTCGATGGTTTTGCAATACAACACTAATGGGAATGGTAAGACTAGTATCGTTGAATCAGGCGAACATGAATTATCTATTCCTTCGAAGAACAAGTCGATTTGCTTCTCATTTACGGAGAATGCAAATGAAATTCAGTAATAGCTAGAGACTTATAAGCTGAAAGATATCCTCAACGTACACACCCTACACGTCGTACATTTAAATATGTGTGTGATTGAGAACGACTGGATCTTTAACGCATCGGAAATATATGCGACAAAGAAAAGTTACTAACGAGGAAACGTAAATTGGTACTCTTGTCACTGTGGTTCGAGATCCTTATGTTAGTTCGCCTCAAATAGAAAGGGAATCTGGTATGAGCCCGGGTGGTTATGTTCGTGTTCTTCATCCCCATAAATATTATCCTTAACATATCAGCCTCCACCATGAATTAACTGGTACGGATTGTACACGTCGCATTGAATTCTGTCGATGGGCTAAACTTCAGATTCAGAGGGATGACACATTTATTAAGTTGATTTTAGTTACTGACGATACTACATTCAGGAACCTGGAAATGTTAATTCGCATAACATGCATTATTGGGTAACTAAAATTCACGTCGGCTGCGGCAAGTTGCACACCAAAAACCGTGGTCGGCGAATGTATGGTGTGGGATTCTGGAGGACAGAAATGTAGGCCCCTATTTCATGAAGGAAATCTTAATGGTAGGAAGTACACCACATTGCTGCAAGTAACATTAGGTAAGTTATTGCAATAAATACCTTTAGAAGCAAGGAACAGAATGTGGCATCAAAACTATGGGTGTCCTGCACATTTTTTGCTTATGGCTAGAAATGAATTGCAGAGACAATTCCCAAATCGTTGGATTGGACGCGGAGGAGATGTTGCGTGGCCGGCTCGTTCGCCAGACATGACGCCTCTGGATTTTTTTTTTTTTTTTGTGAGGATTCGCAAAAGACATTGGTTATAAAGACGTTCCAACTACACCTGAAAATATGCGAGAGAGAATTGTCACAGCATGTGCTTCGATAATTGCCGAAGTGATGAGAATACCATTCAAGATTGCAGCACTGCATTGATACCAATGGTCATCACTTCGAACACCTTCCGTAAATGGACGTTCGTGCCAACTTTTTGACCTTCATTGACCTTCAAAGATCTTACTGTTACACATCATTTGATTCGTCTTCATAGCCTCTATCACAAAATAAGTACCAAACTATAGCATCCCATTTAAAAAAAAAAGTTGACCTTCATATCCCTGAAATGACCCCACCTAGCAGCAAAAGACCAACGTCATTTTATAGACCTCGTTATCCCAAGCAGCTTTTGTTCGACATGCATTTCAGCTACTATCATACTTTCGGAGTTGTTCTAGGTGGCAATAGTTAGTGACTTATCCTGTATAGTCGGTAGTGAGTCATCCGTCGTGCTCCACTCTGCCTTTAGGGAAAGCTTTGACAGAGTTCCCAAATGTGCACCCTTGCGCGAACATCACAGGTTGCTTAATGCATTAGAGAAGGTAAACTTTTTTGCCAAGATCACTAATAATAACCTTCATTCTCGATAACCGGTTTCGGTAATTAATGCTATCATTCTCAGACCTGTAAAGATTTATTGAGCGTGACAATGTACAAAACAATTGTAATACGCAATATCAGGTACAGTCTGAAAGAAAAAATAGAAATACAACATACCTCGCCAGTTATGATATTGCATATTTCTTAAAATAGCAGTAAAAGTTCTCTTTCTCTTGAATAGGCAAGTACGTAATAAACTAGAAGACTGAAGCAACGGCGCGTCAAGACTAAAGCAACTACATACACAGCTATTCGCTGCGTACATCTATCTTCACTCACATCAGAGCACATCACTGGAACTAGGGCGCAGCTAGGGTGGCAGGCTTCGACCAGTGACGGGAAAACGCTGATAACTGGACCGACAGGTGTCGCTAGTGTAACTTGTGCATTCTTTCTTAAAATAATTTATATCGTTCCATTACGGTGTGATAGCTTAGACGAAATTAAAAAATTGGCAATAATTAATTAAGGCAGACTCCAAAAATTATTCTTATAGCGTTAATTAAGCAATGCACCTAGATCAAAGCTGACTGTGTATTTGGTACAGTTACGGCAAATCGACAAATAACAGCTTACTTGAGACAGGGTTTAACAGTTTACAAAAACAACAGGCACGCATACAAACCCATTAAACTATTTAAATCTTCTAAAAAAATTTACTATTCTTAAAAAATCTGGGATAAAAATTGCAATATGGACTCCAACAACGTCAATAAAGCAACAGTGTAAGCTGTGGTTGCATCCAAAGAAACGACAATGTACACATATGATAACACAGTAAAACTTCGGAATAAAATTCGGAAATATAATTATCAGCAGAGCTTGCACAAAGTCATTTGTGTAACCAGGGCTTGTATCATGTCATTTAAGCGGCAGTGTAAGCTGTGGCTACGTCCAGAGTAATACCAATGTACTCAGTTGTAACACAGTGAAAATGGGAATAAAAGAATAAAAAATTAACCATTATTTTTTTTATTTTTTTAAAGATGTGGAGATATAGTTATCAGCAGAGCTTACACATGTCGTCTGTGTATCCATCCATGCTGCAGAGAAACCTGAGTGAAAACAGTGTGATCAAAAAAGGAATAATTACAGCAATAACGCAAACAGTTCAGCGAGGCAGCAGTAGATCGACGATGTGATCATCTACTGCAGAGACATAGTTTCCCCATACAGTACAGTGTGAATGCTGATATCGAGGAAGAGCTCTAAAGGTATGTTTTTAAAAAATGCTAAATAATTATCGTTAGCAAAAGCAAAAAAGTATTCTTATAGTACTCATTATATAATGTACCTGCATATAAGTTGGATTAATGTTTGATGCAGTTACCAGAAATGATATGCAATTGATCACTTAGTACTTGCTTAGTAATTTATAAAATCCACAGACATTTATACAGCTCTCCGAAATCCACAAAAATATTTAGAGATTTGTCTTACATTCCGAAAATTGCAGAGGAAATGTTGCGAACGGAATAGCCAGTAACCTCCCCATTCGTAATAGGCGTACTAGACTGCGATATAATTGACAGTGATAACATATGCTAATTAAATTTTTCACTGAGTAAGTCTATCGTTACCGAAGGAAAATAATGCCGGTTAGTAGCAGCAAAGTGTACAACAGACCCTTCTGAAGGAGGGATCTGTTCTAAACCTAAATTAAATACTGATAATAATTTTGAAATGGGTGGAATGTAGTGCAATCGCTCACGAACCACACAGAGGGAAAGAGGGTACTGTGCAATATTTAATACAAATAATATTGATTAGCAAAAAATAACGATAGTTAAATGGTCACTAGAATAAAGAAATTGTGCACTCTTAACTTGTGCTGTATCTTCAGTTATTACTTTTGCCAGTGACCTTTTACTTGACTTTAAGTGACTGAAGTTAATACTCAAAATTGCTAATTCGTTAAGCCTCTGTTAAACAGTACAAGAATGAACAGTTACTGAGGCAGCAAAATTTAAACTGAAACTGGTCACTAGCAAACAAACAAAACTGGTAGTAAATAATTATTTTTCGTATTTTTACTACACTCTGTGATTGCGTGGAAAAGAAAGGGACGCTGCTTGGTAGTAATGTCTGAAGACAATGACAACACAGATGCCCTACAAGGTTTAGCTATTGCAGGTTATTATTCGTTAAAGTTAGTCAAACTTTGTGAAAGAAATGTTACTGGGTAAAGCCTGCAAATTGTTAGTTACGATGTTGTAGCTGTGCGGACGACGAAGAATATATCCGACGACAGTGCTGAACTGCTGCTGTTGCTGATGCTGCTGGTTGAGAACCACGAGTCGTCTCCAGAGTCACGGATAATTATGGGACAGGCAATAGTTAGGATTGCAGCTTCCTCTGCGTATTCCACTCATACTGTGCTCTGAGTACTCGCAGATTAACGAAGTTCGGTCACCTACACTGCCGCGATCATTGCTGCACACGGCATCTGAGGGAGCGCCCGACAAGCACTTCCGCACTCTTTCATGACTCAGGCTGCTCTGCTTCCTCTCTGCCTGCGATGAAGACTCTCCATACACAAAGATAAATAACTGTACAGCTACTGCCATTTCATCATTTCCATCGACACATTTAAGTAAACTTCCTAGCAATTTACAATATGTTCGTTATAATTACAATCAATTACAGTCAGAAATAAATACACTGTTACATCAATTCCGAATTAAATATACTTTCTGAAATAAAGCTTGCAGATTCAGAATAAGCAGTACAGTAGAAGGTATCAACACATATTAAATAGCGAAAATTTTTGGATGGTGGATAAGGCATTATATCTGCATTTTCGATGTTACAGGCCACAGAGTCACTTGAGCAGCAGTGTATGTTGCGGTTATAGTCTTTAAAAAGAGGCAGTAGTTGCAAGCTGGGCTTATTCAGTCACTTAGGTAACAGTCTATGATTTGGTTACGCCTAAGTGAACACCAGATGAATAAAGACTACTGAAACAGTAGTAGCGTACTTAACGTGGAAGCAGTAGACAGACGATATGATGGCCCACACCAGGGTCACAATCTACACTTGAAAAGTATTTCCTTGGGGAGACTATTTATCATCACTATAATTAAGTAATGGGATTAAGTCAATAACAGCACGCTGACCTATACGACACAACTATCAGTAGTGAAAATGAAGTCGTTTGCTAGATGTATGAGACTTCATACAACGCTCGGTTACTATGTTGTGTTAAGGGTATCATGCACAGTATTATTGTTCCCTGCCAGGAATTCATATTTTCATTACTTAGTATAGAAAAGGTATCAAGAATATTACATGTGGAATAATGCGTAGCTCAAGTTGTACTTGAATAGTGGTATAATGGAAACTTATTGGAGCACACTACCTGCATAGGCTTCCATAGACCTGGCATTGGAGATAAGAAAAATATAAACCAATTAGTTAATGTAAATAGCAGTCAGTTGAATGTAAATAAACCAGTCCCAATGCAAAATTTAGAGTAGTGTTATCTGGTAAACGAATGACAAAAACGGCCACATGTATTAATTTACGGGGTCAGTCGCAAGTGCGCCCAGATAAAGTATATAGTGGATTAGTGTACAACGGGGTAGGCGATTCGGAGATGAAGGAAATAGCCTCACTAGACAGAGAAGCAGTGGTCCAATGGTTACTACTGTACGCATTATGCAGCTGGACCGAGAAAGTCGTGAGCCAATTCAACAGTTCAAGAATAGTCTAGCTACGATAAGTAGTGGATACTATTTACAGCCATTACATCGACGTAATACAATAACAATGCCGTGGCCCGGCGTATACGTGCACGCCAGTAGACCGTAATTCGACTACAATAAATACAGAGATTACCTGCAAATATGTCCTCCACCCGTTACACTGAAAACTGAAGGCCAACGCAGTGCACATCTCTAGGTATTCAAAAATGAAAGTAGAAACCAATCATTTGTAAAGTGTATCATACCTCGAATAAAGCTCACCCACTGTGTTGTAATAAGGTTAGCATGCGTTTTGTGTTCACTGCCCGTAATTGCTTAATATTCCACTTTTCTCGTCGAATGTTGCTTTCTAGAGAGCGTATAAGTCGTCTTATCTAAGCGTTGGACCAGTAGTTAGCTGAAGGTGCTACTCGAACTCGTTTTCAATTTTATTTCTGTTACGTCTTTGTAAATATTGTTTACTACCTTCTGACGTTCATGATTGTAAGTTGTCGGATAAGATATGGGGGACAGTCAAGTGAAAACCGAACCCCCCAAAAGCTCGGGACCATGGGATGGCTCCACTTAAAAGGCTGCAGCGATTTGGTTGGTTGGGAAACACTAACATGCCAGATACTCCACCGTGTGGTTTTCACGTCTTTGGCGACGTGCAGGACATTTATGAACGTCGGTTTCGGTCGGACGAGGAAAGCGCAAGAGTGGGTGCGGTTGAGGATCCGTCAGCGGCCGATCGTGTTCTACGGAACAGGAATAAATCGTCTCGTCTCCCAGTGGAATAAATGTCTTAACGCCTGTGGTAATCACATTATGGCGGGTGTTCGGTTTTTAATTGACCGCCCCTTATGACACTGAGAAAGATGTAAAAACTGAAGAGTTGTGCAAGACAGTCTCTTTGGCTTTAAGGGTAATAAACATCAAGGCGATACAATGAAAGCGTGATTGAAAAGTGTCGTTTTTGCGTAGTACTGCATGGAAGGGAAGTCTTCCAGCAAGTAAAGTCACATTTCTACACACAAAGACAATTAAATTAAGAGTAAAAATATTTAATATCCTTTTATAAACTGACTTTTTCCAGGAACGTAGCTATAAAAAGCTAGAATGTTGTCTTGAAACCGGAACTAGCCCCACATTTACTTGGACTCTTCATTTAAAGACACGCCGTGGCCTGTTTTTCGTCTTAAAACATCACTATGTATTACCAATGCTTTAACGCTTTGCATTGTAGTGTATGTATGGTGCTGTTCTGTAGACCAGGCTAATGGACATGGAAATCATCGTATACAAATATGGCGCGTGCACTGCTATAAATGTTATATAATTTCTTTTCGTAAGACGTGAAAAGTGCTAATTCCACTGGATGGTCACCAGATGTTCGTTTAAAAAGCATCCAACATGTGAGACGAGTTGCTTTTGAAGGCTTCAAGCATCCGGTGAGAGTACAAATAATCACTAACCAACTGAGAAAATCACACGTTGAGGACAACGTGAGTAGATTATCGTAGCACTGTTTAATCTTTGTGTAGAACAGGCACTGGAGCTAATACAAACCAAGATCAGAAAAGAACGCAGATGGACAGGGTAATGAACGTCGGAAATCGTGAATATTGATAACAACGAAATGCAACAGGAATGGGAAGACGATTCTGTCATCGAATTAAAGAACATCATGAATAGAGAAATTTGGGAGTTCTAAAAGACTGCAGTTTTTACTCCGACATTGAAAGTTACCGCAGTTACTCGAATATACTGCATCAGACGATGCCCGATCTACATACTTAACTCTCTCCGCTGGCGTGTCAACACTTCGGTCACACCAGCGTGGTTTTGAGATGACTAGTTACGTGCGGAAGCTGCCCACGAATTAATTGCTCAGTTCACTGCACTGAGTTTTGTTGATTGCACCCAGAACTATTCATTTTGGAGCATAGGATGCCCAGTATTCACAGAAGAGAGGAAAATATAAGGCGATAAGAACAATGAAATACATTTCATGTTGTGAGATGGAGAAGACATTTAATGCCACATGTCGACCTATTTTTGTGAAGTTATTTCTCTCAGTAAAAAAGGCTCCCGTTCCAAACTCCACTGCTGGCAACCAGACACGGACAGTCAACACAAACCGGCACCTATAGGTGCAGTCGAGCATCTGCGCCAGTGGCGTGTAAGAGAGGCAGTAGTGGTGTAGCGGTAGGATGCTGGTTGGTGAGTAGAAAGGCACTGGAACCATAAAATAAAGTGTACCACAACAGTAATTTATTAACAAAATTATTAAACCTTTTACAATGAGGAAAAATCAAATACAATTGTTGAAATGCATGAGAGTGTTATCACAATTAAAAAACAACAAAGGTCGCCCCACGTTATGAAACGTAGCGCCCCCATCGCGCCTATACAAGGACGAGAGCAGATAGCTCCATAAAAACAACGGGTCGTGACTCTAGCATGACAGATGTTTGATTCCGATCAAGCAAATCTGTTTGTTCCAAATAGTAACGAGTATGGCCGCAATATGTCGGCACAAGCTCCGTCCTGAGCACGTTGACTTGCTTGCTGCAAGCCCATAACGGTCAAGCTCTTAATCTGGTCTATCCTCCGTAACAGTGTGCGTCCCATAGGTCTTCGGTTGTCGACATCTCCTTCTTGCG
The DNA here is from genome assembly GCF_021461395.2 of Schistocerca americana. NCBI lineage: Eukaryota > Metazoa > Arthropoda > Insecta > Orthoptera > Acrididae > Schistocerca > Schistocerca americana. The sequence continues at coordinate 746,996,325 of NC_060121.1, read as the reverse complement.
TTGTTCTTTCCATTGCGTCTTTTCTTCTGGCAATGTGACCAAAGTATTTCAGCTGACTTAGGTTGACAAGTATCGACAGTCTTTCTTTGATGCCGAGTTGCCTCAGAGTCGACTCATTAGCCCGATGTGCTGTTCATCGTACTCGAAGTAATCTTCTATAGGACCATATTTCCAGACCATAAATCCTGCGACAATTCGCCATCGTTCAAGTTTCTTGTGCATAGGTCGCAATAGGGAAGATTAGAATTTTGACGAGGGTGAACTTCGTCTTGGCAGTCATGGAAATTTCCTTCCAGATGCGCACAAGTTTTGCTGTACAATTTCTGGTAGTCGAAATGCGCCTACGGATTTCAGGCTCGAAAACTCCAATATCAATGACAACAGATCTCAGATATTCGAAGCGACTGACGACCTCGTAGCCAGCAATGTTTGTGATGTCGGATCTGCAGTCAGTATGGTGATCTACAACCATCACCGTGGTCTTTGTATTGATGATTGCAAGACTATATTCTCTGCTTTGTTCGGCCAACCTTCACATGATAGTTTCCAGTTGATGCTCGTCTGTTGCAATTATCAGAGTGTCATCTGTATACACGAGATTGTTAATTTTCTGTCTCCTACTACGATGCTGTCGTACCAGTCCTCATAATGTGGTCAGTATATGCATTAGTAGAAAAGATTCTGTGAAGGCGTTATTGAGTCATAGTGTCTCAGGGTTCGAAAAATACAATTGCATGATCAGGTTCAAATGGTTCAAATGGCTCTAAGCACTATGGGACTTAATATCTAAGGCGATCAGTCCCTAACTAACGCAATGACAGCATACACATCCATGTCCGAGACAGGATTCGAATCTGCGACCGTAGCAGCCGCGTGATTCCGGACTAAAGCGCCAGGAACCGCTCGACTACAGCGGCCGGCGTAGGATCGGGTGTACCAGATTTCTTGATGTATCTATCTTGAGGATAGTCCACAGCTTTGACCATTTCACCTTGTCGAAAGCTTTCTTGTAATCCACAAAGCACATGAACATCTTGATATTATAGTCCCTTACCTTTTCTATGAGTGGCATCTTCCGGCGTAGGAAATCCTCAGCAGTCAAAGCCCTATATTTTAGAAATGAAACTATGTTCTGTGAATATTACATCTTCTCTATCCTTTTGTCGTTCTGCTCACGGTCCCGACTTGCATAATATGTCACGTGATTTGTAGTTAATTCAACAGTGACAGGTTATACAGAACATTCGGAATTTCTCGTTTTCCTCTTTCCCATTCGTACACCATTACTTTGCGACACTCCACTGTCAATTTTTGCACGTAATTCCGCTAAGTTATTAGATCTTTACGGAGCTCTTAATACACGCGTCCAAACATGATAAAGGCTGAGCTTCGAAGCACCCTATACTCCCCAAGGCAGTTCACTTAGTCCATAAAATTCGTGCCAATGTACTCCCCTCTTCTCAATGGCTAAGAGCCATTACAGCCAATGATCTGTCAATACAGAACCGCACTATCCCACGTCTGTTACTATAAACCAATCACAACATAATAGCTTTTCTGATTAACAAATTTATATAAAAAACATATATATTTAAATTACTTGTCTCTCTAAATAACTGAATTATCGTAATATGTTTCTTGGAGTATTTGAGCTAGCATTCTATCACAGATTATCAGTTTTGTAATCGTTTTGGTAACAGGTTCTATTAAATGCCATAAACTGTCTAGTACGAGTGACTGTGATTGCGTGTGTGTCGAAATTGTCATTTCAGACTAGCACGGACTTGGTGGTGTTTTGTATAAAAGAATCAGCAATACATTGGAAATTTTCACTCAGAAACAATCTATCCGTCAAAATCTCAGTTAATCTGATACGAGAAAACATTTGGTGCGACTGTTGCGACGTGCAGTGGAATTATTTTCCGCTTAATTTTTTCTCTAGCCGAGGAACGGTACTCATTTTCTAAATCAGTAGGTGTGGACTGCATTGCAAAAGAAAAGAAGTTCACCGAAAGGTTGGAGGACAGTTTTCTGTAGGAAGACGTTTTAGACCGAACCATTGCAGTTGGAGGTCGAAAATGAAATTATCAAATAATTCAGGTACTAATCAGTTGATTCCTTAATTTTAATCACCCTATAACGTAGCTCGTTAACAGTTAATTCAATAACATCAATTGTCTATGCTTCGCAACTGAACACACGTCTTAAGGTCCAATAATATGAAGATTGCACAGCGAATCCAAAATAGAAGTTTTAAGCAATCGCAGCGCAAAAGTTACCAGTGAAGAACAATAAAACAATTATTCTTAGCAATTGCACAAACCGCTAAGGCCCAATTTATTTATTCTCGAGTCAGAAACATACAAATTTACAGTAACCATACACATCAATATACAAGGGTGTCCCTTTTATCCTGACCCCCCTAAATAACTGTTCGTTCAGATGCAAATTACAAAATGTTGCAAGCAAATGTTCTTTAGCCGTCAGAGGGACATCAAACAACATGATTTCCTTCGTTGTAGCTTTGTTTTTTACAAAGATACGAACAGCGGTATGACTTTTTTAAATGGCACTCTATATGTTTTATTAGGTAATTCATTTCCTCTCCTAAAGACCTATTCAAAAATGTATCACAGTGTACAATTCACTGAAACGCAACGTTATTAATTACATAACACAACAATGACGTTAAGCTCCCAGCGCTTAATGCAGGTACTCGGGATAATGGAACACATCCACGTGCTGACGTTGACAGAGGACAAATGTAAACATAAGTAGAATGCACCCCCGTCATTCCGTCAGCCATCGTCAGTTTAAGAGTTGTGTGAGTAGAATGTACATCAACGAAGAGAAGGTAGAAATGCTACTTATCTATGGGGAATGTACGTTAGCAGAGCAGTAATTGCAATACTGTTTTCTTAAGTCCTTTAGACCTTTTAAGGGGCTCCGGAAAGGCTCAAAATCATGAAAAGTTCAATTTTTACTTTTTTGCGTTTTCTGAATCTGCAGACTATTACCTTTTAATAGATATATAATTTATTCAATTCCGAAGACTACAACTATTTTTA